>NW_019525108.1:25566-28451 GCF_002814215.2 Seriola lalandi dorsalis | reverse complement strand
CACACACACACACACACACACACACACACACACACACACACACACACACACACACACACACACACAAACAGCATCAGTGAGGCTGATCAGTCTGTCTGATGTCTTGTGGTCCTGATGCTGTTGGCATGGTAACAGTTACCGGAGGTAGCTGCCGTAGTATGCCACAATGTTGGAGTGTTTACAGTCCTTCATCATTAGGATCTCCTGCTGCACCACTGCAAAGTCCTCACCTACACACACACACACACACACACACACACACACACACACACACACACACACACACAGAGTAAAGTCCCAGCATCATTACCTACTCAGGGTGCAGACAGGTGTGTCTGTTGTCAGGTGAATATGTTCAGAATGAACATTGAGGGAAGACAACACAGAACAAAGAGTCTTTGTTGTGGATCTTTGCCGCCTTCAGGCCTCATTAAAACCTCCACATACTCCTCCAGCTGATCAGAATAAATATGGAGGATTTATGTAACATCTCATTAAAGTGGAAGCTCTGCTGTGAGCTGATGTTAGAGGAGAGGTCTCACTCTGCTGCTGGATCACAACTCATTTCTTTACAGCTTGTTGGTGGAAATCCTTTTTCCTCAAAGTCAGTCAGTGGCTTGCATGTTTTTATATCCAACAGATTAAAGACAAACTTTGGCTCCTCACATCACTCAGAGAAACAGCATGTTTTTAAAAAGCTGACCTGTGACTGTCAGAATGTCAATCATCCCTGTTACATTAAGAGGCGGAATTCCTGTGAGCTGATTTAATATTTCAGTCCATCTGTTGTCACTGGCACGTCTTCATGTGTCTCTACAGATTCTTTAATTCAGTCAGTTTGACCAGTGACTCCTTCAACTCCAACTCATTCTATTTTTATCATCCTGCATAGAAAACAGCACCCATCAACACTGTCAGTGACACCTCCAGTCCACCTTAAAACTACTAACTCCTGACAGAGACACTTCCAGTCCACCTTAAAACTACTAACTCCTGTCAGAGACACCTCCAGTCCACCTTAAAACTACTAACTCCTGTCAGCGAGACCTCCAGTCCACCTTAAAACTACTAACTCCTGTCAGAGACACCTCCAGTCCACCTTAAAACTACTAACTCCTGTCAGAGACACCTCCAGTCCACCTTAAAATACTAACTCCTGTCAGTGATACCTCCAGTCTACCTTAAAACTACTGACTCCTGTCAGTGACATCTCCAGTCCACCTTAAAACTACTAACTCCTGTCAGAGACACCTCCAGTCCACCTTAAAACTACTAACTCCTGTCAGAGACACCCCCAGTCCACCTTAAAATACTAACTCCTGTCAGTGATACCTCCAGTCTACCTTAAAACAACTGACTCCTGTCAGTGACACCTCCAGTCCACCTTAAAACTACAAACTCCTGTCAGAGACACCTCCAGTCCACCTTAAAACTACTTACTCCTGTCAGCGAGACCTCCAGTCCACCTTAAAACTACTAACTCCTATCAGAGACACCTCCAGTCCACCTTAAAACAACTGACTCCTGTCAGTGACACCTCCAGTCCACCTTAAAACTACTGACTCCTGTCAGTGACACCTCCAGTCCACCTTAAAACTACTAACTCCTGTCAGAGACACCTCCAGTCCACCTTAAAACTACTAACTCCTGTCAGTGATACCTCCAGTCCACCTTAAAACTACTAACTCCTGTCAGTGATACCTCCAGTCCACCTTAAAACAACTGACTCCTGTCGATGACACCTCCAGTCCGCCTTAAATAGTGAAGGGATCTGAACAGTGATGGTCTCTGCATGTCTGTTTCTGTTCATAAAGACAGTTTGTAAAACACTAGGGTTCTCCAACACACACACACACACACACACACACACACACACACACGGGGAGAGTGACATACAATAACAGTGTGAAGTGGTGCAGTGGTGTTGCTGGTTTGATTCCTACCAGGCTCAAGTGTGATGACCTTAATGGCGGCCAGGTCTCCAGTGCTGACGCTCCTCGCCTAACAGACACAGAATCATCAGGTGAAGAATCAGGTGAAGAATCAGCTGGTTTCATGTTTGTGTTTAAACCTTCTGCAACATCAGCTGCTTTACATTCAATCAAAGAAGAAGAAGAGAGAGGTCTCACACTGCAGCAGAAGCATTGATCAGTTAATGCGTCCTCAGGGCTCACACACCTCTGCAGCAGCGAGTGTGTGTGGGTGTTGGCTGAACATAGTTCAGTTCATGTCAAAACTGATCAATAAGATGATTATCAATACGACATCTTATCACGGAGAAACGCTGGAGGTCAAGTTCATTATTATTAGTTGAAACTAATAATAATAGTAATAATATATTGATCAGGTATTGATCAGATTATTATTAATAGTACAGAAATAGGTTTCAGAATAATCTAACTGATATTACTAATCAGATTTGATTAGTCACACTAGATCATTTTAATGAACATGAGTCAAGAACCACTGGAAGACTTTTACTTTGAAACAGCTACAGGAAGTGCTGATAATGGCAGCTGTCGTTAAAGCGTTCAGATCTTTCTGTCCGTTCCAGAGTCGCGACGTTGACGTTTTAGAAAGAAAAGAACAAACGAAGAAAAGATGAAGGTCAATCATCAGCTGTCCTGTCTGACACTCCGGGACTGAAGGTGACGCTGAACTTGTCTGCAGGGATCTGGGGATCTGATGGAGGACAGGCTGCCACCGATCGATCCTCCCCCTCCTGCTGCCCCCCTCCCCTTCCCCCTCCTTCCTGACCTCCATAGTTTTGCAGTTTCAGCACTTTAACTCTGATCATGTTCACACCTCAGACTGCTGCTGCTGCTCTTACTGAGTGGTAATTAAAACACAGCTCATGATATTCACCCCCCTCATCCAAACTGCCC
>NW_019525108.1:22890-25447 GCF_002814215.2 Seriola lalandi dorsalis | reverse complement strand
GACCCTGTGGAAGGTGAAGCAGCAGCGTCCGTCCTGTCGGTCGATACAAGCTGATGGAGCTTCAAGACGACAATCAATAACTTCTGATGGGGGGAGGGGTCTTCAGTCTGATGCTAACAATGCTAATCACACACTCACACACACTCACACACACACACACACACACACAGAGCAGGGCAGAGGAGCAGAGGAGCAGAGGATCGTGGGAAACGCCCCCCCCAGGTATTGATCAGTGAAGGTGAGGGGGAGGAGTGTTGCTGTGTGTTGAATCACTGATCAGCAGCTCGCTCTCTCTTAGATGCAATGGAACAATGAATTCTGGGTAAATTAAGACTTTGTTTAAAATTAGAAAAATGGCAGACCGAGGAACTACATCCAACTGCTGAGCCCCCCCAGGCCCGGGGTTTGAACCCACAACCTTCTCACTGTGAGGCAACTGCTAACCACTGCACCACCGTACCGCCACCAGGACTGAATCTGGACCAGGACTGACTCTAGACCAGGACTGACTCTGGACTGTTTTTAAAACACTGATTGATTCCCTGAGAATCAATCAGACTGATAATCAATAATATTACTATTAGCTCTGATACTGACAGCCAATCAGAGGTCAAAGTCAAGGTGGGAGACTCCAGGGTGAGGAGGGGTGGGGGGGTGGGGGTCGTGTTACAGGAAGCAGAGCCCTGCGGGGACACTACTGAATTATTGATCAACTTAATGGTCAAACTTTCATTTTTTCTGCCGTCACGTTGAGTTTTGACTCCGACAGTCACCTGAGATTTCCCATGAGGCCTCAGTCACCAGTTCGTCATGGAGACAGGACCAACCTCATCCTGACTGACAGAGAGAGAGAGAGAGAGAGAGAGAGAGAGAGAGAGAGAGAGAGAGAGAGTCTCCAGACTCAACCACACTATCCCAGCACCCAATAAGGAACATGGTGCTGATCAGCTCTGGCTGTAATCAGCAGCCAGCCAGTGTAACGAGCAGCTGAGCTCGTTAGTGAATTGATGTTAGATGTGAGGACAGATCTGTCACCTGACCAGGTGTAACCTCGCTCACCTCAGTCAGATTCACCTGGTTACATAAAGTTCAATTAAAAATGATGTAATGACTGAACTTGTTGTGCTCTGCAGACCACACCTACACATCTGTGCTATCAGCCAATGGTGTTCAAGATAACACGCACACACCTGCTGAGGAGATTCCTCTCTTCCTATTGGCTGTCAGACCTGTGGTCGCCAGGTGAACCCTGTCTCCTCAGCTTCCTGCACACCTGATGGATCTGATAAAGGATGGGGTCCAGAGAACCCACACCTGAGCTAACGTCATCGCACGCCATTAGTCTACTGATGTATCTCTTATTGATCAGTTTCACACACACCGTGTTAAACTCGCTCTGAGCTAACCGATGCTAAGCTAACACGTCAGTGACGTCGCTGTCTATACCTTGTAGACGTCACCGTACGTCCCGCTGCCGACGCGTTGGATCAGCTGGAAGTCCTCCTGCGGGTTCCTGCGGGATATATCCGGACAGCAGCTCATCTTCCCGGGCCAGGGACTCGGACCGATCAGGACCGACCCGGACTAACAGACACAACAGACACTGTCAACACAACTTTAACATGGCTCCTTCCAGGAGCATGCGCACTGTAAGACACGGCGACCGGATGGGATGGAGACGCCTTCAGGGAGCGAGGGAGAAATGGAAATCTAAACTAAAACTACATGAAAATAGACGCGGGAAAAAATAGGACGTGATAAAGTGAGGGAGACATTTAAAACTGAGTCTGTGACTGACCATAATAATAATAATCATAATGTTAATAATAACAATAAAGAAAAAGGAAAGAATAATTAACACCTTTATAAAGGCTGTTAGAAGACGAGGAAAATGTTTTGTAGTAATTTATCTTTCATTGTTGTTAAACCTAAAAATGATAGTCTTAAAATGTGAATGTTTAAATTTGAATTTAACATCACGGTTTTTTTTCTGTGTAATTAATGTTCTTGTTTCTTGCAGTGAGGAGACCTTGAAGCCAGCATGGAGCATCTCCAGTGTCTGTGTGTCTGTATATGATGTCTGATTATCAGTTGTGACGGTGAACGCCTCAAACAAACAGTGCAACTGAATTTCCTAACAGTGAGTAGTTTGGGTCCATCAGGAAATCTAAAGATTCAGCTCTCTGCTGGACCCGTCCCATCAATGCCTCACCCCCCCAACCCTCGCCCCCAAACGATAAATCTACTGACACATTACTGTGGCTCTACTCAGATTCTACTGAGACTCTACTGAGACTACTGTGTCTCTACTGTGACTCTACTCAGATTCTACTGACACTCTACTGAGACTACTGTGACTCTACTCAGATTCTACTGAGACTCTACTGAGACTACTGTGTCTCTACTGTGACTCTACTCAGATTCTACAGTGACTCTACTGTGTCTCTACTGATATTCTACTGTGACTCTACTGAGACTACTGTTTCTCTACTGTGACTCTACTCAGATTCTACTGACACTCTACTGAGACTACTGTGACTCTACTCAGATTCTACTG
>NW_019525108.1:15493-22571 GCF_002814215.2 Seriola lalandi dorsalis | reverse complement strand
CTGTACTGTGACTCTACTCAGACTCTACTCAGACTTTACTTTGACTCTACTCAGACTCTACTCAGACTCTACTGTGTCTTTACTGTGACTCTACTCAGACTCTACTGTAACTTCTGAGACTCTATTGAGACTGTACTGTGACTATACTCAGACTCTACTCAGACTTTACTTTGACTCTACTGAGACTCTACTCAGACTCTACTGTGACTCGACTGTGACTTTACTCAGACTTTACTGTGACTCTACTAAGACTCTATTGTGACTCTACTCAGACTCTACTGTGACTTTACTCAGACTCTATTGTGACTCTACTCAGACTTTACTGTGACTCTACTCAAACTTTACTGTGACTTTACTCAGACTCTACTGTGACTTTACTCAGACTTTACTGTGACTCTACTCAGACTTTACTGTGACTCTACTCAGACTCTACTGTGACTTTACTAACTCTTCTGTGATTCTGCTCAGACTCTACTGTGACTTAACTCAGACTCTACTGTGACTCTACTCAGACTCTACTGTGAATCTACTAAGACTTTACTGTGACTCTACTCAGACTCTACTGTGACTCTACTCAGACTTTACTGTGACTCTACTAAGACTCTATTGTGACCCTACTCAGACTCTACTGTGACTCTACTCAGACTCTACTGTGACTCTACTCAGACTCTACTGTGACCCTACTCAGACTCTACTGTGACTCTACTCAGACTCTACTGTGAATCTACTAAGACTCTACTGTGACTCTACTCAGACTCTACTGTGAATCTACTAAGACTTTACTGTGACTCTACTCAGACTCTACTGTGACTCTACTAAGACTCTATTGTGACCCTACTCAGACTCTACTGTGACTCTACTAAGACTCTATTGTGACTTTTCTCAGACTCTACTGTGACTTTACTCACTCTACTGTGACTCTACTCAGACTGACTCTACTCAGACTCTACTGTGACTCTTCTCTACTCAGACTCTACTGTGACTCTACTCAGACTCTACTCAGACTTTACTTTAGAAAACAGCTGATCTTAACCCCAGTAAGTTCATTAAAGAAACAGATTCTGTTCATTCTCATCATCACTAATATTCATATTATTTATTATTAGAATCTGAGTGTGAAGTTAATGAAGGAGAGAGAGACTGTCACACCCAGCTCAGTGTGTTGTGAAGTCACCAGCAGTGATGTCACATCTGAATTTCCACTGTCAGATTTCAAAATAAAACTTTCTTTCTTTCTTTCTTTCTTTCTTTCTTTCTTTCTTTCTTTCTTTCTTTCTTTCTTTCTTTCTTTCTTTCTAGAGCCAAATCATAACAGAAGTTACTTCTGGGCACTTTTCATATAAAGCAGGTCTAGACTGTACATTCATGGACATACAGAGACCCAACATTCATATATAACAATAATCTTCTTCTGTTCTTCTGTTGTTTATAAACAGTCCAGTTTTACAACACACACACACACACACACACACACACACACACACACACACACACAAGCTGATGTCCTTGAGTATTTAGAATATTATTGCATCAGTAATGTTTCACTGGAACAGTGAAAATCTGCAGAGACGTTATCCCACATTCTTTGGTGGAGGGAGGTTCCCAGCAGAGGGACCAGCTGTAGGTTCAGGTTACAGTTCACAGGTGTTGAACCTGTTCCTGAGTCTGCAGGTGCAGGATTTTAAGGCCATGTAATAACAAACACGCAAAATGAAAAAAATTAGCCATTTAGTCTGGAATTTCTATATATTTCTATATAGTTTTGTGAGTTAGTATCATATATTTTTTGGACTCTAATCCTGATATCTTGTAAACCTACAGTGTGGCACAATAAAAAACGTCTTTATTGTTCCTGGTAAAATATATTCATGAAGATTTTTAAAGGATTTTTAAGGATACATTTTTCTAACTTCCCTGAAGTTTCTCTCTGTTAATGCAACACATTTGTCTGAGGGACTGTAGCTGCCTTAACTAACCCATTTCTAAAGTAACAGTCGTACAGCAACAGTTGCACAGAAACACTGAGCAAACTCCCTACAAACAGTAGGGTCCATTCATTCGTTCATCATCAGTTCATCTAAAATACGGAACATCTCATTTGTTCATCAGATTTTTAATTATGGAGCCAAAGTGTTTAATTATTATTATACATATTATTATTATTAGTAGTAGTATCATTATTATACATATTATTGTTATTTTAATCAATATTATCATTATTACTTTAGTCAATTTCTCAGGAAATAATGTTGGGATCTATACTATCCATATTAATGGTGTTGAGAGAGTTTTGTGCAGACCCAGATAATAATAATAATAATGATAATAATAATAGTAATAATAATAATAGTGATCTGGATCTGACAGACACGTGTAGGATTGCTTGGCCTTGCACTCTACTGAGGTCCATTATTTATGTATTTATTATCTACTTATTTTTATTATTGTTTATTTTTAGGCTCCACAGGTAGGCCAACAGTACATATCCCCAGTGGCTCTGTCGTTCCTCCTGAAGTGATTTCTGTGTTTGTCTCTGTTGTGACATCATGAACTCTATACGCTCTGTATATGGAAATAAAAATCGACTAGAATTTCTGTTTTATTTTGAAGGCGCTCTCGGTTGTCTTCCGGTGCTGCTGCGCATTACCTGCGTTCACCTTCACACATCTCTGATGGTCCTTCAGTCGGCATGACAACGCGCTCTCGAGGGCAAACGGGGAACGGCTGACGGACGCGAGAATGGCAGCAGAAGATGCCCAGTAACGGAAACAGCGGCGGCAACGGAGCGAACAGCAGCACCGGGTCCTGCTCCGGTAGCGGCTCGGTTCATGTCCCGGCCATGGAGAGAGCCCGTCCGGCGACGGTGACAGTCTCCGCGGTGAGCCTGTCGCTCAGCGTGCTGTCCCTGCTGCTGCTGGTCACCGCCATCTCCACCGACCACTGGTACGAGACCGACACCCGCAGGCACAAGGACAACTGCGACCGACACGGATCCGACTCCAACGATCAAAAGAACCGGGAGATGCCCATTTACCACCTGCCGCTGGTGGACACCGGCAGCGGCGGGGCCCGGCAGCGGGACGTGGCGCTGATGAAGCCCGTGCATGTGGGCAGCAGAGAGGAGGAGCTGTTGGAGAACTGGCGAGCCATCCTGGGGATGGGCATCCTGGAGACCGAGTGCGGCAGGCCGCTGTTCTCCACTCACTCCGGCCTGTGGAGGAAGTGCTACTTCAAGGGCCTGGACCCGGACATCGACAAGCTCATCGACCGGGGTCAGATACTGTTTATATACTGTTTATATACTGCTGCATTTCCCATACACTCTTATGTATACACAGTGTTTACCATGACATCATGAATGCATCACTGACGGTTTTGCACTAATACATAAAGCTGTGTATACCATTATATAGAACCTGTATTAACACATAGAACCTGTATGTACTAATACATACATCTGTGTATACTATGATATAGAACCTGTATTAACATGTAGAACCGAAGACATAGAACCTGTATATACTAATACACACAGCTGTATGATACAATTATATAGAACCTGTATGAACACATACAACCTGTATATACTAATGCATAGAACCTGTATATTAACACATAGAACCCAAAACATAGAACCTGTATATACTAATACATAGAACCTGTATATACTAATACATAGAACCTGTATATACTAATACATAGAACCTGAAACTGTACTGTTTCAGACTGGTTTCATACTGGTGTCAGACTGGTTTCATACTGGTGTCAGACTGGTTTCATACTGGTGTCAGACTGGTTTCAGCCTGGTCTTGATTGAACCACTGGGAACCATGCTCTCTTTTAGTGGTGGGTGATATATATCGAATATACTCGATGTATCGCGGCTTGTTCCACGTGGGATGTACAAAATGACAATATCGCGTACATCGAGTATAAATTTTCACATAATTGTTTTAAGACGCTTTGCATGAAGTTTTCTTTGCTCTCCGCTCCTCTCGCTCTCTCCCTCTCACAGACATGTGTGCTGTGGGTGAGGAGGTGTGTGTGTTTGAGAGCGAAAAAAGTGAAGCGCCAAAGCGAGTTTGTCGCTGTTTAGAAATGTTAACTTAAAATGGAGGCAGACAAATTGGTTCAGAAAAGAAACAACATGGCACAGACTGTCGGCCTTGCGTGTGCGCGGCAGCTGAGCTGCTGCTAATGCAACTCTGTCTTTGTACATACAGTTTTCTTGGTCTATTTTTATCGTATATCGCAATATAGCCTAAAAATATTGCTATACTACTTTTAGGCTATATCGCCCAGTCCTACTTTCCTTCATAACACTGTCCTGTTTACTTTCACACTGTTCCTCACATTCACACCTGAAGCTTCCCAGGTAAACTTTGGACTGGTTTCAGTGTGGTCTTGGAGTGGTCTCAGCAGGCCGGTTTTAGGTTGAGACCAGCTGACTAACCCCTAAGGTAACCAGCAGTGCAGAAGCAGTAACACTGGGACTGTGTGGTCTCTGCAGGAGTAAGGACTCGCGGGTCACAGTGACGTGTGCAGTTTTGTCTCTGCAGTCTCTGGCAGGCTGCCGACCTAAACCTGGAGGTCAGAGAGCTGGTGAGCAGAGAGGAGCTGGACCCGACAACACAGACCACACATCAGATTACAGCTCTCCAAATCACATTACATCACATTATGTTACATATCATTACACTGCATTAGACCTGAACCCAGATCAGATCAGCAGGCCGGTTTTAGGTTGAGACCAGCTGACTAACCCCTAAGGTAACCAGCAGTGCAGAAGCAGTAACACTGGGACTGTGTGGTCTCTGCAGGAGTAAGGACTCGCGGGTCACAGTGACGTGTGCAGTTTTGTCTCTGCAGTCTCTGGCAGGCTGCCGACCTAAACCTGGAGGTCAGAGAGCTGGTGAGCAGAGAGGAGCTGGACCCGACAACACAGACCACACATCAGATTACAGCTCTCCAAATCACATTACATCACATTATGTTACATATCATTACACTGCATTAGACCTGAACCCAGATCAGATTAGATCTATTGATCCAACAACAACAAACACATACACCACTGATGCTGGTGGTCTGTGTGCAGAACTGGTTCTCTAACCGTTCTGTATGTTCTGTATGTTCTGTATGTTCTGTAACATTTCACTGTCTCTTCATCCTGTCCCTGTTTGGAGAGACAGAGTCAGTCTGAGCTGCTCAGCTGCAGACTTTTGTATTTCCCATAATGCACCTGGATAGAGCCTTACTGCTGGTAAACGCCACACCTGCAGTTTGTGTCACAGACTGGATGGTAGACATTGTATTCTGATGACATCACTATGACATCATTAGAGAGCATCATACACCTGTTTTCACAGACAGAGAGGGACCAACCAGGTTCATGTAACTGGTCCAGGTTCAGCACAGGAACTGACCCGCCCCCCCTCCCTGCAGGTATCGCAGATCGCTGCACAGCTGTCAAGTATCACTTCTCTCAGCCAATCAGACTGAGGAACATCCCTCTGAACCTGACCAGGACCATCCAACAGGACGAGTGGCACCTGCTGCGTGAGCACACACACACATACACACACACACACACACACATACACACACACACACACTGATACACACACACACACTGATACACACACACACACACACACTGATACACACTCACACACTGACACACTGACACACACACACACACACACACACTGGTCAGACTGAACCTCTCAGCTTCCTATTGCTGTTCACATCACAGACTATAGATTATTGATTATAGATGCATTATTAGTGAGACTGGCCCTTTAATGCCTGAGCTTTGATCAGTCGGCAGAGCTTCTTCCTACTTGTCACCAGTTGCCATGGAAACGTGCCATGACAAGTTTTATATAACAGTACAGAGGGACAGTGGGGGGGTGAGCTGGAGGTGGTTACCACAGCAACGCTCTATGTGTTTCCTCATTTACCACGTTCATTACAGACAGCTCTGTGTGTGTGTGTGTGTGTGTGTGTGTGTGTGCCTGTGTGTGTGTGTGTGCAGACTTGCGGAGGATCACAGCAGGGTTCCTGGGCATGGCAGCGGCCGTCCTCCTGTGTGGGAGCATCGTGGCGTCCGTCGGGTTCTTCTGGGAGGAGAGTCTGACGCAGCACGTGTCCGGACTGCTGTTCCTCATGGCAGGTAACACACCTGGGACTGTGTATTTGTGTGTGTGTGTGCGTGTGTGTGTGTGTGTCGCCCTTTGCTGGTCTCAGTCAGGATCTACAACAACATATCAGACCAGAGCAGCAGCCAATCAGAGCTCAGGACACACACTCAGTGGGGGAGGGGGGATGCTACTCAGGGTTCTGGATCTGGTCAAGGATAGACAGAGTCCAGGTAGAGACTGTGGACTGTTCTGGTCCAGTATGTCCAAGAGGAAAACCCTGTTTCCATGCTCATAAGGACAGGTGACTCCTCCTGATGTCACGTGACGTCTGTGTTTCTGAGTGATGACATGTGGGCGGAGCTTCACATCCATGTCTTTATTTATTGACTCCCATGATCCCCTTGTCAGAGTGACAAGTCCTGGTCCAGTCTCTGAGCTGGCCTCTGATCTGGTCTCTCTTCTCAGGTATCTTCTGCACCATCTCTCTGTGTACGTACGCAGCCAGCGTGACCTACGACCTCTCCAGGAATCCTCCCTTCATCTATGGTCTGCCAGCTGACGTGGACCACGGGTACGGCTGGTCCATCTGCTGCGCCTGGGCCAGTCTGGGACTGACCGTGGCGTCCGGCTGCCTCGGGACCACCTTCCCCTTCCTGAGCCAGGCCGGAGCTCTGCGATCCAAAACTGCCCGCGAGTCCTCCGTCTGAGCTGCCGGCTGCCAATCATTGAGAGGAGGAGGAGTTTTGAGCGGGCCGCAGCAGGTCCGGGACAGACTGTTGGCGGCAGGGCTTCGGCCTCCAGGTGACGTTATGGAGTTAAACGCCTGTTTCTAAAACGTGTTGCGTGATGTGTCTGCACCACAGCGCCCCCTGCTGACTGTCACTGTTTATGATGTATTAACACACACACACACACACACACACACACACACACAC
>NW_019525108.1:14383-14626 GCF_002814215.2 Seriola lalandi dorsalis | reverse complement strand
TCAGACCATCAGACCATCAGACCATCAGACCCTCAGACCCTCAGACCATCAGACCATCAGACCCTCAGACCATCAGACCATCAGACCATCAGATTCTCAGACCATCAGACCCTCAGACCTTCAGACCATCAGACCATCAGACCATCAGACCCTCAGACCCTCAGACCATCAGACCCTCAGACCATCAGAACCTCAGACCCTCAGACCATGAGACCCTCAGACCATGAGACCCTCAGACCATCA
>NW_019525108.1:3517-13865 GCF_002814215.2 Seriola lalandi dorsalis | reverse complement strand
ATATATTTTTAAGATGATCAGACCAGTTCTGGTCTCGCAGCAGCCCACTCTGGTCACGGTTTTAGGGGAGAGTCCAGCATCTGGATTCCTCTGGGACCTCAGTCCTCTCCTGAACCTCAGATATGAAATGAAAACTTTGATGTGTGACATACAGAGTAAAGACCAGGTGTGATGTTCATGTTCTGAGTGATGCAGGTTTGGATCACAGTTTGTCCTCACAGACAGAGGTGTGTATATAAAACCTGGTCAGTAAACATGTGACTGAACTGAAGCAGTGTTGTATGTTGTTTGTTGAAATGAGAGCTGAGCCACAAACTCTGAGCTGGATCTGAACCGTGGAGCTGAAGGGGGAATGTGACGTCTGTCCAGGGAACGTATGGAACATTTACTACAGAACATCTGGACCAGAAAAACACCAGAGTTCCTTTATCACCAAACCTGATTCACCAGTGGACTGGTCTGACCTGCGTCAGGAGGATCAACGTGACCTCTGCCTCGTCTTTGTCTCTCACACAGGAAGTCCAGGTGTGAACAGGTGTATGAACTCACCTGAAGCTTAACTGACTACTGCCTGGTGCTTCATCATTTATTAAACAAACTCTTCAGTAGTCTTCAGCTCAGTCTCACTGCAGCAGGTTGAAGGCCACATCCGTACCCCTGATTCCCTCTGATACCCTGTGATACCCCATGATACCCCACAATAAACTCTGATTCCCCATGATACCCTCTGATACCCCACGATACCCTTTGATACCCCTCGATACCCCTCTCTTCTACCCAGGCTGATGGGGGAGAATCAGGGTATAATCTGAATGACAGGACCTCATGTTCAAACAGCTGATCAGGTATTTCTGATCACAGATCAGTAACTATCTGATACCCCCTGATACCCCACATTGCCTCTTAAACACTCTGGTACCCTCTTAAACCCTAACCCTATGATATCCATGATGCCTTCTGAAATCCTCTCATACCCCATTATACTTTCTGATCCTACTCCATGATCTCTTAAACCCTCCAATACCATCTGATATCTACTCATGCATCCTAAAATCCCCTGATACCCCGCATTTTCTGAGATACCCCTATAGTTTATCTTCTGATACCCCGTCATACCCCTCCTGTAACCTCCATTGTCAACAGTTATCTCTAATGCCCTCTAAATATCTTTATACACCTCTTCTACCCTTTGATACCCTATCATGCCCCTCCTTTACCCTCTAATACCCCCTGATACCTATTTAAAGCAAGTCCCCCATCCTCCATGGTCCTGGTTTTGTACAGGGGTAAAATCTGGTTTTAAGACTTGAACAGTTTCAGTTTATATTCGCTGTAAAGTTGCTTTAATAATTTCTGTAATGAACAGACAGAAAACCTCAGGTAAAGAAGTGATTATTATCAATATATCAATAGATCAATACATCAATACATCAATGCATCAATTGATAACAATAATAATGATAATATGTGTGTTGAGTAATTGTGTCAGGTCTGGATCCTACAGGTCAAGAGTCAGAGATACCTGAAAAATGAGATACAGTCTCCATCATACCCCATCATACCCCTCCTGTACCCTCTGATACACCATCATGCCCCATCATACCCCTCCCGTACCCTCCTCTGCCCTCTGCTGCCCTCTGCTGGACGCTGAGTGTCTCTTCAGTCTTATGTTGGCTTCCTGATGTTCAGCTGTAAATAAACAATATAAACGTCATCAGACTGAGTCTCTGCTCATTTCTCTGCTGTGAGAGTTTGAACTTTGACATGAACATGACGTCACATCTTAGATCTAAAACAGACAGATGATAATGATGATGATGATGAGCTGACAGTTTGTCTGTCAGCTTCTTAATGTGTAGCTCTGTTTGTAGTTGAACTCACACTCCTCTTTAAGCTGGAGGCTTCAGGAGGAACTTCCCTCTCTCCGGAGGAAACAGGAACTGTCGCAAGTTTTTTGTAACCATGGTTTCGTATCAGCATCTTTCAGAAGCGGCAACTGTTGCCATGATAAATGAGTAAAACTTACTCCCAAGCTTTTTTGTTGGTATTTCTTTTACTATTTATTTTTCTTCTGGTTTTTTAACACTGATGTTCATTAGCTGCTTGGTTTCTTCAACAGTCTGAAACTGTAACTGTAAATACATAACATTCAAACAGAGGCTGAACGTCTGCATAAAGACATTAATGTTAATGCATGTTGAACAGACTCAGTGATGGTATAGAATATTTATATCAATCTATGGGACTGTTGTTGGTGCCACAATCAGTTTTAGTTCACACACAGATTCCTCTTGTTCTTCTGTGAGCTCTTCTCTCCGATGAAAGAAACATGATGTAGATTTAGATTATATTTGTTTACACAGACTCCACAGATAAGAGGTGATAAACATAAACAACAACAACAACAACAACAACAGAAATGTGCTGGATAGCAACAGTCAGAGGTCTCATCATAACTACAACTAAAGAGCAGCTTGTTTCTCTGATAACTTCAGATCCAGATGTCTGACGACTAAAATCATCTGCTTCGATCTGCTGAAAACCACAGAGGTGGAAAAAGTGTCTGTGACTTAAAACCAGATAAAAGTCAATGCTGAGCTTCTGTCAGACAAACACACTGACACATGACCATAGAGGATATGATGTCATCAACAGGTGACCAATGAAACGTTAGCATGATTAAAATCACTGATTTCTCTGGTCTGAGAATTGACGGAAACATTTGTGATGATGTAAGAACACAACTCAACAACAACAACAACAGCTGTTGTTATATATGTTGTTATACAGCTGTTGTCTGCTGTAATGTCATTTCTCTACTGGTGTCACATCATTTTCTGTTAGTTCTAATTTTCTAACTTACATTTTTTTTCAATGAACAAACATGAAACAAATCAACCCACATACACAACACGTGACAAAACCCTGAATCACCCTGAGTCCGGGGACGCAGGGAGTTCAGGACTTGAGGTAATCTTCTGTGATCTGGATCTGGATGGTGTGACCTGGATCAGACGGTCTACAGACAGGACAGGAGTGTACTGTGGCTCTCAGTCCACACAGTCTCAGACTGGGAGGTGCCCAGTTCACCAATCTCCTGCAGTCAGGAGGCAGCGTGATGACGTGATACAGACGTATGGATCTGTTTGACTGAGCCCGTATCGCCGGTGGACGCCGGGGGCAGCAGACGTAACTCTGCCACGCACCGTCTCCTGTAGCCACTCCTATCAGGAGCCCCGCCCATGTACGTCAGAGCCTCCCCACTGCGCATGCCCAGCCGCCACAGTCTACGGTACCGCACACCGGAGTCACAACAACCGACTGTAGCTCACCGTGGCCGGCTACTACCTCGGTGACTGTCCGTCTGTCCGGAGGCCGGTGTCAGAGCTGCTGTCTCAGAGAGTCCGGAGGAAAGAGCCGGAGCAGCGGACACGTTCTGGAGGAGCGGGAATAAAGTAAAGGAGCCGCCGCGCCGGAGAGTTGCTGTGTCCGGTAAAATGTTAGCAGCGGAGCGGAGCGGAGAGCACCGAGTGGCCCGCTGATTCACACCGATAACCAGTGTAACTCTCATAGTTTGTCCGCTGACAGGAAGACTCACGTTAAGCAGGTGACCGGTGACTGTCCGCCCGTTAACCGGGCCGCCGCGGATGGGTCCGTCCCGCTGCTAGACGCTGCTAACATTGGCGGCCAGGCTACATGCTAACAGGCTAACATCACCGGCCAGCTCAGCAGCGTCCGCTAACTGTCACGCCGAATCCCTGTACTGTTGGTATGGAACGGCTAACGGCCACCATGCTGTCGTTCCGTTAAAGGAACTACACCCTACAGTTAGCTGCTAGCCGCGGAGCTAACGGTTAGCTGCGGAACATCTGGCCGTAGCTAGCTCTCCGTGTGGCGGCCGACGATGGTCGCAGTGACGGCAGCTGCTCCGGAGGATCGGCCCGTCCCTGCTCTCCGCCTCACCCGCCCTGCTGGACAGACTCGCACGACGTTCATGTAAACCGGTGAACTGTGCCGGTCGGTCCCGCTGCGGCGCTCAATCCCCGCACACCCCGCAGCAGCAACAGCAGACATGCAGGCGGCGCAGCTGCAGTACGACTTCTTCAACGAGGAGAACGCACCGAAATGGAGAGGCCTGCTGGTGCCTTCACTGGAGAAGGTATACTAACACACACACACACACACACACACACACACACACACACACACAAAATAACTCAATAACACACACACACACACACACAGAATAAAACAACAGACCTGAGGCTGTCTGCTAAAGTCTGTCTGGACTGATACTGATTATTGGTGATCATTGAGATCAATAAATGATATTTAGAACTGATATACATTCACACACTCTCACCCTGGTGTCCAGGTGTTTCATCAGTGAAGCTGGGCTTAATAACACACACCGCATTGCCCCATCACACAGGTGGATCTACAGGTGACCATCTTTGTCATGTGATCATTCTTCAGGTGACTTGTTCAGGTCGCCTCATTAATGCTGATATATTTACATATTAATTGATGATTAGTCCTGACACAGTTTGTAAAATCAGTTGATGTGACAGATTTTGTATCCAGACAACCACACAGACAACTAGTCATGTGATCAGGAGCTTACATACACCTGCGTAAAGTCTCAGGTCGGGGATTGTGCTCTTCCTCGAACTGAACATTATCACCTGATGAAGGAGGATTTACTGCAAGACTACTGTTCTCACCTGGAACAGTGTAAATACACACCTGCACACACACCTGGTTTCATCAGATATTGTAACATTACAACTCTTCCTTTTCCTCATTTAAACACTGTGATGTTTATTCACAAACATTAATATGACTCTTTATACCTTTACCTGAGAACAGTTGTATTTCAGCAGTGATCAGCTGTTCACCTGTGTTTATGGCTAACAACCTGCTGGACTCAGCTCTCTGCTTCCTTTACTGACTTTCTACTTAATCCCACAGTTGATGAGCTGCTCTGACTCTTACATTAGCTATGCAGTTAGCTCCTCCCTCTCTCTCTGCTCCTGTGTGTTGGATCTGTAGAGAAGCAGCTTCAGATGATGAAGTCAGTTTGTTATTGGTCAAACAGAAACATGCAGGTCAGTGTGTTCAAACACAACTCACCTGTATTACATGCATACAGGTGACACACACACACACACACACACACACACACAGGCAGGGGTGTGCTGTCTGTCCTGCAGCATCAACACTCTGTGTTCCTACAGCTCTGTTAACATCTCAGGTTTTTAGTCCAGTGTGAATCAATCAATCAATTAGTCAATTTGTGGATCTGTAAATTATTGTCGAGATCATTGCTGTTATTGTTGCTGTTCAGTGTGTTATAAGTCCAAACAGACTGGTTACATGTTGTCAACTAATCAATTGATCAGTCAGTCAATCTCTGTGTTGATATACTGTCTGTTGTTCAAGTGTTTGCTGGCGTTTCCTGTTTTTACTTCACATTAAGAGCTTTTCACTGTCAAACTACAGGAAGGCTTTTATTGTGAAGCAGCAGCTCAGCAGACAGAGTGTGAGCTCAGATGTTGAGCCAGAGTTTCAGTGATTTCACTGTTAGGGTTGTCACGATACTAGAATTTCAAACTCGATACGGATACCCAGGAAAATACTTGATACCATTTTTGATCCCACGGGGAGAAAAAATGACAAAAAATAAAGATGCATAAAATGTTTGAAATAAAGATTAGAACAATACAAAGAATAACATCAATGACAACACTACTTTTAGGTTGTCGGAGGTAGTGCAAAAACAAAACAACAGTAACTTTACTGTAAGGTGTGTATATATTTATGAAATGTATTCAGCTACAGCCCTGTTTATTGTCTGTGCTGCTGGTGACTTGGCACCATGTTTTCGTTGCTGATCAAACAGAGTTGGGAGGAGAGGCCGCCGCTGTTTCTGTCGAGTTGCTGCTCGACCTTTCTCAGCTTCAGTCTGGGACTTTAAGAGAAATATAACACGTTTCAGAAACAAATAATTGTGTTTATCCTGTAAAATGAACTAGTAACGTTACAGACTGTTTGCTGCCTAGCTCTCACATTAACGTGAGTCGTTTTATTATTAGCCACTAGCCGCTAGCTTAATGATAACTTAACACATGGCTAATGTGGCTTTCAGCTAATGGCTAATAGTTAAACGGCTAACGTTAACGTGTGCTGCCGGTCAGGTAAAATAATAATACAAAATAACTCCAAACGGCACTTTTTCCAATTTCAACTAAAACAGGTTGTGAAGTTCCTTCAGCAGCAGCACCTGCCATGTTAATTCAGCTTTATGCTGACGACACCAGCTCAGTGTTTTGAACGTCAACTAGCGTTCATGCGTTCAGCTGCTAGTGGGGGGAGGGGCTGTGTCTCTGCCTGTCTACAGTGCTGCTGTATGAAGCTGTGTGTCAACTGGAGGAGGCGAAGACAAAACATTTGTATTGATGCTGTTGCAAATGATCCGATACTCATTTTAGTATCGATAAGTATCTGAGCATCGATTTTTTTGACAAACCTAGTCACTGTGAAGTTAATGATGTCATATCAGCAAGCAGTAGCGTGCAACAGTGTAGATCAGTCCAATCGATGCAGTGTGAGGCTGTAGGTGACAGACTGAGTGGGTTTAAGCTCCAAATTTTATCATTGTTGATGTAGTTTGATGACATCATCAGTCTGAGCTCCGACAATACCTGTACAGGTGGGTCAGGTAGGTTTATCCTGTTCAGCCCTGACTGCTGTAACAGCTGCCCTTCTCCATCTGGTGGCAGCACAGAGCTTTACTGCAGCCTGCTGGACAGTGACAGAGTGCATGCTGGGAACTCTCTCATACAGCCAGACTGTTAACAGACCAGAACATATCTGAACTCGTGAGTTACACCTGTAAACACATGAACAAATAAAGTGTTTACTTGTGTGTGTGTTTGTTGCAGGTACTGAACCAGGTGCATCCTAACCTGGTGTCCCAGCAGGAGGCGTTGCAGTACATCGAGGAGCTGATCCTGCTCCTGCTCAGTATGCTGTGTCAGGCTCAGCCACGCACTGTACAGGATGTCGAGGTGACACTCACTCACTCACTCACTCACTCACTCACTCACTCACTCACTCACTCACTCACTCACTCACTCACTCACACTTTAGACGCAGTCCAGATGTTAAACTGAATCAGTTTAATTGTGAAGATTTGAGATGTGGCAGATACAAGCTTTTCCCTGGATGTCAGAGCAGCAGGTGATAAAGTGAGTTTGTCAGGTAAAAACAAGGGATGCCCGATCATGTTTTTTAGCCCCTGACACCGATCATCTATAAGTGAGATCAGTTGATACCGATCATTTCTGTCAGACTGCATGGCATGACTGCAAACTGACACTGTTTCTGTGAGTGTGAGTTAAAATGACACATGATCATTATTCATCAGGCTGTTCTGCTGCCTGTACTGCTGTCAGGTGACTATCTCACCTTTAATCAGACTGCAGGTGCAGACAAGGACCAAAAGGGACAGACAGACACAGAGACAGACAGACAGACACAGGGACAGACAGACACAGACAGACAGGGACACGGACAGACAGACACAGAGACAGACAGACAGACACAGGGACAGACAGACACAGACAGACAGGGACACAGACAGACAGGGACAGACAGGGGCAGAAACAGACAGACAGGAACAGACAGGGGCAGACACTGACAGACAGACACAGACAGACAGGAACTGACACCTGCTTTGACGTGTGTGTGTGAGAGTGTGAGTGAGAAAGAGAGATTGTGTATGGGGTGGGGGGTCCGTTGGTTAGTGTATTGGCAGGTTCGTAGTTCACTTGTGTGTCAGCTCTGAATTCACTTCTTTAGATCCTTTAGGTTCAAATGTTTAAATAAAGTTATTTTGAATGCAGCAGGTGAACAGTGGAGTCTGTGGAATGGTCCTTTATATGTTAGAGACTCATCTGAAGTTTAAACGGTTGTAATCAATCCATGATGACACCTGCACCTGACGACATCACAGTGAAGCTGATGTGTGATTGGTCCGATCTGTTTCTTGTTTCCAGCTGATGGAGGCTGCAATGAGATAATGAGGTGCTCTCTGCTAAAACACCACACACCACTGGTGTTTTACCACACTGACCCCCAATCCCTGACCTCTGACCCTCCCTCAGACCTCTGACCTCTGACCCCTCACTGCTCCTCAGCCTCAGATCATGTGTGTGTGCTGTGTCCCTGTTTGGTGACGTGTTGAGTCAGTTTATCACACTGCGACAAGCACTTGTAGTAAACAACCAATCAGAAACCTGCAGGTGTTCCTACCTGTGTGACAGTAACCCCTGATGTCCACAGGATCTGGCTGTGTCTCGTTCAAAGACAGAAATAAATCACCCCACAGTTTCAGAGCTTTATATAAACACAGGTTTTAGACTAGGTCACACAACAGTCCAGACACTCACTTCAGGTAAACACACCTGTAGAAGAAGAAATTCTCTTTGTGTTGTCTTTCCTCCACCACAGCTCTGCACTGAAACAATTTGGAAATACAAAGAGGGAGTCTGTAACTTTAGATGTTGTCTAACTCGGACTGACGAAGCTTCATATTAACTTCAGATAAACTGAAGAATATTTTTCTGACACAGCAAGAAAAACCTGTTGAGATGTTGATGTGGACGCAGCTGATATAGTACTGACACAGAGAGATCACTGTGTTTCCATCAACAAACACATTGTACAAAACAATCACAACTGAGCCATAACCAAAACACAACACAGCTGGATCCTGAGGTGTACCTGTGTGATGCCAGAGTACAGACAGAAGCTGATTGGCTGCAGTGAGCATCTGGACACAGAGATTAGTTTTTCTTTATGTGCTTGTTCATGGAAGAATCTCTGTAGTTATATAAAGACTACGGTCTAGATCTGCTCCATATGATATGAGCCCTGTGAATAACGTCTGTTTTGATTTGGTGCTATATAAATAAAATTGACTTATTGTGCACAGGTGATTAAAAAATATGTTCCAGGACTTCAGAGATTCTGTCGTTCAATCTGTAGGGGCAAGTTTTTTCCATGACTGACAGTATCTTGTCTGATTCCTCTGTGTCTGACACCTCAGTCCAACTGTCCAATCAGAGCAGAGCAGAGACAGGTGTGTCCTGCAGTGTGATCAACAACACCTGTGACTTTCAAACAGAAACTTTTCTGTTGGTTGTCTGGACTAGTTGAGTCCAGTTTAGTCTGGTTCCTGTCCTCACCCATCTTTCCCCTCCTCCCCTCAGGAACGAGTTCAGAAGAGTTTTCCTCACCCAATTGATAAGTGGGCAATCGCTGATGCTCAGGCTGCCATTGAGAAGAGGAAGAGGAGGAACCCTCTGGCGCTACCTGTCGACAAGATCCACCCACTGCTCAAGGTACCAACATCATCATAACTGCACCATCATCACTATATACTCAACACTGCATCATCATCAACACACCTTTATCACTGCACCATCATCAGTATATACTCATCCCCGCATCATCATCATCATCACTGCACCATCATCAGTATATACTCATCCCCGCATCATCATCATCATCACTGCATCATCATCAGTATATACTCATCCCCGCATCATCATCACTGCACCATCATCACTATATACTCATCACTGCACCATCATCATCATCACTGCATCATCATCAGTATATACTCATCCCCGCATCATCATCACTGCACCATCATCACTATATACTCATCACTGCACCATCATCATCATCACTGCATCATCATCACTATATACTCATCACTGCATCATCATCATCATCATTGCATCATCATTACTATATACTCATCACTGCACCATCATCACTGCATCATCATTACTATATACTCATCACTGCATCATCATCATCGTCATTGCATCATCATCATCAGTATATACTCATCCCTGCATCATCATAATCATCACTGCATCATTATTACTATATACTCATCACTGCATCATCATCATCAGTATATACTCATCCCCGCATCATCATCACTGCATCATCATCACTATATACTCATCACTGCATCATCACCACCGCATCATCATCATCACCACCGCATCATCATCACCACCGCATCATCACCACCGCATCATCATCACTATATACTCATCACTGCACCTTCTTCACTGCATCATCATCATCATTAGATTAGGATTATTTTAGATTAGATTAAATTAACTTTATTAATCCCACAACTGGGAAATTAATTTACCACAGCAGAAAATAAACATCTATAGAATGAACATTTATGGAAATATACAACAAAAATACACCAAATATACACTAATAAATACAATATACACAATACACACGATATGTA
>NW_019525108.1:0-2747 GCF_002814215.2 Seriola lalandi dorsalis | reverse complement strand
GTACCGGGACCACACAGGAGGTCTTCCACAGGGCCGGTACTTTCTCCAGGCTCAGGCTCAGATTAAACAAGTGCATGAGGACACCACAGAGCTGATCTGCACAGTCCTTCAGTAATCTGGGGCTGATGCCATCCGGGCCTGGGGCCTTCCTTGTCTTGATCTTCTTAAATCGACACTTCACCTGATCAACTGTTATGGAGAAGGGGGTGGAATATGACTGAGGTGAGGATATGGGGGTGGTGGGGGGTGAGAGGGGGCAGTTGTACTGGTGGGGAGGGGAGGGCTGGAGGTGAATGGGAGTTGAAAGTAGGAGGGGGAGCTGGCCCAGGGAGGTGTGAAGAGGGTGCAGGGCAGGTAAGGGGGGAGGGGGCAGAATCAAATCCGTTGAAGAACAGATTCAGTTCATTGTGTGTCGGTGTAGTACGAGAAGAAATCACACCAAAGAGTAAAAAAAGAGTAAAAAAGAGTTCAGAGCTGCTGTGGCAGGCTGCCACTCATGCGGCGCCATGGCAACAATCACCGAATCATCATCACTATATACTCATCACTGCATCATCATCATCATCACTACATTATTATCACTGCATCATCATCATCATCACCACTGCATCATTATCACTGCATCATCATCACTGAACTTTCATCACTATATACTCATCATCAACACTGCATCATCATCATCATCATCACCACATTATTATCACTGCATCATCATCATCATCACTGCATCATCATCATCACTGAACCTTCATCACTGATACCTCATCACTATATACTCATCATCACACACCACCATCATCACTGATCATACTCATCACTGCATCATCTATCACTGCACCTTCATCACTATATACTCATCACTGCATCATCATCATCACCACATTATTATCACTGCATCATCATCATCATCACTGCATCATCATCATCACTGCACCTTCATCACTATATACTCATCATCATCATCACCACTCATCATCACTGCATCATCATCATCATACATCATCTTCACTGAACCTTCATCACTATATACTCATCATCATCACCACATCATCATCACTCATCATCATCATCATCACTGCATCATCATCATCACTGAACCTTCATCACTATATACTCATCATCATCATCATCATCATCATCACCACATCATCTTCACTGCACCATCATCATCTTCACTGCACCTTCATCACTATATACTCATCATCATCATCACCACATCATCATCATCACCACATCATCTTCACTGCACCTTCATCACTATATACTCATCATCACCACATCATCATCACTGCATCATCCCTGGTATGCCCGTGCTCACCCTGTGTTTCCCATGATTCCTTGTTGTCAGGAGGTGCTTGGGTATAAGATAGACCACCAGGTGTCGGTCTACATGGTGGCAGTGTTGGAGTACATTTCTGCTGACATCCTGAAGCTCGCTGGAAACTATGTCAGGAACATCCGACACTACGAGATCTCCCAGCAGGACATCACCGTGGCCATGTGTGCTGACAAGGTACACGCTATGGTGCTCACTTTGTGTCTCATTTTATTGACCTATCTGTCTCACCTGTCTGTCTCACCTGTCTCTCCCTGTGTGCAGGTGTTAATGGACATGTTCCACCAGGATGAGGAGGACATCAGTGGTTTCCCTCTGATGGACGAGGAGCCGTCAGCCAATGAGGAGCAGAGTTACTATGAGCTGGTGAGGAGCTTCATGTCTGACGGTCGTCAGTACCTGAGACAACTCAACCTGCTCATCAAGGTGTTCAGAGAGCCTTTCACCTCCAGCCCCATGCTCTTCTCTCAGCACGTAGGTACCAGGGAACACCTGATCAGGGAACACCTGATCAGCTGATCACCTGCCTGATCAGCTGATCACCTATCTGATCAGTCTAATTGATCTGTCTCTGATTAGTCTGATTGATCTGTCTCTGTCAGGATGTGGACAGTATCTTTAGTCGGATCGTAGATATCCATGAGGTGACGGTGAAGCTGTTGGGTCTGATCGAGGACACGGTAGAGATGACAGATGAAGGAAGTCCTCATCCTCTGGTGGGAAGCTGTTTTGAGGACCTGGCGGAGGTTTGTGCACCTGTACCTGGACACACCTGTATGTATGTCTGTGACTGATGATCTGTGGTTCTCTCTGATGTGTGATTTGATTGACAGGAGTTGGCCTTTGATCCCTATGAGACGTATGCTCAGGACATCCTGCGTTCTGGTTTCCATGAGCACTTCCTTAGTCAGGTATCCAAGCCTGGAGCTGCCTTCCACCTGCAGGTAAGCCCCGCCCCCTGACTTTGACATCAGAGTTGTGCTGTAATAGTTTGGATCAGCAGTAACTCTCCTGCTTCAATCATCAGAATCAGCTGTAGGCTAATTATTTTACTGTGATCAAACATTTAGCAGCAGAGGCTCATGGGTATTGTAGTATTTAGAGACAGGTGAGAACTTAAACCTGACAGTCACAGCACCAGGACAGTTTCTGCTCTTCAGGACACCATCAAAGAAACGAACTATGATGATGATGATCATGAGGATGAGGAGGATGATGATGATGAGGATGATGAGGATGATGATCATGAGGATGAGGATGATGATCATGAGGATGAGGATGATGATCATCATGATGATTAGGATGATGATGATGATCATGATGATGAGGATAATGATGATGAGGATGAGGATGATGATGAGGATGATGAGGATGATGATGATGATGATGATGATGATGATGATGATGATGA
>NW_019525107.1:2552732-2578486 GCF_002814215.2 Seriola lalandi dorsalis | reverse complement strand
ACTTTTTGTGCCATACTATACTATGACGTTTTTATGACTTTTTTTTTCTTACTATACTATGTCGTTTTTATGACTTTTTATGCCTTACTATACTATGACTTTATATGCCTTACTATACTATGACGTTTTTATGACTTTTTATGACTTACTATACTATGTCGTTTTTATGACTTACTATACTATGTCGTTTTTATGACTTTTTATGCCTTACTATACTATGACTTTTTATGCCATACTATACTATGACGTTTTTATGACTTTTTATGCCTTACTATACTATGACGTTTTTATGACTTTTTATGACGTACCATACTATGACGTTTTTATGACCTTTTTATGCCTTACTATACTATGACGTTTTAATGACTTTTTATGACTTGCTATACTATGACTTTTTATGCCTTACTATATTATGACGTTTTATGCCTTACTATACTATGACTTTTTTATGACTTTTTATGCCTTACTATAATATGATGTTTTTGTGCCTTACTATACTATGTCTTTTTTATAACTTTTTGTGCCATACTATACTATGTCTTTTTATGCCTTACTATACTATGACGTTTTTATGACTTTTTATGCCATACTATACTATGTTGTTTTTATGGCTTTTTATGCCTTACTATACTATGACTTTTTATGCCATACTATACTATGACGTTTTTATGACTTTTTATGCCTTACTATACTATGACATTTTCATGAATTTTTGTGCCATACTATACTATAACGTTTTTATGACTTTTAATGCCTTACTATACCATGACGTTTTAATGACTTTTTATGCCTTACTATAATATGATGTTTTTATGACGTTTTTATGCCTTAATATACTATGACTTTTTATGCCATACTATACTATGACGTTTTTATGACTTTTTATGCTTTACTATACCATGACATTTTTATGACTTTTTGTGCCATACTATACTATGACGTTTTTATGACTTTTTATGACTTACTATACTATGTCGTTTTTATGACTTTTTATGCCTTACTATACTATGACTTTTTATGCCATACTATACTATGACGTTTTTATGACTTTTTATGCCTTACTATACTATGACGTTTTTATGACTTTTTATGTCATACCATACTATGACGTTTTTATGACCTTTTTATGCCTTACTATACTATGTCGTTTTTATGACGTTCTATGCCTTACTATACTATGACGTTTTTATGAATTTTTATGACATACCATACTATGACGTTTTTATGACGTTTTTATGCCTTACTATACTATGACGTTTTTATGACTTTTTATGACATACCATACTATGTATTTTTTATGATTTTTTATGCCATACTATACTATGACTTTTTATGCCTTACTATACTATGACGTTTTAATGACTTTTTATGCCTTACTATACTATGACGTTTTTATGAATTTTTGTGCCATACTATACTATGACTTTTTATGCCTTACTATACTATGACGTTTTTATGACTTTTTGTGCCATACTATACTATGACTTTTGATGCCTTACTATAGTATGACTTTTTATGCCATACCATACTATGACGTTTTTATGACTTTTTATGCCTTACTATACTATCTCGCTTTTATGACGTTTTATGCCTTACTATGCTATGTCGTTTTTATGACTTTTTATGCCATACTATACGATGACGTTTTTATGACTTTTTATCTCTTACTATACTATGGCTTTTTATGCCATACTATACTATGACTTTTTGTGCCATACTATACTATGTCTTTTTATGCCTTACTATACTATGCCTTAATATGCCATACCATACTATGACGTTTTTATGACTTTTTATGCCATACTATACTATGTCGTTTTTATGACTTTTTATGCCATACTATATTATATCTTTTTTATGACTTTTTGTGCCATACTATACTATGACTTTTTATGCCTTACTATACTATGACATTTTAATGACTTTTTATGCCTTACTATACTATGACGTTTTATGCCATACTATACTATGACGTTTTTTTGATTTTTCATACCTTACTATACTATGTCTTTTTTATGACTTTTTGTGCCATACTATACTATGTCTTTTTATGCCTTACTATACTGTGACTTTTTATGACTTTTTATGCCATACTATACTATATCTTTTTTATGACTTTTTGTGCCATACTATACGATATCTTTTTTATGACTTTTTGTGCCATACTATACTATGACTTTTTATGCCTTACTATACTATGACATTTTAATGACTTTTTATGCCTTACTATACTATGACGTTTTTATGACTTTTTATGCCTTACTATACTATGACGTTTTAATTACTTTTTATGCCTTACTATACTATGACGTTTTTATGACTTTTTGTGCCATACTATACTATGACTTTTGATGCCTTACTATACTATGACTTTTTATGCCATACCATACTATGACGTTTTTATGCCTTACTATACTATGTCATTTTTATGACTTTTTATGCCTTACTATACTATGAAATTTTTTACATTAATATACTATGACGTTTTTATGACTTTTTATGACTTACTATACTATGACTTTTTTATGACTTTTTATACCTTGCTATACTATGACTTTTTATGCCTTACTATATTATGACGTTTTATGCCTTACTATACTATGACTTTTTTATGACTTTTTATGCCTTACTATAATATGATGTTTTTATGCCTTAATATACTATGACTTTTTATGCCATACTATACTATGACGTTTTTATGACTTTTTATGCCTTACTATACCATGACGTTTTTATGACTTTTTGTGCCATACTATACTATGACCTTTTTATGACTATTTATGCCTTACTATACTATGACTTTTTATGACATACCATACTATGACGTTTTTATGACCTTTTTATGCCTTACTATACTATGTCTTTTTTATGACGTTTTATGCCTTACTATACTATGACGTTTTTATGAATTTTTATGCCTTACTATACTATGACTTTTTATTCCATACTATACTATGACGTTTTTATGATTTTTCATACCTTACTATACTATGTCTTTTTTATGACGTTTTATGCCATACTATACGATGACGTTTTTATGACTTTTTACGTCTTACTATACTATGACTTTTAATGCCTTAATATACCATGACGTTTTTATGAATTTTTATGCCTTACTATACCATGACTTTTTATGACTTTTTATGCCTTACTATACTATGACTTTTTATGCCTTACTATACTATGACTCTATATGCCTTACTATACTATGACGTTTTAATGACTTTTTATGCCTTACTATACTATGACGTTTTTTATAAGTTTTTGTGCCATACTATACTATGACTTTTGATGCCTTACTATACTATGACTTTTTATGCCATACCATACTATGACGTTTTTATGCCTTACTATACTATGTCGTTTTTATGACGTTTTATGTCTTACTATACTACGACTTTATATGAATTTTTAAGCCTTACTATACTATGATGTTTTTATGAATTTTTATGCCTTACTATAATATGACTTTTTATGACTTTTTATGCCATACTATAATATGACCTTTTTATGACTTTTTATGCCATACTATACTATGACTTTTAATGCCTTACTATATCATGACGTTTTAATTACTTATTATGCCTTACTATACTATGACGTTTTTATGACGTTTTTATGCCATACTATACTATGACTTTTTATGCCTTACTATACTATGACTTTTTATGCCATACTATAATATGACCTTTTTATGACTTTTTATGCCATACTATACTATGACTTTTAATGCCTTACTATATCATGACGTTTTAATTACTTATTATGCCTTACTATACTATGACGTTTTTATGACGTTTTTATGCCATACTATACTATGACTTTTTATGCCATACTATACTATGACTTTTTATGCCTTACTATACTATGATGTTTTTATGACTTTTTATGCCTTACTATACTCTGTCGTTTTTATGACTTTTTGTGCAATACTATACTATGACTTTTGATGCCTTACTATACTATGACTTTTTATGCCATACTATACTATGACGTTTTTATGACTTTTTATGCCATACTATACTATGACTTTTAATGCCATACTATACTATGACGCTTTTATGACTTTTTATGCCTTACTAAACTGACTTTTTTTGCCTTACTATACTATGACTTTTTATGCCTTATTATACTATGTCGTTTTTATGACTTTTCATGCCTTACTATACTATGAAATTTTTTACCTTAATATACTATGACGTTTTTATTACTTTTTATGCCTTACTATACTATGACGTTTTTATGACTTTTTATGCTTTACTATACTATGACGATTTTATGCCTTGGTATAATATGACATTTTTTGACATTTTTATGTCTTACTGTACTAAGACATTTAAATGCCCTACTATACCATGACGTTTTCTTGACATTTTTATAGAGACAGAACACATTAACAAATTATTTTCTACTGCTTGGAGATGCATACTCTTTTGTTATCAAACAAGTGGAAGAATGAACACCAAAATTCGAAATAAGCATCAAATCAGTCAATAACATTTGCAGATATTGGCAACTTAGATCTCACTCTGCAATGCACCTAAACACATGGCAAGAGTACAACACATCCTCATGTACTGTACAAAGGGGACAGTACGGTTACAGTATGGACAGTATACTGTGAAACACTCACACTGTGTCGGGCTAAGTTAAAAAAAACAAACAAACACAGAGAATTTATAATTTCAAATTTGTAAGAAAAAGTGTGTGGGAAGCTGCCAGACTGCAGTAAGAAAGCTGAGAATGAATTTTAAGAAACCAAAAGCTTTATTCAGTCAAAAGAGGAAGGAAGGTGCCTCAGGACGAGACTGAGCTCAGACACAGCAGTGACCATGCTGCCCTCTGAATGATGGAAATAAGGACATCTGCTTTCTATTCTGCTTTCCACCAGTCTCTCTTTTAGTCACTCTACTTCCATATCTTGAAATTGAAAGCATGTATACTTGTCATTGTTATTGGGTACACATTTATGATAAAAGCACATATTAATACTTTAATTATGTCAGTCTGCAAGTCGATTCAAGGATCCTTCACCTGCAAAAACTAAAAGCACTGAGTTTTTGTCTGCGGAGATATACAGTACATATGTAGATATAAAAGTGCCAAGAAGAGAGGAGAATTCTACAGATAATCATCCATACCGAACATGTTTTATGTGGAAATGAGATTACAGTGAACAATCTATGAACCACTGACAGCCAGAAGAAGCAGTGTTTGCTTTACTTATATCACAGTGCCATCTGCTGGTGTCAATATTACTGAACAAATTAATCAACTATTCTGTGTCTTTATTGTATTGAATTTATTGTGTGATTTTTGTTCTAACAACTTCTTGATTTTTTCAATTCAGTGATCCTGGTCTTAGAGTTAAAATAATAATAAACTATGCTACTGATATGTCATATTCTCATCAGCCAAAGCAAATCCTGTTTTAAGATTTGTGACATTGTGTTTATTTTTCTTTCTTTTTAGCTTAGGAAGTAGAATAAATCAATATCTCCAAATTTGGAGATGTATGTTTTTCACTGATCATTGACAATATGTCAAAAAATAAATTATAAGAAATGACTTAAAAGGTGTGAGCTGAAGCCACTTGCTTCTTCAGGTCTGCCCTTGTCACTATACAAATACACTATACACATATGAATAAATTATACTGGACATGTACAGCTGTATGCAAACGTTTAGGCACCAAAAACACAACTTCTGCAAAAAACAAACATTAAAATAAACCTTTCTTTAAATGTTACTGCACCATAACTTTTTATTTCATGAACTTAAAAAACTGAAATAAATATATCAGTAATTGTGGTACGTGCAAAAGTTTGCACACCCCACTAATTTTGCCACAAACGCTTGCCTACAACTGACCACAGACACACAGTATTTTCACATGGTCATGCATATGTGCACATACACACGTCTAAATAATCTCATTCGCACATGCATATGCACATACACAGCATATACACACACATAATAATATACACACAGTATACACACTGGTATTTTGTATCAATAAGAGTAACAAACTAAACTGACCTTTGGTGTGCAAAAAGCAGTTATTTTTGTCTGTAACAGTATTTTTGAACAGTTTTATGAATCTTTCAATTTCATCAGACTGTCACTGTCCTGCATCTAAATTTATATCATTATATTTATATCAGTCACTGCTTTTGCTTAAATGCAAGTATTTTCTATTGCAACAAATTATTTATTGCACATAATATACAGTAAACAGACACAGAGACATGTTTCACTGCCATTTCACTCATGTTTCTCTCAGCTTACACTCACTGCACTTGACAAAAACAAACAGTATTGAGTTTAATTCCCACGTGGGCCATGACCTTATTTCATAAACACGCCCTACTTTCATTACATAAAAAGTGAACTTGCTAACGACAAAACGAAGAAAAAAAAACAGGAAGATATATGTGGGAAGGAGGCAGCCTGCTTCCAGTAAGTCCACACAGTTCCTCTTTCTGTAGAAGACAACCCCCAACATATTTCACTTTCAAAACATTCCTCTTCCTGTTTTTTATGGTATTCAATAGGCCTGCAAATAAATGCATAAAACACAGACACACAATTACACTCCACCCTCCAGTGTCACAATGACCACCCTCACTGACCTCCCTGCACACACTAACATAAGACATTAAGCCCTGGTGGAGGTGGAGACCTGACATGTGGTGGAGGTGACAGTGCTGACTGTGTTTCTCTGTGTAAAACTGTCACTCAGAGCTTCACCTCCCTCTGTGCCTGTTAACAAAGCTGACACTCTGACGTTGCCCTCGGGATCCCACAGATCTGACTCATCTCTTCCAGCCTGTAAACACAAAACAGGGAATACTGTGGCTTACAAAAAAAATACTGTATGCCTGCATATGGTTACATATCCCTCATTGTCCAACAATGATGCATTTTTTGCAATTTATTACATGTTTATTACATATTGCATTTATTTCTTTTTGTTTCTTTTTTAACTGATACATAAATGTAAGTTATTCTGGAATTATTATGTTTTATTATAAATGAATGCAGATTTAACTGTGTGATAAACATTAATGGGCAGCTAATGCAATTTCACATTAATGCTATTGCTTACACTTCATATCCATAGGTGTATTTTCATGTCAGTGTCAGAATCACCTGACACTCAAAGAATATTTTATTGACATTTCTTTTCATAAGAGCTGAGTGGAAACATGTAGAGCCCTGTGTAAATTAAATGTGATGTACACAGAGCAAAGGGAACGAGACCGCTGTAAAAGAACCAAATGTCCAGATGAACTGTCAAAGACGCAAATATGTGTGTGTGTGTGTGTGTGTGTGTGTGTGTGTGTGTGTGTGTGTGTGTGTTTGTGTGTGTGTGTGTGAGAGAGAGAGAGAGAGAGAGAGAGACAGAGAGACTCCATGGGGGCAGGGCAGCAGGTCCTGTCACTTCAATTTCTCTGCTTTGCTGGCTATCTCCTCTGGATTGTGAAACAGAGGGATACAAGCCAAGACACCTTGCATGTACACACACACACACACACACACACACACACACACACACACACACACACACAACACTTAACCACAGTCCCAGAACAGCAGTTTAGTAAGCAGCCAGGCCCTGTGACCCCGGGCCCCCTTGCTGTCTGCCAGCCGAGCGTGAGTCCTGGCACAGCAAACAGAGCATCTTTCACGGGTGGCTGCTGCCGAGCACAGCCCTGTCAGCAGCATCAGTACCAAGGAGCTGACTGGTGGAAACAGAGCAGGACTGATTTCTGATGCTGGACACATCTTCTTAAAAACACAGCAACATTTCTTACACAGATACTGGGCTTTGACTCCAGAACCACTTATTATAGGTGTTTATAGGTTGCACTATTTCAGGTCCACTAAAGCTAAATCAATAGAAATTAAAAAGTAAGAAGGTAATATTTTCATTGTTATAAATGTTGATATATGTCATGATTATTTTATATGTATTGCCTGATTTCTCAAATTGAGAGAAACATTTTTGATTGAAGTTTTTTGTTATAGCATAATACAACCAAATACAACTTTAGAAAACTAAATCGAAGTTTAATTTTTTTTATATTCAGTCTTTTAAAAGAAAATTAAACAGATGAACTTCATGTCCTTAATATTTAATTACAAATAACAAATGTAATACTCCAAAAAGGTTCATGTTTTTGTCCACTGAATTTATTTGTGCTTTTTTCTTACCGATAGACAAGTGCTTTTAAGGTGTTTTTTTTACCCTGACATGTTTCGTCTTCCTGCAGTCTTCCTCAGAAGAGTCACATGGTGTTGCACAACAAAAAGCAAGAAAAGAAAAAAGCACAAATAAATAACAAATGTGTTTTGGTGAGAGGTGCATTTTTTTTTTTTTTACAAATTTACTTTCCTACTATCAGTTACACTTGGACACAGTCATAAATATTTGTATGTTCCGGCAATTTCGTGAAGTCAAACTCCTCTGTACAGAAGCCCTGAAAGGCAAATTAATTTTTATTTATTTATTTAATTTTGCCAGGATAATATTTCTTTGTTTTCTTTTTTCTTTTTTGTTGTTTTTCATCTGTGAAAAAAGCAGACAGAAATTTATTTTCACTTGCCCTGAGAGGAAAGTGTTAATTCTCATTTTGGCCACAAGAGGCTGAAGTGCTCAACTACCCCAGTTTAAAAATGACTAAGGCATTCATGTTTCCCTCAATGACAAGCACACACACACACACACACACACAGAGCGAGATGATAAACAGTATATCTCTACAGGCCTAAAAAAATAATAATTCACTTGCCTTTCAAGGCTTCCGTAACTCTGCCTGTAGTATTACAACAAAACAAACCCACTTGCTCTACAAAACTTACAAAACAGTGAGAAGCACACACACACACACACACACATATTCAACCACATCTAAGCATTCTCAGATACCAGTCAAACCTTCACATCTTCCTAAGCTTGCAATAACTGTAAACCGTAACCATGTTTTGTATTTACACAGTCTGGTTGTTGCAATGGCAACTAAAAAAAAGTCTTTAGGGGTTACATCAGTGCTCAGGTTACATTCAGCCGAACTGTTTCACAAGGTGAGATGGTAATGTGTGCAGAACGCTTAGAATCCTGACTGAGGTGTCGAGTTAGCTATTAAGTTTCCTCTCTCAGCATTCAGTGCATTAGACGGAGCCAGAATAGCAGCACTTGACCACTCAACGAGGATCCTGTAAAACATGGTGAGAGGTTTATCTGCAGTATCGCTGCATGGCTCAAAAAGAGGACACAGCTTTCACATAAAGACACAAACAGGCCTGCAGGCATGTGAATGTTCCTTTCAGCTGAAGGTAGAAAATGTGTTTGACTATAGTGTCACTAGATGGCAGTATTTTACTTTCTTGTACTTCACAGGGCCTTTACTGACTCTGACATTGGGGAGCAAACTATGAAGGGGAGTTAATGTTTGGCTCTAACAAGAATCAGCAACATGCTAACCACGAGTGTAGCCACGAGTGTGTTGTGTAACTTCATCAGTGTCATCCAGCAGCATTCACCAAAGAGAAGATAAAGGGAGGAATCTGTCATGGATGAAACACTGTAAATTCCAAAGCCGTCAACGTGTCATCATGACATAGGTCAGTGCTCTTTACACTTCATTACCAGACCTCATAAACCTGACGCCCCTTACTATAAATATTTACTCAAGCCACTCATATTACATAAGTGCATGTCATGTAGACAGAATTTCAAAGTTTGGCTTGAAATATGCATAAAAATATGAATTCAAAGCAGCTTGTTAAGATGCTGAATTTTTTGACAAATTATTGAAGAGAATGTTAGTGTTACTAATAACAAAAAAATAAATTCACCGTGTTTTATTCTTCAGAGATTGACAAAACAATCTCAACCCAAGGTCCACTTACTTGTGCGTGTTGTACTCTCGACAGGCTGCTATGATCTGCAACGATGGTGCTTGCCGAAAATCTACTAGCATGTTTTCACTGCTGTGTGAGCTATCACTGTGTTTTGTGATAAACAGCACTGTGGATCTGACAATGTTGTTTTATGAGTTTACTTTCAAAAATGGTAGAATGGCCACATTTTGGGAGGAAGTGATTGATACTGAAAATTCTATTTGTTGTGTTTTTACTAGAGTCACATGGAGCTTTGCCGTCTTCCCTCTGAGTAAGTGGACTTGAGTTGAGGTTGCTTTATCAACTTGATGAGACCTTTGCTTATATTGTCACTTCGCTCTGACTATTGCAACACTCATACCTATGACTCCTACCGGCCAGCTTGAAAGAATATCAGCTTCCATTGAGCTATTCTTAGAGATCCACAACACCAGACAAGACACAAGTCCACTATAACAGCAGTTGTTGACCAAACACAACACTCTGAGGATTACAGCCTTGGTGCTGTGCCGGGATACATTTCCAACGCTCTGCTCCCTGTAAAATCTCTATGGAATCTGTGTGCCACCCTGTTACCCCATGACAGGAATAACTGAACAGGCATAGCGGTGGCTCAGTCTCATACCACACAATTATCTCAATTAACACCAGCCACAGAGCCTGGTGTAGGCTTGGGAGAACAGCATTGTGAGGGCGCTGTTTTGTATTCATCAGACGGAAAAGGTTTGGAGAGAGAGAGGAAAGAGAGACAGTTCGTGTTGTAACACGACTCTCGGTGTGACTCTGTAGGTCATTGCTCTTCATTCCATTGTTTGATATTTGCCTTGGCAGGAACACGAGGCATCATAAAATATGCATCGTGAACATAACTTCTGTAAACCCACCAGGACTTAGCCAGCTAGTCATCATATCTTTCTCCATCCAGCCACCTGTGCCGCTGTCACAGCTCAATTTTTCATTTGTCACAGGTTTTTTGGAGAAGTTTTGCCCTAGAAGTACAGAGATTAGGAGAGGCACAGACCAATGTAGAGCAGTAGCCATTAGAGCAACAAAACCCATCAATGACCCAGGCAGTGTCACAGGACTACAAGTCTACAGCCATGCTAGCAGCTGTGTGAGGTTGTACTCAGGCACATTGGTGCTTTGGGGTAAATGCTAATGCTCACAATAACAATGCTAACATGCATCATGTTAGGCATGCTAACCTTGGCTAATTAAGGCTAAACAAAGTACAGCTGAGGGTGATGGGACTGTCATTAGTTTGGAGGTTTCTTGGTCATAAATCAAAGTATTGGACAAATTAAAACTTTGCCTTGATGATGGACCAAAGATCTTAGAATTAACACTGAGGGGAACATGAATGTATATGCACCAAATTTCATGACAATCCATCCAATAGTTTCACTTTCACACAAATGGCAACCACAGTGGTGCTAGAGGAAAGTCAGGGAATCACCGAAGTCGTTCATCATCTAGGAACCATGAATGTCTGATTGATCGGCTGGTGGATATGGAATCACTAGAGTTATCAGAATTAATTCTCTGGGCACCATGAATTTATGTACCAAATTCTATGGTAATCCATCGAACAGTTGTTCACTGAAAACTAAATATGTAAACCTCATGGTGGCGCTCGAGATGTTGAGATATTTCAAAGGATGGTTGAAAATGTTTACCCGCTGGTGGTGCTGGATGAAAAGTCGGGACTACCGACATCATTAGGATTCATCCTGACAGACCAACCTCATCATTCCAAAGCAATGCTGCTAAAAAACACAATCCAGTCAACATTTGTCAGTATCATTCATAGTCAGGTACATCACTTTATACAAAATGTGATCCACTCTCTGTATTTTTCAGGGTTTAGATTATAATGTATAATTGTCAATGTCAATATTATACCGTAGCATTTAAACAAAAGCATCTGTACACAGTGTCAACATACTCTACATCCTCTAGTACACCCTTTGAGTGTTTGCAGTGACTCTACATGGGAACACATACATACAGTATCTGCAGCTGTTAATTCTGTCTCGCCTATTCCTGCCTGAGGAAATGTTTGGATGATTCAGACGTCAAACTACTTCCTCATTTCAGTCATATCCATGACCATCCTAAATATGTGAGTCCACGACCACGACTGACTCTCTATACATCATCGCAGAGAAGACAGGTCCCAAAGGTCCTGCAGGGAGCCAGGCGCACACCAGCCAGAGCCCTCTATATAAAGGGTTGCATCAAAGAGACGGACTGGAAGGTTTTTTATCCCATTTGGAATATGTCATTATCCTGGTATTTAATTAAACAATAAAGGGCTATCAATTCATTATTCTTTTGAATTGTTTAGAGTAAAATAATAGCTTGAGAAATGTCTACAATTAATGAAAAATGACCACTGCAAGTTGACAGAGCTCAAAATTAAGTCTTAAAACTGCTTCAACTCTCTAAAAAAAAAAAGTCACTCACTCATCACTCATGAAACAGAAAAAAGCAACAAATTGCCACGTTTGGTTCATATTTAATGACTAAAGCAATTACGTGATCATTAATAAATTATTTTGTTTTCAATGAACAAATTGAATAATCAACTAATAATTCTCTGTCAATGTACTCTCTAGAAGCTTTGTACATTTATGTTCAGGTAAAACTCAGTTCGAGGTGCAACACTATCAGGCAGAGACTCTCATCATGAAGTGGCATGTCAATCTGAAACCATATCCTAGCAGCCTGTCTTCACCCACTCAATCAACACTAGCACTGCTGTAAACCCCATTCCTTCACTCCGTCCACTTACTAACCTTTCTATATTAAGCCCAACTCACCCCCTCCCCTTGTCTGACCAGCAGAGTGCTATACATACACATTTCATCAGAGGTATTCTTTAGTACATTACACGTACACTACTTAGCGATCTCCAATTACTGTTTATTATGACTTCAATTTTTATGCACATACGATGGAACTAAAGTGCATATAACATTATATGATGCATTAAAGACATTTTCATGGGTTTTTGAAGGCAGACTTACTGTGTTTTATTCTTGTGCAGCCCTACTGACAGCCTGTGAAAATACTATGAGCCATCAGAAGCCTGATTTAAAGGGTGCACCACTATGAAACTTCCACACTTCCAAAACACTTTCAACAAAAACTGAATATTATTACCATCATGAAGGACTGTTGTGTGACTGCATTAGAATTAGGTTTAATTATATAAGATACATCTATATAGTTTTATGAAAACTACATTTATATCAAATGTTATTTATTCATTTATTTAAATGGAACCAAAAGACTGTATTGATTTGACTTTTCAGGATTCATAAATGTTTCTTCTTCAACTGAGAAAACTCATACAAAACAAGATGCACTCACAAGCTTAAGAAGTAGGTGAACCTTGAGTCAAGAATATTTTGTAAACCAAACCCTGAAGTTTGACATGTCCTATTAATATAATATCACAGTGTGAGGATAAATACAATACAAATAAAGATATTTTATAGGCCTACAATTAGTTAATGAGGTATTGATCATTAATTAATCAATAGTTTATTCACCACTTTATTGGAGAAGTTATAATAACTGTTGATAAAAACATTAATAATCACTTAAAATGTCGATTAAATCTACTTACAGTTACATTATAATGCATTTTAAACCATTTATCAATTGTCTACTGCTTATAAATGCTGATATAGGCTAATAATCTTGTAATTATGGATACTAAATAAACAGACTACCAGAACATTATGTAAATAATGATTCTGTGTGATAACCGTGAACCTTCAGAAGTTAAGAGCAGCATCTGAAGAATGCAGCTGGGAATGTTAAATGTATGTAAGAATGCGTGCATGGATGTTGTGCATGCCTTGTGCACATTTGTGTGGGTGTGTGTGTGTGTGTGTGTGTGTGTGTGTGTGTGTGTGTGTGCTTGTGTGTGTGTGCTTGTGTATGTGGGTGGGTGTGGGTGTGACTTCATGGTACAAGATGAACCATCTGTCACCAGGAGTTGGACTGTAGAGATGCAGTTTCTCACGACCATGAACCCTATACCCAGAATCATTACTGCTGATTAATAAATCTTTTACAGCAGGTGCTCACAGCGTGTGTCTGAACATGTCTATATTTCAATGTGCGGTGGGGTGAAACATTTCACTCGTGTAGAATGGGTGAAACCGCTCTTGTGCACCGTGCCTAAACACACATTCTAAGTCGTATAAAAAGAAAGCATCTGTAAACTCGTCAAATGACTGAAACATCATGTACAGGCAATTTGTGCATGTAAAAAGAGTGAAGTCACAACCTCACATTAATGGCCTGGCCAGTGTTCAGAACAGCTGTCAGATGTAGTCTTTGATAATTGTGACACTTTTGGAAATGCTGACATATTAATGTAGTTTCACACAGGGCTAAATTTCTCAGTCTTAACGTTCAAGTGTTGCGCTAAATGTCATATGTCATCCAGCCTGCTGTCTATTTGGCCATTATTCAGAGCAGCTGTGTGAGATATGTAGTTTAAAAGTCACTATTCAAAACACTGGCTGTCTATTGTCCAGTTGGGGAAAAACATTCAGATCGTATAAAAGCAAAAGATTGGTAAAATATACTCAGTAAAATACTTTATTTAAATAAAAAGATCCAGTATTAAAGGTGTTTTTTTTAAAGATAAAGTCTATTCTGTTCTTGAATTTTAGCATCCTTTCAGGTAATTAGCTTCAGTCGCACTCCTCTCATCACCACTGAATCCAGTAACAGCAGCTTTTTGTACTAAAAAAGGTTAAACCTACTGTACAGTAGACAAAGATAGAACCTAAAGTAGCTTCTGAACATAGTGAGTCAATTAGCCACTAAAAAGACAGATAGATATGACTCCAATGTTGCTAATGCTGTCTGCAAGTAGTAAAACATTAATTAATGCAGGTTTAATTTGAAAGAAGATATTTAATATTTTAGCAAGCCAAAACACAATGTCTTAATTTTTTCTTAAGCGTAATGCATACACTTGAGAAAAAAAGACTCTCTGTTTTTATATTTTTTTTGATTATTATCTCTGAGAATTCTGAGATTTGATCTTGTTATTTCAGAAAAACTGGATTTTTTCTAAAGAAAAACAGACTTCTGACAATGATCTTGTTAATTCAGAAATGTGAATATTTAATCCTCTAGAATTAGTCATAACTACTTCTTAAATGTAGGTTAATGAAATGGTTTCAGATTTCCCTTTCAGATTCCTGTACTTCGGTCAGTTTGAGCTTGTTGCATGAACATGGTCATGATGAACATTTTGCCATTGATCATGTCCATGCTCTTGTCAATGGGTCCAGCTATGGGGCTATGTTTCCTGAGCCCAGAGCCCATTATAGGACATAGGATGTGAAAACAGTGATGAGTGGTTACACATGATAACCCTGGTACTATGAGTACAGTCACATAATCGCTAAACTTTGATGAATGTGTCTCACCTGGTAACTTGCTGAGCTGTTGTTAACTTGCTTCAAGACTTTGAGCTAAGCAAATCACATCGCATCTCAGATCGACTGTATCTGTTCTGGATACAGACAGTTGAAACTCGTGTTGTCTATGATGGCAAAAAAACATAGTTTCCAGATGTCAGAGTGTTTAAGAGCCTAAAAGATTTTCTATGAATGATTGGCACTATGTACTTGAAGACATCATGACGGATTAATTAGGCACGAGGTCTACTCAGCTATGTCAGCAGAAAACAGATACATAAGGTTGCTGGTGAACTTTCCACGATGTGGAGGCGGGATCAATCATCAGCTTGAGTTAATATTCCCTCCTGTTCGGTTTGGAATAGATAGTCTTGGCTTCCTTTTCATTGCATGTCAAAAACAGGAAAATTTTGAATGCCTCTCTAATATCAATCATGGAAAATAACTCTTTTTACTAATACCCCTGAACTGACAGCTGAGACAACATGGCATGGTGTATCTTCTTAAAATTGATTTCAAGATGTTTGCCAAAGGAACAGCGAAAACTGGTTTATCAGTCTAAACGGCTCTGTAATTCCATTCCTGTGAGACTATGAGGACAGCAGTGGTATCGTAATGGGACGGGAAGTTGGGATATGGACCCTGTCTGGCGCCTTGAAGACTACTCTGCACCATCCCGGGACGTAAAAGATCCCAAATATGACATGACCCCTTGTCTGTGGTGACAGCGTAACATGATCATCACAAACTTCAAAACATGCTCCACAACATAACCCTAATCACAGATGGCAGCCTAACTGAGGGAGGGCAGCTATGATGTTACTGAACTGCAGTTTATAGAGAATCATAACATGATGCTTTTACAATCCATGTGGTAGAAAAATAGAAACATTACATATAGATGTATCAAACCTTTGTCTCAAGTGGACTATAAACTGAAAAACTAATTCCCTCCCTATGTCCAACCATTTGGATGGGCCACCCAAAAGCATCTAAGGTTATCTCCAACAAAATGACCTTTGTAGCTTTAGAGAAAGCTAGCAGCCCTAAACTTTAGTGACTGACACCTCATTAACCCACCGTAGCCCTACAGAGGCCAACAACCCAAAGTATCTGTATCTATGTATCGTTGGTCCTGCTTGCATGTAGGCTCGGTGCCCCCAGAATAACTGCCAGAGGTCAGGGTGTTGAGTGAGTGAACAGTAAATGAAAGACAGGCCAGCAAACACACACGAACATACACTCAGACACACTTACTCGCACACAGGTGCAGACAACAACACCCCATTAGTCCGGCCCGAGTTGTAGGCGACACCCCAGGGGATTTGTTTGTATGTGTGCCACAGCTTGAGTGCATTCATGGCTTCTAGTTCAGGGCCATGAAGGTAAGACTCCCACTGGGCTGGTCCTGGCTCTGTTTCAGCCTCCCGCTACGAAGTGGAAAGTTCTAACCAACAAGCATTCAGTGTTACTTACACGTCCACATTTATCAAACACTGTAAACGGTTAGTGTTAGATAACCAGTGTAATAACTGCAAAGTAGCTTCTTATGCAAATTTGGAGACTGTGATGTAGTATGTAGTATGAAGTATCGTCAGCAGGGAATCGGGTGGCATAGAATTAAAAAAAGAAAACACTCTGTCTGTTATAAAGGCAAACTTTAAAGAAATCTGTGATGCAGCTGATTCTGATGCAGATTGAGAACTGTCAGGCTGCACTTAGCCACAGCAGTGCTTAAAGCTTAGTGCTACCGTCAGCATGCTAAAATGCTCACAAAAACAATGCTAACATGCTGATGTTTAGCACAGGTACGATAATATTCACCATTTTAGTTTAGGACGTTAGCATGCTAGCATTTGCTAATTATCTTTTAAAGGCACTATTTTTAAGTTTTCTCTGCCGCTGAACGTGGTTTTCTTCTCAGGAGCAGGAGATGGTGATTTTGGCTTGACAAGAGCTTCAGCCATCTTATAACATGCCCTCTGAGCAGGGCTATGTCTTCAGGGCATCTTGGAAGCTATAGTGAGTTGCTATCGGAAAGTGACAAGATAGGCCAGGGCTAGTTCATTAGCATGCTAACTTTAGTAGAAGAAAAGACATGATGTAGAGAAGAGTTAACATTGGCGTTGCTTTCCACAGCTGGAGACAGCTCTTGGTGAGTAAAGGTATGAAGGTTGATGCAGAACTCCCAACGTTTCTTCTAAACTGGTAAGTAAACAGCAGTTAATCCTAATGTGGGCTATTTAGCATTAGCATAACTTACAAATAGCTCCTTTTTACTAGTACAGGTGAGGCTGATGGGAATGTCACCCCCCTTATTCTTATTTTCCCAGATAAGAGAACACACTGCCAAAACATGATTCAAAGCAATGTGGGTTGGCACCAGTGTTACAGTAACTATGTACAGTACTGTAACAGTGTATAGTAGAACTGCTATCTCTTACAAATACTGATCACCCAGAGCAAACTGAGTTTTTTTTTTAACCTGAACAACAACAACACTTGACAGTTCAACCACAGTGTGGCAGTGGGGCTTGCAAGATGTGTGTGTTCATCCGTGTATGTCATTGTTAGTATGGACTGAGAGCAATGTGTAATGTAATCAGAGCATCAGTCCCATGTGTTGGACCATATATTTACTTAGATATCATTGCTGAGTTTTGAAGTGGAAACAAATCCCTGCAAAAGGTCAGTGGTGGGGGAAGACTTCAGGTCTTTCGCTAGAGCAAAAGTAGTGATACCACACAGTAAAATACTCAAAAACAATCAAAAGTAAGTCCTGTATGGAATATATAAGTTATGTTAAAGTACGTATGCATCATCAATACAATGTTTATAAAATATCCAAAATTTGAATTTACCTGCTTTTGGGTTGTTTTGTCTATCAATTTATTTATTAATAAGTTCATTTGTAAAGTAGTGCCTACAGCTGTCAAATTAATTTGCTAATTGCTAAGTATGATTTTCCCTCTGAACTGAAGTAAACTAAATGGATAAAATAGAATGACATTGAAGAACTCAAGTGAAGTACAAGTACCTCAAAGTGGTATCAAGTACTTGAGTAACTATGTTACATTGCACCACAGAAATTGGCCAAAATGTATTTATTATGGTGTATTGTGTTGTATTTATTTAATACAGAATAAAAGTCACAAAAGTCTTCATAAAGCTTGACATTCACCTGCATGACTGAACATGAAGATTTGGTTTTTGTGTTAAAAAGCTGAAATCACTATCTGTGAGTGGTGTGCAATTTGCTGTATGCAGCCGCATTAAGAGGTGAGATCACTGAGAGGAAGTTGTGGGGCTCAGAGGCATGTCTGAATCCATTGCAGCTCTACACTTGTGTGTGTTCATGTGGACATTAGTAGTGACAGACACAAGAATCTGTCAAGTTCAACTAAGCTGCCATTTAAAAATATGTGAATGAGTGATAGTTGTTATCTTTGAAACTTTATGCTTTTCAAGTGAGTATTCATTACATATAGAGTATAAATTAATGTGTGTAGCCCATTAGACCATATGTAGGCCAATGTGTGTGTGTGTGTGTGTGTGTGTGTGTGTGTGTGTCTGCCCTTTGCAGAGGCAGTTTGTAATCAGCTGTCAAAGTGGGCTCTGTCCCCATCGCAGCAGTTGGGAGCAGAGCTTCATGCGGGGCAGTGAAAAGCTCTCAGGTCCACTCTGCACGCTGATCCATGAAGGTGGAAGACCGACATTCAGCCTGCGCTTCTACAGCATATTGATTAGCAGCATATTAGATTAGCAGCTGTAAGCATGGTGGTGTGAGTGTGTGTGTGTGTCATTTGGTGTGTTTGGTTTGCCTATTTTCAGACTCCAGTGACTGTGTTGGGAACCGACAACGAAAAAGGTAAGACCTGAAATGGATCAATATCTAATCATTGTTAATGGCAAGTAATATCCAAACCTGCTACTATTTAATACTATTGCAAATGTTGTTAGGAACAAACTATAATAGCAGGATAACCAATTTTTTTAACATTTAGTTACCACTGAATTTACTGTACTAAATATACCATTAAATACCATAAAAATACTACATCTACAATACACATTGGTGTTATTATTATTATTCAAGAATTTAAAGATTCAAGGTTTTATTTCTCATATAAACCAGCAATATAATTTAAAATAAATTATTAAAAAAATAAAAAGAATTTGACACAAGAAATATAAAGGACACAAATTTTAGATATGTAAAAATGTAAAATGTATATATGTCAACACTGCAGACAAACTAAACAATGAGTTAAAATAGCAGAGGACAATGAGCTAGACAATATTCATAGGTCAGAGGACAGAGTTCACCATCCTGACGGCCTGAGGAAATAAGTTTAAGTAGCTTTTCACCAAATCGTTTTAATAACATTAAGTTACAGGTTTAAGTAGGACATGACATTTTCTAATACGAATAACAAATTAAATAAACTTTCTATAAGTTGTTTATTTTTTTACGCAATTGCACATATAGAATTGAGAACTGAAAAATTATATATCAGGTCAACCAGACCAGGGCCCAGTCAGTTGTTGTTGCCCTGAAGAAGTATTTGTGCAAATTCTAATTATACAATGTTTATTAAGTGCCGAGGGAAGTGCAACATGTGGGACAGTTTTGAATTGAATAAAAACTAGTGATAAAAAAAAAATGTTATTCACATGGATAATGTTTTGTTATTATATATTCATTGTTATCAAAATTGTATCTGAAAACGTAGCCCTCTGAATATTTTTAATTCATTATTTATAATTAATTTAAAGATAAATGCAGCTGGCAGAGACAAAGATTTCGGTTTTTGGAGCAAATATTAACATAGTTTATTAACATAGTTATTTCATATAAATAAAAGTAGGGATTTGTCTTGTTAGCTTTAGAAGATATTCTATACAGAAATCCCGATTTTTGTGGTACAGTGTATTCCAATTAGTGTGCACCTGATGGCAGTCTAATAAGTGTGTTCTCACTCCTAAAAGAGTTTTTTTTTTTGTTGTTCCTGTCCATGCGTGAGCAGAGATGATTGAACTGGGCCTCGCTGATGGCAGCCTTATCGATGAGCTGATGGAGCTGACGGCTCAGAGCCTCGGCCACCTGGAGATCCAGGAGCACTTCAACATCATCAAGGAGATTGGCAGAGGGAAATACGGCAAAGTGCTGCTGGTCACACATCGCTTCAGGGGTAAGATTGCACTTTCATTTCTAATCTCTTACAGCAGACAAAAATATGTGGTATTGGTATCAATTTCTTTCTACTGTACTGTAATATTGCTGATTAGTTAGTGTAGGGGCACTGAAATCCAAAAACACTGATATGAACAAGCATTCCAGTCTCTGAAAAGAAATGACTTTCTGAAACTTTCAAGAAAGTGCATATGTGTTGTACATGACATAATTCATAGAAGACAAAGTTGCAGCTGGAAATAAATGAAGAACTGAGGACCTTTACAGAGCAGCCACAGTGAACAGAGAGAGAGAGAGAGGTGAGAAAAGTACTACTTGAAAAAATTAAGATAAGACGACAGTCCTCTGATCTGACCTGGAGCCTCAGGCGAGCCACAGGGGAACAGCCAGCCAACATGGAGCGTTGACAGGGTCGGTGTAGACAAAGGACAGAGCAGAATGTAGAGCATGAGGCTGACTGGCTTGAGTTCTGCAGGGTTTGAATTTGAAAACCACTGGAGTTTGGGGGGTGTGACCTGGGGGAGAAGGTTGTAGAAAAGCCATGCAACGGTATATTAGATAATTATTACAATATCACTTCAAGTAGCTTAGCTTAGCTTAGCTTAGCTTAATATCACTGAAGTGATCATAGGTACTTTTAAATCTGCAATTCTTTTGTTAGACAAACAAGGTGTGCATGATCAGTGCTATTAATAGCTAAAGTGAAGTATGGATGGTCTGCAGGGACGCCCATGGCCTTGAAAGTGATGCCCAAAGCCTCAACTAAGCTGCAGGGCTTTCTGCGAGAGTACTGCATCTCCTTACACCTGTCCTGCCACCCCTGCATCGTGGGCCTCTTTGGCATTGCCTTCCAGTCTAATGAACACTACTGCTTCGCACAGGAGCTTGTCATTGGGAGGGACTTGTTTGCTGTCATCCAGCCAAAGGTGAGTCAAACACTGGCAAAACAAGACCAAGAGAGCGAGTCTATGAGGTGGTAGTTAGATACAGCGTAGCCCCGTATGTGACCCTCTCAACACAAACGCTATGAGGGAAACACAAGCTCTATCTTTTTACCTGTTAGCCTGCAGCTGTTTTCATCTTTCAAGGTTGCACAAGTGTTGTACAGTCTGCTTGGGATGAGAGCATCTTCATGGCCCCTTCTCCTCTGTACAAGCTGAACTGTCCAAAAACTATGTTCAAGATCTCGTCCATTTTCAGCAAACACAGCAAATGTTGCCATTTAATAAGCGTTTACAGGGGAGAGCGGCATGAGTTGAGCCAGTTTTTACTTGATGTAGTCTTGGCATGACTGTAAATCACTAACTAAAATATGTAAAATATATTCAGGATGTGGTGCATCTCTGGGAATAATCATTTTGGATCTAAAATAAGCAGGTTTCAAAATATGACTTCCCAAAAAAATGTGGTCTCTTGGGGGGTAAGTTGAGCCTCATGTGGGTAATTTGTACCATTAACTATGCTGAAGTAAAACTGAAAATTTTCACCTGTTCCATCAAAGTACGATAAATTCAATACCAAATTCTTCAACAGGGCCTCTTTAACATTTTCAGAATAAAACCAAGTTTAAAATGAAGAACAAAATGAACTACTGTTCTGCTCGCAGAGCTGGGGGCTACTACTCAACATCCACCTTGTCAATGCTGCAGGGGAATATGAACCTCTGTTCTCTATGACTGTGAAGATGGGCTTTCCATCATCAGCACCACTGGCTCAACTTCCCCCAGACCTTTTGGCTCAAATTACCCCACCCCCGCCATTTAAAAACCTTACGTCATCCAGCAGTTTAGAGCCAATGTCAGGCTAACAGTATAACCTCATATTGCAACTTTCTAAAGCACTTACACGTGTGAGATTTCTTTTCACACTTGACTGTATTAGTTCAAACACAAACATGAAAAAAAATGACTCTGGACAGCTAAAAAATAGTTCTGTGAACTTAAAAGTGCTTAACACTTCTGCCATGTGCTTCTCCTCATCACAGTGTGAGTAAAATTGATGTGTCTCTTCAAAAGTATGTAGTCACATGACCAATTTTGCCTGAAGTTACCTAGAAACAAGGGGTGGCTCAACTTCTCCACAGGCTCAAATCAACCCGTTAACACCCACCCCACCAATCTGTGAAGGAAAGTGTAATGCACCTGCTGACCACATCAATCAATCACTATATTTGTAGGGCAGTTCGCTATGCAGCAGATGATATATGCATTTAGCACACATTCAAACACAAGACACATAAATCGATAGTCGTAAGTCGATAAAAACAAAACAGAAACAATACGTTAGTAAACAATAAGGTAAACCACCTTTTTCTTTTCCTCCTAGAGGAAAATGGCAGAGGGTGAAAAGGCTGTTTGAATCTCTTTGATTTGGCTAAAGGGAGTCTGAGGAGGGAACATGATGGCAAAAACAGAAACTGCTGATGAAGAAGTTATAAACAATCAGAGGATGGATTCAATTTTCTTCAGTGCCTCATAGTACATTTTACTGTTGGACCTTGAGACATTGAAACCAGCAGATAAAAGAGAACGTGAGAACGTACTCGAAGTAAATGAAATCCTGAGCCAAAAGAGACGCTGCCGGCTTTTCTGGGACACCATGTTGGTATAAATCTCAAATGTCACGTATATCAGCTCGTACAACAATAGAAGAGAGGAGTGGGTCCATGTTTGTAGTCCTGTTTCTTGGATGGCAGTGCTACCACGAACAAACCTGGGAAAATACAAACCACTACTGTTTCCTGCATAGGGTTTGTACGAGAAGCCTGTGATGAAGTCATGGAGCGTACGAAGTGCAGAGGGCACATATGGGGCTAAGAACAGCTGAATGCTAATATGAACATGCTAACATGCTCACAATCTTTCTTTATGCAGTGCTTTGGGATGATGAATGTCCTCAATTTTTTTTCTGGCACCTTAGCAAAATGACACAAAATGACCTATCCTCCATTTTTCATTTGTTCAGGTGGGTATTCCAGAGTCTTCTGTAAAACGCTGTGTCCTCCAGATCGCCAGTGCTTTGGAGTTCATCCACAGCCATGGTCTGGTCCATCGTGACGTCAAGCCTGAGAACATCCTCCTGCTGGACAGTCATTGCTGCCAGGTCAAGCTGGCAGACTTTGGCCTGGCCCAGAAGAGAGGCACCATGATACGATTCATCACAGGAACCCTGCCCTACATGGCCCCAGAGCTTTGTAGCGTGGCCCTGCAGGAGGGTGAGAAAGAAGCGTCTGCCCCTCCACTTAGTGTGGAGCCGAGCCTGGACACCTGGGCTTTTGGAGTGGTTATCTTCTGCATCCTCACGGGCTACTTCCCCTGGGAGCGCTGCATGGACTCAGATGACTTCTACCAGGAGTTTGCTGACTGGTGCAGAATGGAGGAGAGGCCCAACACTGAAGAGGACGTCCCTCCTCTGTGGAAAAGGTTCACCCCAGATGCCATGGAGATGTTTGGTAAGCTCCTGGATTTGGATGCAGGGAAGAGGTGTACAGTGGGGGAAGTGAGAGCCTATGTGGAGAAGGACTGGCTGAAGAAGGCACCTGAGAGCGAGCAGCAGCAAACCACAGAAAAAGAATAATCTTTGGCATAGTGAGGTGGAGGAACATCCTAATGCTTAGTGACTTGTATTCCTGTGTTACTGCATAATCTATAGCTTCCTTAAGCCTTAGTATCATTTGAGTCAATAGTTGTGTCCCAATTCAGGGTCTGCATACGAACATATGGCCTTTCATAGCCGTTACAGACGAAGGCCGAACCGAAATGAGACTGTCTGGCTCACAGAGGGTTTCCGCTCCCATCGCCTAGCAACCTTGACAACATGTAACTTTTTTTTTTACAAAAACTTGAGGTTTCAAGGCCGTTGATTTTTACAGTTGCATCATTACTGGCGCACAATGAATCCTGGGATAGGTTGGAGCCTCTGTTGCCTGGTAAAAGAAGCTGCATCTGAAGGAGCCTTCAAAGTCGGACAACCATCAGTCTTTAAATACTGCCTCCGAAGGATGTGGCCCCTGAGTTGGGACACAGCTTCTATTATAAAGGCCTTAAAGTGCCTGATATCCAGCATGCATGGTCATGTATACAGTGTCCATATAAAAGATAGTTTAACAGGGATGTGCTGGTAGCCAAATGATTCAGACATAACAAATGTAACTGCAGTATCCCTGATTCGATTCCAGCTGACAAACTCTCTCTCCCCTTGTATCCTCCTCAATAAAGTGTTTGACAAAAAAAAGGACGTGACAGAAACAAGACTCCACAGATGGTGTTTTTTCAGAAATGATTAAGTCTGTGGTGACTGAGAAAAGTAGCTCACTAAGTGGTACTGAACTAATGAGTAATTTAAATTATTCAAATGAGTAAATTAAAAGAAAAATGAATTTGAATTTCATGAATGAATATTTCAGTTTCAGCTCCTGCTCTGTTCAGTACATGTGGTGTGAAATTACTACGCTTTAATTATTTGGATGTGATGCAGGATATGAAGCCATCACATTTTTCATACTGTGACTTTAAAGTTCTGTGTTAAGACATTTTTACAGCAAAGGATGAACTGTTTGTTGTCACTGGGTCAACCAGAGACTGGATTGTTTGCAGTTAGATCATTGTCATATACATTATTAACTTTGACATATGGGATTTATTATTTTTGTGTGAATTAGCATGTCCTCTTGTTTACTTGCAGGTCAGCTCAAGTTCACTGATAGATTTTGCCCTAAACTGCAACATATCTTACAGTCTGAGATTTGATATAAATGCTGGATGCATGTATATTAATTATAAGCTGTCCAAGATAAACTTTTATCGTATTGAAAGTGTCTTTTTATTTTGTTATTGTTTTTGTTTTTTTTTTCATTTTTCTTTTGTCAAACTCATGACTATACGACACCTATTTTGGATTTAAAAAGATCATGTATCATTGTACAGAGCATTGTATGTATGGGCATGCCGTGAAAGCATGTAGAAGGAAAATCAAATAAAACCTATGCATCCATCCACTCTCTTTTCAGCCACCCTCTCAGGCAGAAAACATATAATCCTCTTCGAAGCCAGCTCCATGACCCGACTCAGATCTCTGGTCCAGCTGGTTCTCCACTGACAGACTTCGTGCCGTTGTCCAGCATGTCAGTCTCTGAGGAGGACAGACTCCAACTTGGCTCGAAGTCTGAACCTGCTTGCCCCCCCCCCCCCCCCCCCCCT
>NW_019525107.1:2345970-2552712 GCF_002814215.2 Seriola lalandi dorsalis | reverse complement strand
CCCATCATCCTTTACAGCATATTTAGGGCATTACACTAACCAGGGTCATCTTTCCACTGACCCCTGGACTTGACACAATATATTACAGACACTAATACAGCCAAGGCAAATCCAACCGCAAAGCCTGTGTTGGCATTTGACTCACAAACTATCTGTGCTGGTGTTCACACACATAACAGAGCCTGTGTTTAGAAAGATTAAAATAATGTTTTGCATGCCGGTTCTGTGTAATAAGGTGTTAAAGACAGTATATTAATGTGATTGACTTTTAAGGTTTAGCCTTTCGAAAAACAAAAATTAAAAACACAATATTTAATTTTTCTAAGCTTCAGAACGCAGATTTTTTTTTTTTTAAGTTTTGCACAAGTGTGAGAGATTGTGCTTTCCTGTTGAATCTAACAGTGCAAACTCTTAATGTTAGACGAAAGAGATTAGTATAATTTCCAAGAGGTCTAGTCTTATCAGCACATGATTTCCGTTGCATGTCAAATAAAGATGGTTTTGTGCTCTTAGGAGAGGCACTGTGGTCATGGTCTTATCTAAATGGCTGTCACGTTTCTGGAGGACTTCAAGTACACGTGAATAAATCATCATGCACTGTAAGAGATGGATGCACACGTCTTTGTAAACAGGGCCGTTGGTGTCCCAGGCCAGGTATACTTGTTGTAGTTGTGTATTGTGTACACCTGCTTTACAGACTGGATGTCCTTGTATCAACTTCATACACAATAACATCATAAACACTTTTAGTAGTCTGAATCTTTATCACTTTGCTTGTGTGCTTGGAGTCGTTGTTATTCTGCCCCTCCCTGACAGCACTAATGCATGATGGACAAGAATCGAATCACTTACAGTGCCTAAAGCCTTTGCACATATTCAAATATATACACCTCAGTTTGCCACAAACATGTTACACCCTAACACTCCTCGTGTGAAAACTATGTAAGAAGCTAAGCTACAGTAAAATCATAGTGAGGGATAAACAGAGGTGACAGTAGTATGAAGTAGTATAAATATAAACTTGACCAAACTTTCTGAAGCCAAATCCAGGATCACTGTGTCTTGTTAGGAGTCACATGAGCAGCCATGGATCCACCACGGCCTCTTTTCTGGATCAGTTTCATAAGTTGTTGTCAGTTATTAAAGTGCTACTTGAACCCATCTACCCGAGCTGTGGGGGCATGTCAGTCAAAAGAAAGTTTGAGAAACACTATCTAGGTCCCTGATCTGCTCATAGCCAAACAATGTAATGATATATATTTTGTTCCATCTTCATTCAATGTCAGTCAGCTGCTCTGTGTTATTATCAACAATATGTAGTCCTTAGTGAATGCATTTACATGTACATTAGTCTTTTGCTGGTTCTGGTCAGATTTAGGGTATAGTGTCTGCACATATGATTTTTAACATTATCCAGGTTTCTGATAAACTCCTCAACTTTTAATACAATCAGACCGTCACTTGGGGATGTAATTAACATGTTTAATTAATTTAATTCAGTATCTATGCTGCTTTAGTGCTTTCATGAGTCTGATATCTCAAACAGTCAGAACATGATTTTCTATTTGTCATTACAGAGGAGATCTTCATAATACGATTTGTTACTGTATGAATGGAACACATGTTGAAACTAAAGACTCTGTTCTTGTTTGCATTTCTCCCATACACACACACACACACACACACACACACACACACACACACACATACACACACACACACACACAAAGAGAGAAAAGAGAGAGAGAGACAGAGAGAGAGACAGAGAGAGAGAGAGTTAGCCATGGACAAGATAGCCAAGCCTTCTGGATGGCACCGTACATGCAGGAGGACTATTAATAAAACCACTCTGTGATGGAAAATCACCACAACTGTGTGAGTGTCAGGCAGCTGAAGAAACTTTTCTCAACCATAATCTGCATTTCCACAAATTAGGATCATGAGACCCGCAGCCAGGAGAGGAGACAGGTCAGAATACGTGAAACATAACGTTATTGACATTTGGGCAAAGGTCCCGGAATAGTCTGAAAATATGATTAAAACTAAAACTGCCATTCACATAAGATAAAGCCGTGTCAAAGGATCCTCTACGAAGAAGGATCTAATATCCTGATTGACTTTATTTTCCCTGATCATTTGTGACACTTAATACCACATAATAATGCTATAAAATTAATAGATTTCAGCAGCTACTATGAGCTGATTTGTCAGTAACATAACACTGGAAAACAGAGCACAATGTTAACAGCAGTGGATTAACTTAAGTACATAAGTGTCAGCAAGTAGATATTGATACTATATTGAAAAAGGCAAATATCATTTGAAAGGTAGAATGTATGCACACTCAAAAATCCATGCTGGATTTTCTGTGATGCAGGTCTTCATTCAGTCTGTAATCATGCTAATTCTTGCTGGTTAGCACTAAACACAAATTACATTTGAAGCTGATGGGAATGTCATTAGTTTTGTAGATATTTATTCATATATATATAAAAACGTTAAGGCCTCACCCGAGTTATTACAGCTCCTCCTGAGGGAGACATCGACTTTACTTTACTAAATTTCATGACAATCCATCCAATAGTTGAAAACCGCAAATGTCACCGTCATGGAGGCGCTAGAGGAACAGTCAGGGGATCGCCACAGTAACTAGGATTCATCCTCTGGCACGGCTCATGCACAAATGTAATATATCACATATATGCCCCTATATCAAGAGAGATGTTGCCATATATATGTCACCTATAAGGTAATTTATTATTACACATACATCCTCTGGATATCTGAAGATATACGTTTCTATGAAATGTCCAAAGTAAAAGGCAAGTTTAATTTCTGATCAATTTTCTTATACATTATTTCTTTATCATTCTATCTATATCTCTATAATATCAACATATATTGACAGGCTTTTGGATGATATAGTATATATGTGTAACATGCGTCTAGAATATAAGAATTCATACATAAACATACATTTGTATTAGCTAAACATACAGTATGTGTCATTATATGAAATTGTCCCAATTTCTAACAGACTCCATATGTAATTTTTTTACATACATCAGCGATATATACATATATGATTTTACTTCATATGTACATATTACATATATGGAAATTTAATACATGTACATATATTACATCTGTGTATGGGTTTGGATTTTGTTACTAGGTTTTGTGGCAAACCATTTAAGGATTGAAGTGGTGGGAACACAATGAAATTTACAAACATTCATAATAATGGTGCTATGAATAAATAAATAAATAAAAGATGATGATCAGTTTCCTTGATCGAGACATTTATGTTAGTTTTATCTATTAAGTTAATGTTGTATTTACATCTTTAGAGTTCTGTGCTTTAACTGTCTTATCTTATGTTTGATATTAGTAGCTTTTAAGGAGAATATTGACTTAAAATAAAAATAAAAATACATTACATTTTTTACCTAAAATTGTGCAAAGAAGGTGCAGTACCTTTTTTCAGCCATGGGTAGTATCTGTAGGTCCACCTTTCAGGATGTGTAGACCCCACAACCTCAACAAGTTCATGAGAGGCAAAACCAGGGAAAAAAGAAAGGGCAGAAAAACACTTTTATATTTTATCAAGTTCAATCCTGTGATCCGGATTATGGTGGCAGGACAGTAAGAGAGCAGAATTTCAAGAGGATTTTGCATTGAAATCAACATGAAACTACAAAGCACAAAGAATAGGCTTAACCTTCACCCCCAAAATTCACAGAATTCACAGTACGACACCACTAGCATGGCTAGAAACAATGGTATCTTTGGGGAAAAGAAACAGTAAACATGATTTAAGGTTAATTGACTCAACAACTCCAAATCCAGAATGATCCTTTGTAGCTGTAGAGAAGTGGCACCTGAGACAGGATGAACATTAAAACGTCATCTCTTTCCCGCACAGATCACTATGTTTCCTTTGTATCTATTTCAGCTTCAGCCACGCAACGATCCTGCATCATGATCCCCCCCCAGCAAGGCCCCCTTACAGCGAGGCTGGGTGTGATGTTTACATATCAGACGAGGGGCTGCTGCTTACAAATTAGTCCCTTCGGGTGTATCGCTGGCTCCGTGATCTCACTGGCCCTTGGCTAACTCCTGACTAAACATGTGAGGCTCTAGCAGATCTGTCAATCTCTTAAAAGCAGCACTAGCATGTCTGTCAGTCCCTTGCGAATGGCCTTACTCATGTTAACATTTGTAGCGGGCAGCTGCTCTCTCATGTCTTGACCAGAGGGAAATGTTTAAGTGATTATAGAGAATATTAAATTGCACAGGGATGAAAGGTTTTGAGAAAAAACAGTGTTTGGATTTTTGCCATTGCTGAGCAAAATCATCATAATTAAAAAAAAAATCAATACATTAACGTAAATAAATGAATAAACAAACTTAAAAGATGTATAAAAACACGATTGCATTGTTAAAGAGAAGACCAGCGGCAAACTTGAGTCACACTACAAACGATGCTTTGTGGAATAAACGGCTTATTGTGCTGTGTATCAAACTATATACGACACATAACATACAGTTTGATACTCAACATCTGAGCCATTTCCAAAACCCGGGAGTCTCGGAGGTTTCATTAGCTGCAAGTAGAGGACAAAATCTAAAAGTCTGAACAACAGAGCAAACAAAAAGTCTTGATAAAGAATTTAATGTTGTTTTTTGTACAAAACTGCGGTTAACACACGAGGCTATTCATGTTGAACATGTTTATTCTAAAGGTTTCTTTATTACAGCGGTGTCAGTCATGGCTCCAGTGCCAGAAGAAACTGCAACTGATTCACTGATTTAACTGTGAACTGTAACATGAAGCAGCAGGGGATACAGCAATCTTTCAAGAATCAGGAAAAAACTGAAAGTACATAATACAACAAGAGAAAGAGATCATACAAAAGTTTACCAAACCTTTTTTTCTTTTCCTTCTTTTTATTTATTTTTTGACCAGATGAGTAAAATGAAAGGTCCCATAATTTACACTTTAAACAGTGAATTATTTGGAGTATTGGAAATCTCCCTTTCTACAATGTGGGACCTTTAAGGACTTTACTTGGCAGCTACATTGTGATTACAGTTCTGACCCTCTCTTGTACAAAATGTCTAGTAAAAATGTCAAGTAGCTTATAATTCACTCTGTGAAGGTGGAGCCTTCAAGTCAGGTAGCTTATTTTAGCATTAAGACTGGAAGCAGAGAGAAACAGCTATCCTGGTTCTGTCCAAAAATAACAAAAGCCACCTAGCAGCACCTTCTAAAGGTCAGTAATTAACACTATAACTCACTATAACTCTCTATGGTTTGTTGAGCTCTGTTTCCTGTCTTTATGCTAGGCTAAGCTAACCAGCTGCTGGCTGTAGCTTCATATTTACAGACGTGAGAGTGGTTTCAAAAAAGCAGAAATATGACAGTGAAATCTCAATCTTATAAATTCTTATTAAACATCTAAAACTGAAAACATAGAATTTACACATGTAACAATATGACCTGAGTTTACTGTATCAGCTGATACAAGGAGTATGACTCATATGACAACATTAATTTCAGCATTGCTATCCATGCTATCCAAAAATAAACTCTCATAGTATAGTGCAGAAATACAAGAAGCCTAACTGCCGTGTATACATGATCTGTATGTTGAATCAAAGAATCACACTGAACACATTTTTAAAAAAGCTATAAAATCTGCAGTAGGATGAAGGTTTTAAACCAAAAGATAAGATATAACGCTGAAATCACACCTTTGTACATTTGAACAAAAACAAAACTTAAGTGCTCATTTTCCTCACCTGTGACATAGTATGATGGCAGGCACACATTTTGTACATTCAATAATACACGTTTATGTAAAATATGAGCTAAAGCTAACTTTATCTACACTGGTGAGCAGTTCACAATCAGATTACAATTTCTGACTGGAACACGCTCTTTTTGCTCCTAAACTGTACAATCTGGTCTGATATAAAAATGATCTGTATTCAGATTAAAAATGCATAATTCTAATAATAATAATATATATATATATTTTTTTAGTATAGGTTTTTCCCTTTCAGTCAGAGTAAAAGGGAGCTGGGTTTTGGGGTGATCCACTTTGCCTGATTGGATTTTATTTCAGCAGGTCTTAAACACAGTTTTGGCTCACCCATCCTGGTTCGGCACTAGGTAGTCCCCATCCTCCGGCACCAATGTTGGAGGTGCCACTTTGTTGCTTTCAGGTGCGGTTACGAGGCTGTCGTGGACTTCAGCTTTAGTTTGTGTGATTTCAGGACTGGCTTCGATGTCGTCATAATTCTCCTGTGGGTCTTCCACCTCATAGGTCACCACATCTGTTAGCATGAAAAACAGTTGTATGTTAAATTGTAGTTAGTCTGATTACTGACAATGTGAGAATTTAGTGAGAAGGTATTGCATGATGTGATTGAAACTTTCCATCGCTTTGATTGAGGGTATCTTGCTGGATGTTGTTGTCTCTTGAGGCACCAGCAGTGGTGGCGTGAGAGCGCAGGGGCTCAGCCTCTGCTTCATCAATATCATCGTAAGAAAAGGAGGAAGTGCTCCGTGCGTCGTTCTCTGTGATGAATTCAGCCTCTGATCTGAGTCCTGCATGAACAACAGCAACACAACACAAATACTTTCACACTGACTACATTTCAAATAAAAATGCACTGCATCTCCACGATGAAAACTTAAAACCAATAAAATAAACTGAACTATTCTTATAAGTACAATAAACATAATAATAAAGTAATTAATGTTATCTTAATATATGTACAGTACATGTAATATACACATGCTATACAGTAATAATACAATAATATTAAGTATATATCATAGAAATCAGAGAATAATATGATATATGATACTATAATATGTAAAATAAAATATAAACGTACCATATAAAATAAGAGAAATAAAATAAAATGAAATAATGAATGAATATATTTTGAACTCACTGCCACGACCGAACTCTTCCATTTCATTTTCTTTGCTCGGGACGTCCTCATACTCACCACTTTCAAACTCTAAGTCATTTCTTGACAGCATCGTCGCTACATAAAAACAGGATTAGACATTTACTGCGAGATGAAAAACAACTGTCTCATACTGATGCAGTAGGGAACAGCACGGAAAAACAGATGGAGCACAACACATGCACATATTACAAAGCCTTTAAAGATTTATACTCCAATTCTACTTGCATCTGCTTTGAAGTAAGCATTGGTGGGCAGAACCGATGAACTTATATTTAAACCTAAATTTATATATATATATATATATATTATGTTACGTAACTAACACTTGTAAGTCACTTCAGATAAAAGCGTCTGCCAGTTCAGTAAATGTAAATGTAAGCAGAGACATTGTAGAGGATGATATGCAGCAAATTAACCTGGGACTTAACCTTGACATGTGGTATGGACTCTACCAGGTGAGTTGAGATATAAATGCTGATAATAATAATTAAAAAAAAAAAAAAAAAAGCATATGTGATACCATAATTTTTAGTGGTCACATGGAGCATAGAGAAATCAGGATGAAGTCTGCATGCAGAAAGACTGGCCTCTTGTGGCCAGATGGCTCAATGCATTTCATTGCACTGGGATGATCAGGATTTTGATTGATTGATTTTGTTTTCAGTCGAACTCTAATTGAATGGTATGCCCTTTACCAACCAGTATGTAACTGCAAGTGCAGCAATAACAACCGGCAGAAGATGGGTGCAATAGAATAAGATACTCACACCGGATGTTCTTGTCATTCTTGTACTTCTTGATGATGCAAATTCGCACAAATACAATAATCAGTATCAACACAACCAAAGACAATACTACTCCCACGATAACGGGCACATTGGTGGATTTGGGGGGCGGAGGCGTAGTTGGAGGCGGTATGTAATCTGAAATCAAACACAGAGTGGGACTGTTAATTAATTTTATCTCTCTGACCCATGTTAATCAAAGCAGCGGTTGGTTTTAGATAAAATTAGTTCAAATTTACAGAATACAAAAAGATGATTCCTATGCAAAGCAACTGAATGAATATTTTTGGGAAGCAGCATGACTCATTGGGAAAGGATTCATGGTTCAGTTACCTCCACAGTAGATCTCAGCTGGTTTGGCTGTACAAGTCTGTGCGACGACACAGTGCTTGATGTCCATGTGTTTGGTTGTGCAGTTCAGTCCGACTTTCAAGCGCTGGATCAAATTTAAACAGATAAAAACAAGGTTTGAATGACTTATAAAGAGAACACAAGGCAAAAACAGAAAAGCTTGTGAGACTGAGGGACACTTTGCCAAAACAAGACAAAAAGTGAAATACAAATATTTACCTCATACTTGTTCTTAATTATTAGTTTTTTGCTTATGTAACCACTACATCCAAGCTTACTGCATAGCATGTTCAAAGAATCTTGGGAAAGAGCTTCCAGCGGACAAACTTTTTCCCAGCCACGTCCATCGTAGACTTTAAGTTCACCTCCACAATGTCGTGAGGTGTTGAACTTGAAATTTTCTGTAAAGAAAAAAAATCAAAAAATAAATGAATGAATAAAATTAATAATTCATCTTTGTTGATGGGAGTCAGATGAGAATATCCATAACACCCTCACATATGTCTGCTGAATATGAAGATGAAGCTAGCTTAGCATAAACATAGGGAGCAGGGGGAAACAATTAAAGGTCCAAGGTATCAAAATCAAAGAGTAAAAATAACAAATTACAGTTTTAACCTTTGTTTTTCCCATTGAATAAACATACAAGATAAAAGCTGTTTATTTGTAAGCTATGGAAGTGCCTTATTTTCTAACTTATCTTTATGCTAAGCTAGGGTAGTTGTCTCCTGGCCAAAAACGACATTCAATTGTATCAAAGCAAAGAGTGTGTGTTCCTATTTCTTTAATACCCATTAAACAAGAAATTCATAAACTATTGAGCTGCTGTCATTTACAAAGACAGACTCCCAGAAAATTAAAAATGTACTCACAAAATATTGTAAGCATCAACAGAAGAAGGGAATTGTTTTAAATTAAACGAGTAATCATGTGCATTTTTTATGTTCTGATAAAATATAATGAATAAAAATGACTGGCTCAAAGCAGATGTTTAATGCTTAAAACATGCTAAAAGTGCTAAAACTCTGTGAAATCTGCTACCGTCACACATACAAGTGAATACTGTTGTATGAAAGCAAGGTGTTAGGGCCCTAGAAACTGACATTAGCTCCTTTGTGACACATTATTTTCCATTTGAAATAATATAATGGCATTTGTTCAGACAAGGTGACAGGAGAGTTAGATGGAAACTCTGCATCTTTGATGGTAAAGTAAGCACATACACACACTTACCAACACAGGCAACAGTCACCACCTTTCCATCGCACTTTCCCTTCATTGCCATGCACTGGCTAAGTCTGTGTTGGTTGGAAGTGCAACGGACATGGTTGTACTCAGTATTTGGCTCAGGTTCATTGAAGCTCCCCTCTCTTGAAAAAGCGTTGCTACAGTTCTTTTCTTGGCAAATCATGTGTGAATAGTTTTCAATCCAGCCACTGCTGCACACTTTCAATTTATTCATTTTCACTTCACCTTGACAATGATCTGTCAGGGTGACCTCGGACTCTAGGAAAGAAAGAAATAAAAGATCAAATATTAAAAGAGCAGTAAATATGACTAAATAAATGACTAAATATGACACAGTATACCGAGTTCATGACCGAGTTACATTAACACTGAATGGTGAACACTCTGTGAGTGTATATCAGCAGTTATTAAAATGTGACTAACAGTATTTGTTAACAGTGAAAAATTGAGTGACACAATATGTGTCTCTGGGGGAGAAAGAATTTTACATATAAAATCCTCATTAGCAAAGTCATTGTAACGCTGACCCTTTGTCTGTACTTTGAAATACAGAAAATCCTGAGGAGTAAACATGCCACACCACGCAAAGGCACACAACTGCTCACAGAGGAAGAGAGCGCACTTCATGCAAAAACCTGTACAAACTACACATTCTACTCATGCTTTGGTCTATTTTGAAATAATTATACAGTTTTTCCTTATTCCAGCTAAGAAAATTCCACTTTGCAATATCAGCAATGAAGAAGAAAAAGACCTATTCCAGCATAAATCATAATTAATTTTAGTCAAGTCAACTGCTCATAGAACTCCTCTAGTACATTAACTTATAGTTTTTAATTAGACATAGCCTATACCAGCTAGCTGCTCCAAGCTCGGGATAAGCTAAGATCTACTATCTGCAGTAACCTGTAATTTGAAAGAAATACATTGGGATTTTAGGGAATACTTTGACCTGTCCTCACAAGAGTTAGACAGCAAAATCGACACCACTTGCATGTCGGTACACTAAAGTACAGGTTAGCTTAGCCTAGCCGGATGAACGTTTGAAGCAGGTGGAAAGAGCAGCACACTGATCTGAATCTACTGCTGGTAATACACTGACAAGTACATGACTAGATAAGTACCTCTCACAACTCCATGTCAAATAACCCGAAATATCACTTCAATGGACCAACATGACAGAGGTATCTTCTCCTCTAACTCTTCCTTTAATGGCCAACAAAAACGATTGTGAAGTAGGTTATTTACTGTATTTGTGAAAATAGTATTTCTTGCACACTGTCGGTGGCATGTCTCACTTTTAAGAGGTTTCCGATGCAACTGCAGAGGTTCTATAATCACAGAAATCCTGCAAAAATAACATTTACCTTCACATTTAATAAAGAGCTGTTTCTTCTCGCGTGAGTCTAGGGTTTCATTATTTTCACACTTCCAGATGTTTTCTGGAGCCGGTCCATCTGAACATTTGAAGTTTCTGTTCCAAAAATCCTTATTGGTACTGTTGACGTCCTCTTTCAACTTGTAGCTGCCACAGTTCAGATCCTGGCAAAGCGTTTTCCCTTCATTGGCTGTCCAGCCTTCAGAGGACACGGCATGATGTTTTCCATTGGAGAGAACAGACACAGGTCCACTACAGGTACCGTTGACCAACATCTTTCTCCAGCCTAAGATAATCAGCAGGAACTAGTGAGACGAGATCCAAGAAATGCAAAACTCACAAAACCTGATGGTGTTAGCAGAAACTCATGTCTTGTCATGTTGGGCAAATAAAATAACCTTAAGGTTTTCACTAATGTTAAAGGCATCAGTGGAACTGATTTGATTTCTTGCTGAGAGTTGGATAAGAAAATCAATAACACTTTCATATCTTTACATCATGAAGCTGCACTTTGTTTTTAAACGGATTAATCAAGGCAGACATTTTCCCACTGCATCCCACTGTGGTAGCTTCATATCTGTCTTACTGTTATGGAGGTGGTATCAATCTTCTCATCTAACTCTCATCAAGAAGGTGAAAAAAAATATTTTATTAACAGACTATGTCTTTATAGGAAAGTCTCAGATGCAAGAGGAAAAACTGAAGCTGAAAATTGCCTATAACCCTTACATGTTATTTCTTTATCAAATCTTGTCAAGACAACATGCTAGATACTAGAGTGGGGACAGAATAAATGGATAATGAAGAAGAGAGAAGATCATTACACACACCGGTGCAGTTGAGGCCAACAGGCTTGCAGGACTTGTCTTGATTTGAAGTGATAATACATTCTGATAATGACTTTGTGCCATTACACTGTAGTTGTGAAATCACATTACTCTCTGTTGGTTTAGGTCCAAAGTGGGGAATCACATCGACAGCCCGATCACATCCCAGCTGCCCACAGATGGTGTGTCGTACATCTACATTTTTAAGAGCGCTCTCGCACACCGGGAGCCATTTGCCTTCATAAAAAACCTCCACATTTCCGACACATTTGTCCCTGTTAGAACTAAATCTGGGCTCGACACTACCTGCAACAAAACAATGAAAGATACAAAGTTAGAATCTCGTAGATCACCAAAAACTTATTTAGACTACTGATTAGTGATTACACTATTATCATATTATTTTATACTATTTTTTATATTCTTATATATTGTATGTTCTTCTTCTGCATGTCTGTCAATTATGTCCTAGGTATCCTTCGTGTCACTATTGTTTTTGTTGTGTTATCTCACCAATAAAGGAAAATTAAGAGAGAGAGCGAGAGAGAGAAAGGCCTAGATGTTCTTGTTCCAGTTGACCAAAAGGATAATTGTAACACTGTAATTGTTATGAACACGCAAAATTTTAACCTTTTTAATATTGAACATTTCTCAACATATAGATCCTTTAAAATCAATCCATTACCTGAACAAATGACATAGGCTGGGTTTTGGTTGCAGGTGTTATCCTTTTCATCATTCAGTACGAAGTTGCTCCGGGTCAGGTCATTGGTCAGGTCTGTATTGTGCAAACTCTTGACGAGCACGTCTATATTTTCAGCCTGGTTGATGGCCTTTAGGACATGGTCCCCACAGCCACGGCTTTTACACAGCATCTCAGAATGCTCCTGTGTCCAGGAGTCGCCACACACACCTCCACTCCTCCCATTCATATTGATGATGACATGTCCCCAACACGTCTTTGTCAGGCTCATTGTGATTGTTCCTGTTGAGGCAACCAAACAAGATAATAGCCAAAGGGATGAGGAAGTTGTTTGCTGACCCACATCAGTAGATTATTTCGCAACTAAAGCATTCTTCAGACCAGTTTCAGGTAAGTGCATGATATTTCAAAGTTTGAGTAGAAGCTTCCCATACAGATATATATATATATGGCATAAGTCCTTATGTGCTCATATCAAAACTGATGTTACTGATCAGGCGATATATTATTATCACATAGACACATCCTCTGCACATGTTAAGATCTAAGTTTATAACATAAATTAAAAATACAAAAAAGTGAAATTTGTATATGTACAAATATTAAAAATATCTAGATGATGGATTTAGTTTAGTTTATAAAAGTTTGTTAAAACAACATAGGCCTACATTAAAATCTAAATTACATTTAAAATACATTTTATTATGTTTTTTTTTATTAATCTTAAACATATGAGTCTATCTTTAATATTTATAGCATCACCATATATTGACAGGCTTTGGGATGGATATGTAACACATGTCTACGTACATACATTTCTATGAGTTTCATGTAAAATTTTATCATGTGCATGTACTTTATATGTTTTTACTTCATATGTATATACATTTCATATATGGAAATGTAATATATGTACATATATTTCATTTGTGTATGGGTTAATTGTGGTATCCCAGCAGCTGCTGGTGAAGCTATGACCATTCAGGTGAGTTTGTGTAATGGAGTGTATATTACATCATTTCTCCAAACTGGATCACAGGACAACCAGTGACGGAATAAATGAATATCATGATCTATCAGTTTATATGTTTCAACGCCGCCTCACATTACCTGTACAGGTCACTCTTGCAATGGTCTCATTGTGGTCTGATGACGGTGTCTTCGTTTCACATTCAAACAGAGATTTGCCGTTGGATGAGCACTTGTAAGATTTATCCCAAAATTTTGCCTGCTTATCAGTAGAAGGGACAGAGGTAAAGTTGGAAACAGTCCCACAGTTCTTCTGCTGACACACTATGTTTGCAGAGTCTTGGTTCCATGTCTTGTTCGAGCCAGAGAGCCAGTAGTTGTTACTGTTGTGCTCTATCCCCACCCTGCCAGAACAGGGACTGGACTCATCTCGGCTCAGAAATACCACCTTGTGCTCTGACAGGGACATAAAAAAGAGAGATATACAGTATTAGGACTGTGATAGACCAGCAACATGTCTTGTCTTCACAATGCATGTTGGGATAGGCTCAAAGTATGTATATTTTGTTGATATTGTTTAGTTTCAGAGAATTTATGGCTGTCAGCCGTGTTGCACCTCAACTGTGAAACTCACTTTCACAAGACATCCATAATATTGACTCATCTTTAAATCCCTTTTCAAACTTGCTTATTCTGTTTAACTCCAACACTTGAGTTCAATGCAATCATATTTATCTTATGCAATTATATTTTATTCTATTCTGTTTTGTTATGCCTTGTACATAAAGGTAAATAAAATGTATTATTAGTAGTAGTAGTAGTATTGTTGTTGTTGTTGTTGTTGTTGTTGTTGTTGTTGTTGTTATTAATAATAATATTGTTAATGATTTTGCAAAGGGTGTAACTGTGTACCGGAAACCAGACAAAAACATAAATAAATAAAAACAAATAAAGCGATGATGAATGTTTGATACCACTAACACTACTTTATATAATATAATAACAGTATTAGACTGTGACTCCCTTATACCATGTCAATATTAAAGCTGCACACAATATTTTATTATATGAACAATGGATCAAATGACTATAAGGATTGTGAACGGTGTCACTTGAAGTTGAAACCCACAGAGAATTATCGCCTGATTTTAATAAATGTGCTAATTTTCAAAACAGCTCTAAAAGCATGTTTGTACTTTGTCATTATGGTTCAATGACTGTAGATTGATGGGTGTGAAAAAGAGCGGGAAAAAAGTAAATGAATCTGAAAACTTTCTGAACGTGGTGAACGTGGCAAACGTGGCAAACGTGGTGAACGTGGTGAACGTGGTGACGCCCTAAGCAGCTAACGAGACAGATATTTCCTCAGGGGTTGATAGAGAGCTTAAAGGAGAATAGACATTTGCTCTGTGTCTGCTGGACGAGTCACTTGTAACTGACTTGTTTGCTGACACATACAACACAACTAATTCATAAGGTGATAATATGTTTGTAGTTGCAGCTTGTTCTGTTGCCCCCAAGTGGCCAAAAATAAAAAATAAAATAAAATAGAAAAAATAAATTCTTACTGAATAGGAAATTCAGTAAAATTTCACATAATAACAGTGTTGTATTTAGATATTTGTTGTTGCATTGAAAAGGCTGTGACTTTTTTGTTACACTTTCCATTTGAATTAAAGAATTCACTTGAGTGCATTCATACACAACTCTCTGCTGTTACTGACAATATGGAATTGGCGGATGACAATGACACACAATAAGAGAAGGTCTAAGGGCAAAACAGACGAACAAACCAGAAACAAACAAAAGAATACTCACCTTCACAGGTTATTCCCACGGTCTCCCTCTGACTGGGGGCGGTGTTTGACTCTGAATTTGTCAAACAGTCAGATATGGTTGAGGCATCTGACTTGCATTTCACAGTATTAGCGAGGAAATTATCTGGACCCTTCATGAATGTTTCAGTTTTGCTTTTATTGCCACAGTTAAGTTCTTTGCAGACAGTATCTGATTTGTCATCCCACTGATTTTTAGAAACTTGTCTCCATTGGCCCTCATACTGGATCTCCACTCTCCCAGCACATCTTCCAGGACCGTCCTTCAATCTCACGCTTATACTATCTGTACCATGACAGCAAGAGAACTGTCAAACATGCATACACATACAAAATAATAATAGTAATGATGAAAAATATCTTACTACATGCATTTAGGCAGAAATTCTACATACACTGCAACAGAATCACATTTTTTAATTCCACCATAATGTCAAAATAATAATGTTTTTCTTGATATGAATCAATAAAATGGGAAATTCTCTATCTGTTCTATATCTAAAAAGCCAAAGTTGTCATACAGATATCAGGAAGAGACTATCACTCTATGATCACTGCCATATCTCACCTGCACAGATGACAGAAGCCTTTTCTGAACACTTGACAGCGCTGCTGTTACGCTTGGCCCGACAGTGCCACAGCGAGGACTCACTGCCTAAGCACTTCACATTGTTCATTGCCCCTCGTTCGTTAGTCTTCTGATCGTTACTATGTTTAATCACCTAGAAGAAAGCATGTATACTCTGAGTGAATCATACCATTCATTTTTACCAGACAGAAAACTCTGAGTGATACAGTAAGTTACACGACACTAACATAATACTAATACTAATACTAATACTAATACTAATACTAATAATAGCTTCTTTAGAGAAGCTGGGGGATTTCTTTTCATATCTAGACAGAGGAAGTTCTCCCTGTTTTTGGTCCTTATGCTAAGCTAAACTGCTTCAACAAGAATGTGAACGTGCGTATTTCACAAAATCCCAAACTATTCCATTAGACATTTAAAGTGAAAAAAGTCAAGAAAGATAAAAGTCTTATAAATGAAAAAATTAATTGATAAACACAGCATACTTGCAGCTTCCCACCTTCTATGTGAAGAAATAAGGGAGTCCTTATATTTTGTGTCAGCTTACTGACATTACTGACTCTTTTCTACTTGTGCCACTGATATTCTTGCATTTAGCATTATCCCGTAATTGTAACAAGCAGCAACAGTGGCTGCTACTCATAAAGTTACACAGGCTCACATTAAATAAAACATTATTTCAATGCTGATACTGGAAGCTGACACTGAAAACTCACTTTCCCACAGTTGAGCTCCTTGCAGACCACTTCAGCTTCCTTCATGGTCCAGGAAGAGCCACACACAGGGAGACGCTCACCATTCACGTCAATATGAACCGCACCATAGCACTTGCTGGGAGTCCTACCATCCATCAGTACAACGTTAACTCTGTCTGTGGAGAGCAGAAAGAGGAAAGTGATTTTGATGTCATGATTTAAATTTTCAAGGGGCTCAAGAAGGTGAATAAAACTGGTTTTATGTGGCTTGAAAGTTTCTCTCCTTTGATTTATATATTTTCATTTGAAAAAATAATATATATATGAAAAGTTGTCAATACACAAATACAAAGTGGTTGCTTTGAGCTTGTTTGTGGAAATGAGGTGGTTGAATATTAATTAGTTGAATTACCTGTGCATGTCAGCTGTGTGCCATTGGCATCCGAACTGGGATTGGATGCCCCACAGTGCATCTGCCGGCACCACTGATCAGCAACGCTTGCATTGTTTTTAACTGGATTCCACTTGCCCTTTTTCTCTTTCTCCAGCCGCCCAGAACAGACATTTGATGCGTTTCCTCTGAGCTGCAGCCTTTCATAACCTGTTTAAATCAAACAACTTCTTCATTCACTGATACGTTGCAACATATCATACTAAATGTGTTTGAGTGTGTGTGTGTGTGTGTTACCATTGCATACGACAGAAACAGGGTTTTTGCACTGGGGATTTGATTCCTTGGTGATGCACTGCCACAGATTATCTATGGGTGAGATGTCTGAACAGTTGATCTTCTTCTTAGCGTTTGATTTGAATCCGTCCCAAATCATCCAGTCGTGCATTTGCAGCTCCTTGGATTTACCGCACCCCTGGCTTTTACACAGAAAATCTGCTTCCTTATTTTCTTTATGTGAGAGGAAACATACACATGATGGTAAATGATCATTATCAGAGTGGTAAACACTTCACAACACTGATACCAGAAGTATTTCCAAGACTGACAGAAGTTGTAGAAGAAGAACAAACAAACAAATGAATTTAAAGTCATTACAAAATCAAAAGAAAACAGTTAAGTAGCTTTGAAGTATGGAAGGCCATTTGAATGTTGTAGGCCCCCGATCATTTAGTAAGGAAAAAGATGAATATAGAATTGGGTAAAAATAAATATTAATATTCATAATATTCATGAAAAGCACCAAAGAAGAGACAGAGGGACAATCCTTCAGTCCTGTGGGTTTCATGAGAAAATGCTGTGGATTTGTTTTGTTGTTTTGTGATTTGACGTATTATATTTATAATATACTGTATATAATTAGTAAATAGTACATTTAATCAAGCATTGTACTTAAGCACAATTGAGGGGTACATGTTCTCTCCTGGAGTGTTTCCACTTAAAGCTACTACATGCTTATACTCCACGACATTTCTACTTAAACTCTAGTTACAAAGTATTTTTCAGATTAAGATTTTACATTAAAATAAAAAAACACTGATCATTTTATAAAATACATTTTAACATATTGGTAAAGATTAAATCTGGTTCTTAACCTTCTTGGCTTGTAGCACTTTGAAAAAAACAAAAGCTGGGGTTATGTTCAGTGAGGTAAAATGATCCAATAGTCAACACAAAAAAGCAAAGACTACAGCGAAGTTCAAAACATGGAAATGAATCGTCTCTCAGATTTATCATGTGACCCTTTGGAGGGAACGACAGGATTAAAGTGCCAAACTGTACAGTACATAAAAGAAGCTAAATCTCTGTACCTCCACCTGCAGCTACAACAGTAAAGCAGAATTTTATTTTTCAAATTTCAAAGCAATTTGTAATATTATTTATTTTATTTTATTTTATTTATTATTATTATATTTAATATTACTTAATTTTATTTTTTCAAAATTTTTTCTTTTAACTTGACATGAAAAGCTACTTAGACATTAAAGAATCAGTATTAACAAAAATAAAACATATACTACATCGTTAACAGTGCCGTTTTTTGAGTTCAGTACTTTTACTTGTAATGGAGTATTTTTACATCGTTGTACTGCGCAGCCGTGACACTGGTAGCGTTTACAAAGGCTGACTGCTGTTGAAGTGTAGTGCACACACACATGATGTTAACTCTTACCCAATTTGTCAGCACAAAAGTATCCTGACCATTTTTGCCCTCCATCTGTGGAGTACTGCACAGCTCCGGCACATTTATATCCATCCAGTCTTATGTCGATTTTATCTAGAAGAGCAAGAATGAAAAATTAACAGCCATCATCATCATCATCATCATATTTTGGATTGCTCTCAGCACCTCCTTTGTAGGACAGAATATATAACTTTTTAAAGGTGTTCAGTATCATGTATCACAACAAACGTAAAAGCTAAAAGTTCAGCCTCACTTGAACATTTAATCTTTTTCACCGAGGGTTTGGAGTAGTAGCTGATGTTCCAACCAGGACAGTCACATTGCCACAGTTGTTCTTCATCTCCCCTGCATTTCAGCTCATTGAGCCACACTTCGCTCTTCTTGGGCCTTTCCACATCTACTGTTGAGTCCGGCAAAGGTTCCCCACAGTGAGTGCTTCTGCATGCCACTTTTTCAGTGTTTGAGGTCCAATATTTATCTCCAACAAAGCGCCATTTGCCCTCAAAGAGGACTTCAACGTGGCCTTCACATGGACTAGCTCCACCTCTGAGGATCACCCCATCCCCATCTGGTCAGAAGGCAGAAGGTTAACAGAAGTATGTTAATACAGTGGGGGGCATATGTTTGCATTTTGTCATCTTCATTCATTTAAGTTGTTGTTGAAGTTGCTGTCATTGTTTTGTTTTTGTTTTTTTAATACCTGATCAGGAACTTATTACTGAGTTTTCGACCCACGTTTGCTGTGTGGCTAAAGTTTGTGAGCTCTGCCAACCCTGTTTCCTAGAAATTAAGTTTCCATACAACAATTAGGCAAAGTGTAATTGTATACAAACGTTGTTTTTGCGAGTCAGGGTTGGCTCTTAAAGGCTTTTACAAAACCTAAAAACCTCTGACTGCTATGAAACATCCTGTTTTTCCTTTTGAATGCTGTTTCATGTGTTTCCATTTATCTACAAAGTCAGTCAAAATTGTAATGAGAGTTTTTCCTACAAAGTAAAGAAACGATATAATAGAGACATAAATGGATTCAGAGCAGGATCAGAAGTATCTCATTTTATACTCGTTTTGGGAAAAAAAGGAATTTCCTTGACAAAAAAAAAAAAAATTCAATTAAAACCTAATTACTGTAAATATATATTAGAGTGCTTGGAAAGATTATTCCGCTCATGTGCTTAATTGAATACTTGTTTGGAAATATTATTCACTTATTACTACATTAACTACAAACCCGCATTTTTGCCTTTATTCTGAAAGGACAGTAAGAGTAGACAGGAGGGTCAGGGTGAGAGAAGGGGGATCACATGCAGCAAAGGGCCGTGGGTCGGTCTCTAACCCAGGCCACTGCGGTCAGGAGTGAGTCTATGTGGTACACATTCTCCCAGGTGAGCCACCGAGACGCACCTGTATTTCAGTATTTTGAGAATATTTATGAGAATAATCTTTCTTCCCAACTTTGTCTAAATTATTTTATAGAAAACCCTGAAGCTAAGATTAAGATTACTAAACATACATTTTTTTCAACCTTAGTTTAAGATTAGTGTCAAATTTATTCAAATATCACCCGAATTGACAATGACTTTAAGACATATTAAGTAATAAAAAAATTATAATAATATGCAGGTTATTTTTGTAATTTATGACAATATTTGCCAAAAGACAAAAATGTCCATATGTAACTTCTATATCAAGAGTTATCTTAGCACTTGATTTTAATTAATTTCTCAGAGAACGTTCGATGTGACTTTCTGTAATGTTCATAAATTATTCATAAAACTAAAAATTTGGCAAAAATTTTGACAACACACCAGAATTTTATTTTTCAAATTTCAAAGCAATTTGTAATATTATTTATTTTATTTTATTTATTATTATTATATTTAATATTACTTAATTTTATTTTTTCAAAATTTTTTCTTTTAACTTGACATGAAAAACTTCCAGTGTTGTCCAAAATGTTATTGAAATGATTCATTAGAATAATTATTTACATTTTCCCCTCATACTACTAGACTGGAATCTGGTTGTTATATTGTGGCCTACAGGTACACTTTTAATAATCAATTAATAAATAATAATAATTGCTACTTTACTGTTCACAGAAACCTCTCCTCATCACAGCTTTTAACTTAAGGAAATAATAAATCTTTAGATTCAGCAAGACATTTCCTGCAGCCCCTGCATGTGGTTGCCTTCTAAAAATAGATATCTTTGGCTCAAATATATTTAATGGAAAGTTATATCCTTTTTTTTTTTTTAAATGGAAGATTCTTTTTCTTATCTCATAATCTGTTAAATCAGGCACTGTTCAGTTTTAATTTGTCACAAATAAGGAGAAAGAAAAGAATAGTCATAACTTGCCTTTTTTGTCCGTGAGCTGAGTGTGAGCAGCGTGGATCAGAAGAAGGAGGAACCACATCGTCACCACAGACTACAGAGGAGAGTGAGGCAAAAGAATGAGCTGCTCAGCTTTATATCGCAAAGGATGTGCCCACCAGAAATGGGTATGAGCTGCTACCTGCTCTCATGTGCTGCACAGTTCGATTTGCAAATTCTGTCTTAGAATGAAAGACAACTGAAACAACAAAACATACAAATTCTATCATACACAAAAACAAACATACACATATATACATATACTGTATGCATGCATATTTACATACATATGTATCCTCCATCTTATTACAGTTTTATTCACATTTCACAAATGATACTTTTTCAGAAATCGGTGTGCTTTTTCTCGTCTAACAAAAACTTAACTGTTTTTTCTGTGATTTAGATTTTTATTCATGATTGACACTTGAATGTACAGCCATTAAATAAATCCAGTTCATCTATATTCTCCTGATGAGGGAGAAAGCACACCACACCCATACCTTGTAAATGATACGATGCACAAAGTCTGATGTCGTGAAATTTATTTCATCTTTTTTAATGTTGCATCTGATTAAAATGTCTTTGTTTCCAGTGAGATTATTGTAAGACTATTGTTTTTACATACAGCAACACAGATGGGTGTTCATTTTCTAATGACTGGGTAAATTAAGTACAAGAAAAAAAATAAGATGACATGACTGCTCAGAAAAAAGTAGTCACCAACAATTACATTGCAATTACATCCAACAATATAACTGTAAACTCACTGTATCAATATCCTACTAAAAACTGAATATTCTATGAAGAAGAAATAGGATTAAATAAACCGAAAAATGTCTAACCTTCTGTTTTGTTTGAATTGAGATATTAATCATTGTCATTTCACATAGCAGACAGCATATTGTATAGATACATATTGTAAAATCGATGTCAGTATGGTTAATATGATGCTGTCTGCCTTAAATAAAGATATAAAAAGTTAAGTTTTAAATGAAGTTTGTTTTTTTTTAGTGTCAAACTCTTCCAGTAATCCTGACGTCTGAGATCAGGTCCTTAAATACCAAGACTTAGTTAAGAAAGCAACACACTTCACTGGAGTCATCAAGGGAGCAAAATGTCAACTCACATTAGAGAAATGTCATGCTATTAATATTCTTAGAAAGGTAAGATAATTTTACTGAGAAAAAAAAAGAAAGAAAAAATATCATCTTCCTGCTACCTATTATCAAAAAAGGCATCTAGAAACTATAAAAAGCTCTGATAGTGATACAAAACGACTTCCTCAACAGAGACATCCAGATCATTTAATGAGACGTTGAATAACATGAGGGTAACTTTTATTTTGACATTTCCAGATGTATCATTATATATGCAAAATTATAAAGTTTAAAAAATATATATTTTTTAACCAAATAACTCAGATGTAACTATTTATATTCAGCCTGAACAAATGTGTTGAATACAATACATATTTATACTGCACAACATACGAACATATGAATATTACTTTCAACTTTTGGAACAAAAACAAAACCAAGAAACAACAAGACAAAGGGTCGAAGCGCCTCCATCTGCAGCGAAAAGGTTGCCACTGCCAGTGCTTATTAAGATATGCTGTATATCCACTGGCCACAGATGTTAAAAATGGAAATATCCGTTGTGGCTGAAATTTTCCATTCACTGTCACAGTCTACAGATGTGCAGAAAGGTATGATTTAAAAAAAAAAAAATCACAATGTTCAGTAAAGGGACCCAAATCTTAACAAGTAGAAAGTAAAGAGTACGTAATGTTCTCTAAATGTCGACAGGAAACCACGTCACATTGCCATTATCTATTTATCTAACTATATCTATCTAGAAAATTACAAAAGAAAATGACAGTTTTTTTTGTCTTCTTTCCCTACAACATCTCAGAGCCCTCACATTATTATTTTGTCATCATTCTTATTATTATTTACTTTATTCTAATTAAATAGTACTTTAAATGCAGGACTTTTACTTGTAACGGAGTACTTTATATGAATGTATGGATACTTTTATTTAAGTAACGGATCTAAATGCGTCTTCCACCACCACTGATCCCTGTAGCAAAAGTAGGTCTCTGTGCTATCTTTAGTTTCCTTGGGCTGTAGCAAGAGGTAAATCTAAACTTTGCATATGAAACCACACATTATTAGAAAAGTATTAATTTGATAGAAATGTCCTTGTGATAAATAACTTGGCAATATTTCATCCATGAAAGACATTTCTTACTCTTTTTATATAATGGCAAGTTCATGTGCTTGGGGTCAGATTTTACATCAGTGCTGACTGGATGTGGACTGTGGTTACAGGTGCAAACTGAAAAATATGACAGAGCTGTGAAGGCTGCGGGTTCTGTGGCCTCAGACTTTCCAGAGCTGTAACATACCAGTAAGTAAAAACGAACCACAGTTTCATGCAAAATGCAAAGCACAAACTTCTCCAAAGCGTCCTTTGGTTAGTCGCTGAAGTCACTGCCAACTAATCTCCAACTGATTACCAACCGCTATACTGGGTGCACTGTACGCCTACAAGATCTTAATATCTGGCAGCCCAGGCAGCTTGCACTCAGCTCAGGGGATCCCAGTGGGCGGAGAGCAGAAGCTGCATGCAGCATGTGATTTTTTTTGAAAAGATCTTTACGCTCAGGTGCGTAATTCTCGTGTCAGATCCTTTATCTAAGTAAAAATACTGATAATACGCTGTAAAATATATTATCTGTAAAAGCCATGTATTCAAAATATTAATATATAAGTAAAAGTACCTAAGTATTATCTGAACATTTAAAACTAGAATTACCGCCCTGTGGTTGTATGCCTCCGCCACTCAGATTACATCTCTGTTTATCCAGAGCCATAAAAAACATGAACCATTTGTGTGAAATGTCATAACTGCTGTGAGTCTTCACTTATGGCTGTAAAGTGTCGAGGTCACACTGACCTTGACCCTTGACCTTTCTTCCACCTCCAAAAATCTAACGAGTTCATCCAAGTGAATGTCTGTGCCACATTTGAAGAAGTTCTTTCAAGGCGTTACAGAGATATTGTGAGAACCTGAAAACAATACGCCTCTGGCTCTGGCCGTCGCCGGCACAGAGACAGCGGGTGTTATATCATCAGACTATTACTGATTGTGTAAGCGCAGTTTATCTGTTGTAACTGGACAAGTGGTCAACTTTCAACCATTTAAATGCTGTTTAGTAGGTTGATCTGTAACAATTTGTCTTATTCTGGAAGTTGATATTTTTTCTATGTAAAATCTACATCTTTAAAGTAGCTAGTAAAAAATTAGCACTTTACTTTAAAATGTAGCATTTATAAACTGTGTAAAAACATTTATTAAATGGTTTATAAACCACTACAACCCCCGCGTTGAGGTAAAGTGTTATCAAAGTACGACGGAGTTGATATAAAGTAGGTATAAAGTGGCATGAAATGGAAAAACCCAAGTACCTCGAATGTGCACAAATGCAATGTTTGATTAAATGAGGAAACAAAGATGTATGAAGTTATGTTTATGTATGGAAGTAGAAGTCTTTTTTCATCCCATGAGACCGTGTCTTTTTTAAAAAATACTTGGCACAATTCTATTTTTCTATGTTCTGTAATTTGTTAAATTTTTAACTTGAATAATTGTCCTAGAAATACTTTGTATTCTATTCTTAGTCTTAGTAAAAATAAAAATAAATATTGTGGAACAATCTTGAGATTGAATTTTTGTGAAACACACAAACTGTAAAAGAAGCTTTATGAAATATATAATAATAAATATAAAATAATGGTTGGATATCCAGTCACATTACGTGTACTAGAAACATGTGATTATGTCAGTGTAGCCTATAAAATGCGTAATATATTGGATATATGCTTGTCTGGTCATAGGTGTCATAGGTGTAATGAGTCAGGGTTTCAGCCAATAACTTTCTTCTTCTCATTATCATTATCTTTGAATTATGTGAATTATCATTTTGTGTTTTCTGTGTAGAAGGACAGAATCAAGATCAAGATGGAATAGAGGTTACATACACAAGCTGTTACTTTCTCAAGCTGCAGTATACGTACGTAATAAACAGTACGTGTTATACATGGAAAATGTATTCATGTGTAGAAAAACGTGTCCGATTCACTTAACACATAATTAGAGGCAGCCCAAATATGTAAAGTTCAGTGAACAAAATGTTTTTCACATTAGTTGCCGTCTTGTTGAAATATCCATAACAAAAAGAAGAGCAGTTATTTTAACAGGGATGAAATGTTTAACCTCCACTCAGTCGAATGTTGAATATTACGACAGAATATTGTGAATGTCTAATCTCACATGACGTGTGTGACTTGTGCAGAGGAGTTTTGACCACGTATGTCTCATTTATCAGAGGAGCGATCAGAGATTAAGTATAACTGGCTCAACCATCAGCTCATGAGAGGAGCTAGCTTGGCAGAAACAAAGCCACAAACCTCTGGGTTGGGTTTCTGAAAAAAAAAGTCTTCTATCTACACAGGAAATAGTGATCTCACACTTGCCTCTGCCTCAGATGTGTTCTCAGGAAACATGAAAGTATCGACTCCTAACTGTGTTTATTACAGTTTATTTGAAGAAAAAATAGCTGTGTATGTAAACTGGAGCTTTTATTTATTTTTAGTGTGTTACCAACACAGGAAATCCGTGAATTTTATTAATCTTCATTGTTTATTTATTTATTTTTTGTTATTATCTGTTCATCAAACTGAACAAAACGTTAAAGGGCACTCGCACCAGCAGCCATCCCTGTGCTCAGGGTCTCACAGTGTGGTCCCACACACACACACACACACACACACATACACACACACACACACACACACACACACACACACACACATATTAGCACATACTGTTGCAGGAGAAAAAGGAAATATAGCTTTCAGATATTTTCTTTTTGCCAATTTTCATCTGCTCCTACAGAGTTAATACAAAAGGTGATGATGTCGTTCATTCACGTTATAATCACCTCCTCTCAAAAGCAAATTAAATCACTGTGTTTTCAACCTGTTACCATCAGAGATGATTTGCCGGGGGGATAATTGCGCAGACAGAAAGCCGAATGAAAAGCTGCACTTAGTCTTTATGTGGTGAGTACATCATGTTAAATGTATATGAATGATACACTGCTACGGTATTCAGTTAAAATTAGCTAAATTAACTTTTGTATTGTTAATTTTTTATTGTCAACAAATATCAGGAAAAGACTGAGACCAACAATGAATTGATCCTACTATTGTCACCTAAAAACTATTAAAAGTACACCAATAAAGCCAGATTACAGCGAGTGACATGTTCCCTCATTAACATGAAGACACACACTGCAGCTCATTAAGACTCAATCCCATGTGTATGTACACATCACTCCAGTTTGTTTAGAGCTTCACACTGAAAATAGTCCCCCTAAAATATATATATATATATATATATATATATATATATATATACATACATAATGGATGCAATGGTTACTTACTGGTTACTTTTAATTTAATAATTTTTAATTCATTTAATGTATTATTTAATTTTAAAGTTATTGATTAAATTATAATATAAGATAATTAAATAAATACATAAGATAATAAATTATAAAGTAATAAAATAGTTCTGTACTCTTGCTGTTCTGTGTTTTATCATTCACTTTTTTAAATTAGTGTAATTGAGAGTCATTAAGGGTTAATTGTTGTGAAGGTTGTGGGTTGTTGAATAAATACTATAAATATTTAAATGTAACCTTTGTTGTCAGAGAGCTAACGTTGTTCAGGAAAGGAACAACATATGTACACAAATATACCCACATTTGTTGTGTACGTCGTGTCTTTAATTCATCATTGCTATTATTATTAACATGATTTTGTTTCATTTATTTAGTTTTATCTATTTATGGAAACTGCAGTAATTGAAATATTCACATCTGTCTGTCTTTGTCCCAGAATAGAAATCATCCAATACAAACTTTAATTTACTTTAATTACTGACGTTTATTCAATAGTTACTTTAAAAAAAAGAAAAAGTTCACTATTGAGTACAAGCAACAGTAATATGAGTTTGAACAGGAGTTTAGTTGTTGGGACAAAAAGTACTCAGTGCAGGAATTACCATGTAAATATGTTGTAGCCTAGTTCCTAGTAGAGGAGATATTATTGGAATGGATAACATCAATACGAGCCAAGGTAGAGAGCTTAAATTTAAATGATAATTAGATGATAACTGCTAAAGGACCATGACTTACACTGTCATGGTTGGTGACAATGACATACCTGTGGTTAGTGTTTTTATGATGGGTTCAGATTTGTACAGCAGCCACTGTAACTTCAGCAAAAACAACCGTGAAACAAACAAGAAAAAACAACAACAATATGTCGGCTAAAGTAAATTAAAAGCAAGTTTGTTTCATGTTGTTAACACATATATTTGATATTTTCATTTTAGTTTTTATTCAACTACTTATTAAGTTATTTACATTTTATTTTCTCTTGTTCAATATTTAATAAGCCAGAGTTAGAGAAGTTCAGGTGTAAATAATAAAGTGAATGACGGCTCCATTGAGCTGCTTCAGTTTCAGGGTCGTGGTGTTGTTGATATCGGCTCGCTGTCACACTGTCACCTTACTGAGACATCTGAATACAACACAGCCATTATTAATGTTATTAGCATGAATGCCATCGTTAATGTTAATTAAAGTTATTAACACCTCCACTTTTACTGCTATGACAAGGTAAAATGGTGTAAGAAAATAACCCATTGAACTATGTTGTGACTGTCTAAAATCTAAAAATGCAATGTTTGTACAGTCATCTTTTTGGTTGTTCTTGTATCTGCGTAAGAGGAAATGTTGCCACCAACTTTTGGCGGCAGCATTTTTGGACAGATTTTGTTTGTAGGAAACAAAAATGGAGGTTTGCGTGATCGGGTGCGTTTCTCTGATCCGATCAAAAGGAGTGTGTTTGTGTGCATGTGTGATAGGTGGTTGTGGGCTCGTGTGTTACTTTGAAACTGATAAGCCTGCTCTGAACCTGAAGGCTCAACAGGAAGAAGAGTGACAAAAACAAACGTGCATCATCCACTTGTGCATGTTTTTTAATCTCTCTTTTTTTATTTATTAGTTTAGTAATTAACTGATTGATGTATCATTTGCAACATCGTCAGGTACTAAAGTCCCAAAACAATTCATGTTGCAAATTTTTGCAACCAACTGAGAGAAAAATAAAGATTTAAAAATAATGTCTTTAGTGAGAATATTAAATTTATCATTTAACTGCCTATCTACATTTAAATATATTATATTATCTCCTAATAGGAAATATTTTAATTTAAATAATTATAGGATTATTATTGAATTGAAAATGGTTCAAATTTATTAAAATTTTCAAGCATAAAAGTTACAGTAAGAACTGAAAATGCCTCTTTCAGTGCCTTAATGTATATTCCACTTTCAAAGTGTAGTTTAGTTTAAAATATTTTAATGTCCTATATATTTTCAGAATAACAACACATGATGATTGTGTTTCATGATTTTTTTTTAATATGTAATTATATATTGTATAAAAAACTATTTTGTTGAGTGCTTTCTCATTGTTGATTTATTTTTCTGATAGATGTATTTTACATTAGTGTTTGCCGTATGTAATTTACGGACCCCATGAAGAAGCAATCAGATAAAACAATAGAACAAGGCAATTAATTTCTGTAGCACATTTCAATTCAAGTGAACTCAATGTGCAAACACGTACCCTGAACCCACATCCATCTCACAGACATAAACCACAGACACACAGTAACTAATCACACCTCTCAGAAAACAGAAAAGTTTTCAGTTTAGTTTCGGCACCGTTGTGACTAATCTCTGATCCTCCAAAGAACAGGACCGACAGCACCTTCATCTGTCTGGATCCCATAACCCGATGACTTTAGTCAAGAAGCAAGTTAGAATTATTTACCATTCACTCTTTTGGCCGACCCAAAGCGATTAACAAGTGAGGGACATCACTAAAGCTTCAGTGCAGTTGGAGTGTGCAAGTGCAAGACCAGGTAAAGATGCATACTAAGTGCTAATTAGACATGTTAGGGTGTTAGAGGTGTTAGGAGAGGAGGTGCTCCCCAAGGAGATGAGTCTTCAAGAGAGTCTTGAAGATAGAGAGGGATGCCCCAGCTCTGATAGCGTTAACTTGTTCCACCATTGGGAACCACAGACACGAACAGTCTGGACTGCGTTTGCCATGTGTGCAGGGATGGCAATGCTAGATGACATTCCTTGAAGGAACATAGCAGCTGAGAAGGAGCTTGTAGGATTTAGTTCGGTGCAGACCCAGAAGTCAGTCTGAAGGCAGCATTAGTGACTTGAATTTGATTTCGGGCGACAATGGGTAACCAGTGTAGGTCAATAGGCTGATTGAAGACCAGACGGGCTGCCATGTCATGTTCTTGACAATCTGTAAGGGTTTCACTGTGTGTGAAGGGAGGCCGGCTAGAAGAGCATTGCAGTGGTCGCGGCGAGAGTTAACCATGGCCTGGAACAAGGGTTGGGTGATGTACTGAGTCAGGTAAGGCCTGACTTTTTCTTATGTTGTCAAATGCAAAGTGGCACAGCCGATAGACGGATGCAACATGTTAAGAGAAGGATAGCTGGTCGTCAAACATGACACCCAGGTTTCTTGTGGACTTGGTTGGGGTAAGATGATATTGATATCATGATGGAGAGACTGATTGGCTAAGAGTTCAGTCTTTAGGTTTAGTCGAGCGTCACATTCCTTCATCCATGCGGATATTGCCAGAGAGACAAGCTGAGATCCCCACAGACACCATAGGGTTGTGTGGCGGGAACAAGAGGTGTAATGAAGGGGTCCCATCCTTGGGGACCCTTAGGGCACCTGTGTGGGGAGGGGATGGGATCAGGACATTTGTCCTTGCCATGACTAACTGAAGGAGAGCCGAGGGAGAGGATTCAAACTAAGAAAGTGTTTAGACCGAGATGTCGGAGAGTATAGACAGCAGTATGGGGTGGTTCATCAAAGGCTGCTGATAGGTCCGGCAAGATTACAATCAAGGAATGAGCTGCAGCTCTGGCTGCGTTTAGGCTTCTGTCACAGACAACAGAGCTGTTTCAGTGGAGTGGCCGCTCTAAAAGCCCGACTGATTTGGATCAAGGAGGTCATTACGTGAGAGGAATCCTGAAACCTGCTTGAAAACTGCCCTTTCATTACACTTAGATAAGAAGGCAAATAAAAAGTCTGGTTGATAGTTCTCCAGTTGAGCAGGGTCAAGTGAGGGCTTCTTGAGTTACCTGAGACTGCTTAACTGCGGTTGGAAATGTTTCCGAAGCCAGTTGCTGGCAGAATGGTGGGAGATATGACTTGGAGGAGGTTTGTGGGAATGTGGTCCAGTGCACATGTAGTAAGGCGAGCACCCCTGTCAGTGAGTGGGCCGAACAAGAGAAAATCTGCATCCTTGACCTATAAAAATACCCGTCAGTCAACGTTTTGAATTTTGGTGGTGGGGCAGCCCTTTGGTTTATCTTTGTATTATAGATTATGCCTACACGATGACACCTGGACTTGAAGAATGAAAGAAGCGATGCGTCCTTGACGAGGTTGTCTCTGAAAGGCATCAGAGACTTGACAACTCAAGCCTGCAACCTTTTCTGAAAAGAAGTGGGCAAAGATATCAGATGAGAGGGCTGTGTCTGGCGGGGGTGTGAAGGAAGATTGAGTAATGTTTTGAAGGTGAAAAATAGTGTCTGTGTCTGCTGATCTTATTGTTGTTGTGTCAAGTCTCCCTGACAACTACCTCACAGATGCTCAGATTGTAAAACATGATGCACTGTTCAGGATTAAAATGCCAACAGTATATAAGGTAATTGAAATTACAATTACTACATTATTAAGACATTGCTCAAAATTGGATGCAATAATATCAATAATACAGTAAAATCAAGTAATGATATAACTGAAAGAAGCCATTCTGCATAAGGAATGATAAAACTTCTGTAATTTTACTTGGTAACTTGAGTGCAGTGGTTTTATGATAAACTTACACACCCTCAAAGACTTGAAGATGTTGATTTTGAGCAAAGGGGTTTTTGTAAAAGCATGTTTGCACCACTAGGTGGCAGAAAGAGACAATAGCCAGGTTTAAATGAAAATTTAGGATGAAAGTGTATAAAAATCTATACTATATAATGTAAAAGCCTTGTTTCTACTTCATGTGGGAGGCACAGTGACTCATGCACTGTTTGATTGCTTATTGCTAGGTAACTGAAAAAGGTGGCACCACTTCATTTTATTTCCCCTCCTGCCTAAACAACTTTTGCTCCAGCCTGATGCCAACACAAAGAAAGGAATCATGGAAGCCAGAAATAACAAGAGCTGGTGAAATTCAAAGCGGCCGTCTGATCAGTATCTCTCCATAATGGAGACCGAGTGGACCAGGCAGAGGAGTGGAGGGCGGCTGCTGCTCAGGTTCTATAAATGAACAGCTCTGCAGGGGTCCAGTACTAATCATCGCCATGTTTGCAGCAGAAAAATAGCTTAAAACGTTGCAATGATATCCACACCTCAGAGCACCTCAGGGATCATGTGTTGTAAGGTTTCTTTCATGGCACCTGCAGGGTTCAAGATAATGTTGCCTGCATAGTCTAGATATGGCGCTCCAGGTTGGGGGTGTGTAAGCTGCTGCTGTGAGGAGTCAGTGGCACAGTTCAAACAGTACACACACACACACATATATATATATATATATATAAATATACACACACACACACACACACACACACATACACATACATACACACACATATATATATATATATGAATAATAACTAATGGTTATATAATATGCAGAGCAGTCTTTTTAGAAATAGATCAGACTTGCTTGCAACAGTTTTTCGGGCAATGGATTCTTCTTTTGTGGTATTCTATGAACCACTGAAGACTGACTGTAGTCTTTCTGATACACGAACACAGCTGAAGTTACACTACCTCCAATGATCAAAGTGAAGTGGTCAGTGTCACAGCTGCAGACCAGAATGCCATTACTAATTCAAAATACACACACAGGGATCATGCAGAGAGTAATGAAAGCAACCTACAGCCATAATACACAAAAACACCTGCCACATGTGTAGATCATCATGTTATATGTTTATCAATCGTGTTATATAATTCTCTGGGCTACAGTGTCTATTCAAGCAGTGATGAACCTTTTTCATTTCAACACCATATAGAAGTTTGTTTTTATAACAACATACCAACTTATCATGTTATAATATGAGAAAGTTCTGTGATATAACAAGATAAAGTGATATGTTGTTATAACAAGAAAAGTTTCTTGTAAAAACAGAATAAATTGGCATCTAGCACATAACAACAATACAAGAAAATAATATAAAAATAAACATTATAACTTGAAAATGCTCTTGGAAAAATGATTTTTTTTTTTTAATTAGAACATGAAAGTTTCTTGCCTTATCGGGAAAGTGAAGAAATGTATTTTGTCCGTGGCAGCAGTCACACGTTGCCGTAGGTCAGCAACACATCTTGTTTGTCTGCACACAAATACTCTGGAAACAGATGTGGACTATACATCTGCAGCTCTGACAAGTCTGAGAAAATCAGGGTCCCAATGTTCAGGAGTGCGATGTTAAATCACCAGAGTAATTTACTTCTGCTAAGAAGTCATGTTAATTATTTTTGCGTAGGTGGAAGATGAGACACAAGATGGGTTGGTGTACTTTCCTGGAGGCAGGTGATCAGGACCAGCAGACCAACACCGCCACCAAACCAGCAGAGAGAGACAGGCACAGAACCTACAGAGCCCCACCAACACCACCGAGCCCGAACTGCACCCAGAAACAGAACCACAACCCTCACAGCAACAAGAAGAGGAACTGGACTCAACAGATATCAGCCTGGCAGGAAGTGATGAGGAGGAGGCCTAGACCCTTCCACGCCCGTCTTTGGTCCCTGTGGCAGAACACTGGGACAATTGTTTGAAGGCTGCAGAGCTCTGTGTTGATCCGCGGAGGAGGAAGAGGAAGAATTTGCTGATAACCCTAAAACATTTCAATCAGGAGAGAGTTCATTCTGAGTCAACGTATAAACTTTTATTGCCATGTGGCAAACAAGAGAGGAAAAGTTAGAGATGTGAGAGTGTTTGGGGATTATATTGGAGGTTTTACACAGATCAACAGAAAGGACCTGACTACCTCTTCCACCACTGTGTCATCCTGAAAACATCTCTCATGTGAAAGCACACAGTCCAAACATTAACATCACAGTGTAATTACAAGTAACAGTAGTTTATCTATCACATGTTTTTAGAAAATATTTTTCTTTTGTGCATTAAAAACCACCAGTAACTCCCTGCCCATGACTAAATCTTAAAACTGAATGTTTTGTTTGGAGGGCCAAGTGTGTAGAACATGTGCATGTTACCCTGCCTCGCCACTAGAGGGCACTGTAATCCTGCCGTCCCCCCCCCCCCATTCGTATCATGAAGCTCTGCAGACAGAGTGTGAGAAGTTTGACGAGGTCGAGAAGGTCATCCTCTGATGGGAGTTTATTGTCATGTGCTGTTTCTGAGTCACAGTAGAATGAATTATTATTTTCCATCCATACTGAGCTGATATGTGGTTGCGTTTTTACTGCAGAAACACCCGGGTGACGTGGCATCAGTCTCAGACAAGGAGCCCAAGCAAGCCAGTGCGTGCACTTTGTTGTTCAGTGGTGGCTTGGAGGAAGGCAGGTGTCTGCTCAGCAAGAAGATTGTATATGATCACTTGGTACATAAGGCTGCTAGTAGCGCTAGTCTCTTGACTTCTTTCAATGCCCCAATTCCCTGTGAGTATTGTTTTAAGATAGACTTGAACCATTAAGGGGTTAAAGCTTAAGAGTTTAGTTCTGTACTAATCTTTGAGAAAACAATTAGCAGTGTTTGTGAAGAGAAACCAGCATACAAATCAGATCATAATATTGAAGGCTATTGTTTATTGTATATAATGTTTGCATTCTGAGTGGATTAATGCATATTAGGTTGGTTTTATGCACATTGACTTGAATGTATGCGCCTACATATGGCTTTGTACAATCTGTTCAATTTCCTGCTTGTATGAGTATTCCCGGCGAAACTAGACATAAGAGCCAGGCTTTGTACCACAGAGATGCTTCATGATGCTGTGGGCTGTAGGGAAAGAATAATAACGTGGATGAAAGAATGAAAGAAATTTACACTCTGCTAGCGTGATCATCAGACCCAGAGTCATCATTTCCTGTTGTTCAGCTGCCTTTTTTCACTGCCTGGGTGAAAATAATAAGACTGCAGTAGCCAGACAGCTAACAAAGTCAGTGTGCATGTGTCCCATGAGGAAGAACCCTCATTATTCTTGTTCAAGAGCCTTTAAAATTTGGCACCTAGACAAAAGATATTAGAGTGACGTTTATTGTGTCTAAACTCATATCCGGCTTGAGTTCCACCTTATTTTTCTCAATTGTTCATCTTCATTCTGCCCTGCTGAGATCTAAATAAGCATCTTCAACAACATCTCTATCATTGCCATTACATGACATAACTGGAATAATGCTAATTATGAATCTGTGTCGAGACCAGACACCAGGGACTGCCAGGGTATAAGAGGTGATAGGATGATCATTAATCTTTGATTGCTAATTATCATTAATCATTTATGTACCACAGCCTAATGCTGCATCCTACTCAAGCTAACGCGAGGCCACAAAGAGCTGCTCTGGAAATGTTTCCTCTAATTTAGGGAGCATCACACATGCTGGCTGAAAGTAACTGAGAGTGGTGTTCATCACTTTAATTGCATTGCCCTTCAAGTCAATTTGGTCCTACAATGGTTCAGCAGTTTCTGTGGGGGTGTTTCACTTTCTCCTCTCTGCTGTCACTGTCACCTGACCCTATCTGCTCAGATTGCAGAAGGGAAATGGATCTTACTGGGTAGATTTTATACGGCAGCAGTGTTTTCTTTTGAAATCCCACCATTAGCATATCTGGCTAACTAGCTTACTACAGTCGGGGTTCCCATATTCTTGCCTGGAAGACTCTTGAGATGATTTCAGACACCCAGGAAGTGGACCGTACCATTTCCAACGTCTTGTCTTCCTGCCTCACTTAACTCTGCCAGCGGCTCCGTCCTGTAGTCCTGCACAAACAAATTGAGACAGTGCAGGTAAATGTAAGCAGCAGTAGCTAATTATCTGGCTTGTTTAATAAAAACTTTACTTTCTTACCTTCAGAGTTTCTGAATTAGATTGTGTGAAGTATTTACAGATGAATGCAAATGTTTCTAACTTTAGCCTTAAGTTACAGTTTAGCTAACTAATGTTAGCTAGCTGATAGCGAACCCTATCATTCCATGTCCAATTCCTTGTCATTTTATTATCAATATAAAATGTCATATCTAATTTTTGCAAACACTGGCGCTCAGTCGTGACACGATGGAGGATTACTGTATTTGTTGCACAGATACGTTTTGATATCAATACTCAGTTTATTATTTCGATTGGTGTGATGGTTTAGTTAGTCTTACTTTTTAGGCATCCTCTTTGTTTTCACTCAGGAAGAGTTGTACCTGCTTGGGTAATTGAACAATATTAAAATACATGTGCCCGACACCTCAGTTCACTGAAGCAGGTGCCTGCGCATCTCACATTTGAGACGGGAAATGTTTGTCATTTTTACTCATTAAATGATTTATCTTCCTCAAAATTGTTGGCAATTCATTTATTGATACTAACCGATTAATCAATTTTACAAATCCAGCATTATGTGCCACATGAAAATGGAAAACTTAACAGGCATAGGAACTGTAAATAAAGGGGTTGATGCTGAAAATGTGCTTTTATCTTCAGTTAAACTGAAGTTAATTTCCAGTCAGTTACTCACTGTGCAACATACTGAAATGCTTTCTGATCAACCAAAGGTGTAGAAGAACGTTCTCTCATGATGGCTGTTTCCTGAGGACTGCAGCTCGTATTTAATATGACTGCGTTAATATGTTCTGTGCAACAAACAGCTCCCTCGGAGAGAATGAGGAGGAAAGAGAGAGAGAAGCAGCTGACCATGGAGTCATACATCCAGTTATTACTACTGTGAGAAAAGAGATGCTCATTGTGATTTTTCTCTCTCTATATAGGAGTGCTCCATCCATGCGCTGTGCTTGAAGTGGGTTTTGATGTCAGCTTCATCTATAATGGATCAGGTGACATTTTTCTGAAGAAAGCTCCCGATACACCTCTTAAGAGACAGGCATGGAAATAGGTACATGGAAATAGATCCCGGTTTGCTCCTGTCATTATCTCTGCTCTTATTCGTTCTCCTCCTAAAAAAAAAAATGTACACAGGACATATGAAATCAGACAGCAAGTCAAAATAGTTTATTATAGTACAGGATTCATAGTCGAGGCACTACCTCACATTTAGTATAGGCACTGAACTACTGCACTGGAGTCACAGCCACGACTCGGTCTGAAAACCAAAGCCTGCCAGCCACACTGACGCTGGCTACGCACACACGTACAATACTGTGTGCCCCCCCCCCGACCGACATTCAGCCACATCGAGACTCCAAAATATGACATAAAGGTGGTCAGTGAAGGGATCTGATGTGGATCTATTTGCACCGAAGCATGTAATCTGAATAATTGTTGAGAAGACTCTTTTTTTTTTTTTTTGTATTCCCTTCAAGATGACATTTGAGTGACAGTTCGGGTTGTTTGACGTGGGCTTGTGCGAGATAGTTATCTACAGTCAGTGTATTACCTGCAGTAGGTTCAGATCAGCGCGCTCCCAGTTTAGAGAAGCGGCCGGGAGCACTAGCACAGAAGCTGAGTGATGTACTGCAGTGGTCAGCGGAAGAAAAAAAAAAGTGTTTTAGCGTCTCAAAAAAATCAGACAGAAAAATACTAATATCAGTTGAAGCGTACACTTTATTTTTAATATTTTCACCACTTGCCCTCAAACAGCCCTTTCTTTTGGAATCACTGGGAAAAAACTGATCTGAATCTACAGCAGGTAATACATTGACTAAAGATAACTATCTCACACAACCCCACATCAAGTAACCTTAACCATCACTTTAATATTGTTATTAATAAAATGGAAATTCATGCAGTTGTGTAGCGGTTAATGGGACCGGTGATATCCTGCTCTGAATCAAAACTTTGTTATGATTTTAAAAACTTTTTTTTTGTCTTTTGGTCTAACAATGTGACTGACAGGCTTTGGTGAGGGGAGGCAGCCTTTCCATTTGTACATTACATCATCCTACTACTCTGATTGACCCTCGTCTTGTCCTGGATTCTTTAACACTGCCCGATACACTCATTGTATTCCTCCTTCCGTCCAACACATTAAGAAAACACTACAGTGTCATATTGATCTATTACAGTGACGACAACAACCACAACAGTTTTTATTATTATGATTACCATTATTGTTATAATAGGAATCATAATAAAAAGTTATCCCTTCTCGTTTCACTCTTTGTCTGTGTGAGTAGGTAATGAAAAGGAAACACTCCTCCTCCTGTAAACAGGCAGCGGCCTAATCTTGTTTGTTTATAGAGGGATTATCAAGGAGCATAAATTATGTTGTAGTAACTTTGTACATCTGTGGCGCCGAACGAGCAGCTCACATCAGCTCGAGTAACAACACAATGTGTGTTTGCTGCTGAGTGATGCTTAACACTTCAGTGACCCGCTGTATGGATCTGAAAACAGACGCAGAGAAGACGTATTTAAGGTGATACCATCATTTCTAGTTCTATATGATGATATGTTTTATAGGCCAACCTACTATGACCCCAGTCAAAATCAGCAAGTTCACAAAATGTGTGTTTAATTAATTAATTTGCTTCCTTTCTGAAAAAAAGAATACCACACTCACATCTGAGCATGAAGCTATAGGTGACAAAGAATAAAGAAAGGTTCTCTCCAATATCTGCTCGAAGATCCACTCACCAACTCTTCTAAAATTAACACGTTCTTGCGTCTTTTTGTTTAATCCATACGGGGCCAGAACGTGTAAGAGTTTGTAGTTAAAGTGTTTCTAATGTGCCGCCACAGGTGTCACCAAAGATAACAGATATTTGAGAACACTACTTTTACTATTTCTCAGCAAATAACAGCCAATCGCGGTGACTTCCTGGAGTCTCGTAATAACACTGAGGTTGCCAGGCAACAGCTGTACAGAAGTACCAGGTGGATGGAGCTACTTATTAAGGTAATCATGTCCAGGTTGTAGCTTCATAGTATATGCAGAGACACGAGAGTGGTGTCAATCTTCTGACACATTAACACGTTAACCAAAATGTCAAACTCTCCAGCTGAAGCATAATCACGTCTCGTTTGTCAGGAAATTAAAATTACCATGGTTATGATTAGTGGACTAATGGTCTCTCAAAGCTCCATTATATAATAACCATGTTTCAGAGGTAGTGATTGTGGATGAGTATATGTGTATTTCAAAATTGTAAAATGTTATGATAAAATTTGAACTGTATAGAAAATGTTTGTGTAATTTAAAATGTAATGTGTGTTACTGCCATTTAGCAAGATATCAAGAGATAAACCTGTGATCAGATCTGACCACAGGTCTGTCGCATTGTTATGATTGTTTAAAGGTGTAATTCAGCAATTTAGTGTTGCACTTCCATAAAGTTGGGACACTCACAAGACACAGATTTTTAAAAATAGTGGTCTTTATCCTGATTTTTATGCCCTAAAATGGGTCAAGACTCAGCTCCCATTTAAATTATTGTTCTAACAATGCTGCATTATAGCAACTAAAACTTTCTGGATTTGAGTGGAACAGAATTTTATTTGTCTCAGTCAATATGATCTCTTTGTAATAAACAATATATCATTGTGTAAAACTGAAATTAATTTTATATATATATGGGATATTTTTTCATTTCTATTTTTCATAGTTATATTATTTGAATATAGGTTCCCAGTACTGTTCAGCTGCGGTCGCATCTGGATCCAGCCGTTGTTAGTGTTAGCCTGAAGTCAGTGCTGTATGGGTTTGATTTACGGTAAGTGCATAGTTTGAAGTGGCAGAAGTTTGTTTGTGTGTGGGTGGGTCTGTCTTTGTCATTTGACTTACAGGGGTTATACATGTGTTTCTACAACTATATGAGTACATAGTCATTATAGGGATAGAATATAAAGTGTAAAGCATTATAACATAAATAAGGATATATTTAACTTTGTAGTGTTTCGCACACTTTGCCTCACACCTCCTCACACACAGCATCTGAGTGAGTCGAGTCCTCCCTCCCTTACAGTATGTTTAGTTTTCTATCTTATCACCTTCAGAACATTTAATCAAGTTCAGTAAAACCTCCCGAATCACATTTGCACACACAGAGCACATGGCGATACTGATCCACTGAGACCACAAAGCAGTTTACCAGGTTTCCACCAGGTCGATCACTGTAGGGAAACGGCACGGTAGAGCGAGAGAGAGAGCAGAGGAGGAGAGGGACGCCGGGTTTGTGTTTCCCAAAATGTCTGTACAAACCAGTGTCACTTTAACAATCAGCAGGGAAAACGGTGGACAGCATTGAAGAGCAGTGGTCCTCAAGCTGCCTGGGTTTTGAGATGGTGATTATTTGAAGCATCTTGGTTCAATCACAGTATTAAAAGATAATTATTCCATGTCAAAACTCATTTGTATTTTTTTTTTTAATTTTGCTGATGGCTATTTAGATCTGAAAACACAGAAGTTATAAAGCACAGGTCAGCTTGTTCGTTCTAAATATATCTCTGTTGTCCTTCCTGTCATTCTAAACATCACCTTTTCTATTAATAACCATTTGTTCAATAGCATGATTTCACACATCCTCGTCCTCAGTGTTACACAAACTGTGCTCCTATGCATCTCACCTGACCTCCATGGTGCAAATGAACAGATTTGTGTATATATTTCTATTACAAAAATATTCGCCGCAACATGAGCCCAAGCAAAGCTTTGCAACAACACACAACTAGTGACAAACACTTTAGGGAACCCAGCTCAGGTCTGGACAACACCACGACACATCAGTCACCTCACAACCTCAATCCACAACACAAACGACTGGAGGGCAAAAGAATTAAGAAAACATGAACAATTAACAACAAAAAAGAGATACTATTATATCTAATCCTGATCACCTAATCAATAATAATCAAGGGGATGTTTAATATATATTTTTTTCTAACTACAGACCCCAATATGAAATAAAAAAACAACAAGAACACATGGGTATGCTAATGTAGGAGGAACACATTTATGCTACCTGCGGGTGTTGACACTGTTTCCTGTTGCCCAGGAAACGGTGTTGAAATTATTCCGCACAAAAAAAAAAAAAGTAGAGAGGCTTTTCATTATCAAAAATAAGACACAGTTCTACATTGGAGTCATAAAACTGAAAATAGTGTAAATTCAGCATCTTCCGCCCCCGTCCTTGCACTGTGCTGAAATCACCCCTGTTGTTGCGTCAGAACCTGAGTCTGCGGGCCTTATTTTTGTTAATCAAGGCACAAAGTGTGCCATCCACAGTGCGCCTACACTAACACAGGGCCCTGAATGCGTCTTGGACAAGAGGGTACATACTGTATCTACAAATGTTCGAGAGGTAATGATACACAAGGCAACTTTTTTTTTTTGGGGGGGGGGGCAATATACGTCATGTCTGTTTGCTCCAGATAATAAAAACGTGCCTGAAAATGTGTTGAACTTGTGCATTTGTTTCCATTTTTCCAACATTGCTCTGCTCTGCAGGGTATTAAAAGACCTGTGGACTGATTTTAGGGCACTTATTGCTTATAAAATTGCCCTGTGCCTCAGGTTCTGCAGATTCATTTAGACTCGGTTTGAAAAATGTCACCCAGACACTCATGCTAATTTAAACCATATTAATGCTGTTGTCATGGGAAGCAGGTTCACAATACATTTTGGCTTTCAACTAGTCTGGTAAGAACACATTTACATACACATTTACATATGCTTGTGCATCATCTGCTCAGGGCCTGCTAAAAAAGTACAGCGTGTAATTAGCTGCTACCTGTACTGAAGCATCCTGCTCTTTTGTTCTGTTTCTCAACCTGCTGTCAGAAGCAGTATTAGGTTTCATCCCAGTGAGTGAACAGCCTGATGTCGAACGTCACATCAGGAGCCAGAATAACAGATTTATGAGGAATCTTTTCTATTGAAGAGAAAGTCTAGATTTATGAGGCATCTTCTCTGTAAAACAGTCTGACAGTGACAGGGTCAGAGAGGGAGTGAGAGAGAGGTTTAGAGAAAAAAAAAAAAAAAAAATAGTACAAAAGAAACCAGACAACCAAAAGAGAGAGCGAGCACTGGCAATGTCCCAGAATTCCTTGGGGACTGCAGTGTGGCAACGGAGAGGCCTGAAAAGGAGACAGTGTACATCCCCCACATGGCTCACACAATAATAGACTGAGTGTGTCTTAGTGTCAGAAATTTGCGCACACTCACTCACTCACACACACACACACAAAAAAAAAAATGATGTGCTGAAACTGGACAAATTAATATTCTTTTTTTAAATATTAATGATGCATCAAATGACTGTGTCTTGTGAAAGTTGTCGTAGACAGAATTAAAACACAAATCTGAGGCTCTACAGTTTTTTAGCCTCTTGTAGCTCATTGTTTTCGTTTTGGCAAATTCTGTTTTTGTCAACCTTGTCTCCAGTAGCAGCAGGCAGCTAGCTGGTCAAACATTTAGTAAGCTAATAAGATATTGTTCACATGGAGTGGTGGAGACCAAAACAGAGACAAAAAGATAGTGAAAACTGTACACAACTGGTGGAAAGAAGTACTAATGAATGCTAATGTTTCTTTGTATCTGCAGGATGAGTTAATACGCAACTGCTTGCTAACACTTGTTGTTTTCAGTTTGTTATGGAGTTCCTCTGCCCCCTAGTGGCAGAAATCAGTGAATGCATGAATCAGAAAAAAAGAATGTAACAATACAATTATAAATGTAATTTTTAGATAATAGATCCAATGTCTGTGTGTAATGTGAGATGTGTAACTTTATAGTTTTGGTTGAATAACAATCTCATCATCCTGCAGCAGCTCGCCGTTGTTAAACGTGAAAAAGCTCTGATGATTTTTGCGTATATTTGGGTTAAATTACCTCAAAATAAATTCTCATATGGAATGGTCCGTACCTGTGAGTGAGTGAGCGAGCATCCAGGCTTGCAGGTCTGTGCTTGGATTTGTGTGTATTTGTGTGTGTGTGTGTGTGTGTGTGTGTGTGTGTGTGTGTGTGTGTGTGTGTGTACAGTATGTGACGACTGTGTGGCTAGTACCTAATGCACTCAATTAGGTGCACACAATGTAGCACCAGAAATAACCAACTGTCACCTGGTATCTCATCTGAGCTCCGGCAGCTTCAGTGCTCTGTCACAGCAAAAGATATGTGACTCTGTTAACAAGGTCTGCCAGGGTGCAGACCGGAGAACTGTAAGAGGTGGGGCACGACAGTGAAAAGGACGTGCGATTGTGTGAGTGTAGGAAACAGTGTTTACTCGTGAAGCCAGAGGTAGCTCTCTCTCCTCCTTATCTGTATTGTCCTGTTCTCCTTTCCTGCATTAGGAGACGTGTTGGTTCAATCCCATCAGCATCCTGCAACATTTACTCAGCTATTTAAAATAGTTTGGATGTAGCAGATGAATGTTGTCTTAAAATGATGCACTAAAGGTGGAGAGAGGTGTGTTAGAGCACTATCTGTGAACTGACCAATCAGATCTGATGATCCAATCTGGTTTTAATTTAGCAGTTTCTTCCTTACTGTGCATTTATCATTTTGTAGCTCGCTCTGCCTTCAATCACTTAGTCATCAAATGCCCTGTGGTGATTCTCCAGGCAGTGTGGAATAGGAGATTAAGCTGGTAGATCGACCTCAGACTACTTAACATTTCAGTATAAGTTTCACTAATTGTATCACCTGCTTTAGCTGTAATGGAAAATAATAAATAATAAATAGATTCTATATTTTTGATGTTATTTAGGCTGGAGCCCATAATTCTTTGCTGGACTGCAACCTGAGCCACCAAAGCATCTAAGTGCTGACTGACTCAGTTGTGAAAAGAGAAGCTGATGACCTCAAGTGGACGTTAAAACAATACTACGAACATGAACAGGCGTCAGCAGAACAGCTGCAGGGACAACAAAGACCAGACCAAGAGAGACCACACGCCAACACTGCGCCAGGTTATTACCTGTTGTTTCTTGCCCACCTTCGTCTGCTGTCCACAGGTCACTGAATCTTTCACAGATCATTCTGCAGAGCAGCTCCCTCCATTATCTTTCATCCCCGACTCTTGCACACAAAGCCTCACCTCTGCTGAAACAAACTCAATATCCACCATCTGTCTTTTGATTATGAAATGCTCAGCCGCTGTAGGACTGAAGGGTGGCTCTGAACGGCCTGAAGCAGCTGTAATCAACTCTGATTCACAGCAGTTACAATGGTCTCTAATGGCGACGTGTCAACTTGTATCTTCTCTTCTCAAAGCATTACCATAGTATAATCCTCTGCCCCTGACCTGTTCAGTCTGTTTCACTTACAGTATAATTTTTACTTTCTACACAACATAGCTAACAGCGCTGTGCAGCACGTTTTACTTTTCCAGTAACAACCGGTGTAAGTGGATTACTAATCCCACAGTTTGTTTCTTTGACAGTTTGGAGGTCAGAGTTCACATTAGTTTGGTGTCCGTGTTCAGATCTGCTACAGGAAATGTTAGCTTGCCACTGGATGTGCTGGAATGTGCAAGCTTCTAACCAAAGATGCCTCGGGGTAAATCCAAACACGTCTCATTCTGAAAACATACTGTACTTCTTCTTCTTGGCTTTCAATTAAATATGGATTTTAGCCAGCTTTCTTACTTGATTTGTCATTTTCTCTTTAGCTTATCAGTGAAGCACTTTGAACTGCACTACTTATCAACACACAGTGTAAATAACATAATCCTATTTGTATCATGTTTGCGTGATCAGATTTGACTGAGCTTTGTTCAAATTTGATGTTAATTTCTGGTATCAGGAGCAAGGTGTTATGAAGCACTTTAAGCCTCTTTGAGCTGTATGTATGTATGCTGCTGCTGGAACTGCTGACGGTGAGCAGAAGGCCAAACTACAATAGCTAACTTCCTGTTGTTTTAAGGACAGCAGCACACACCTGTCTCTTTCCCTTCACGCATTATCTTTGCCTCATAATTTGCCCCAACTGAGGAGGCGCACCTCCGAACACCTCTGGTTCAGACCAAAACAGGTTGTTTCACAGACCTTACAGTGCTCTGTCAAGATTAAATTCCTTACAAAACACCAATCATAAAAATGAAACTATAATCCGGATGTACTGTATGATTTTGTCCTACTCTATAGCTCCAAAACGTTTCACAGGTATCATCACCTTAAGATGCTCTTCCCTTCTTATCGATCATCCAGCTGATGTCAAGTTGAGGTAAGAATTCAATGTGCAACTATCAATCATAAAAGTCGAGGGAACATAATATGTCAGGAAGCTGATGTTCAGATTATTATTTATCTGTCTGGATGCTTCAGAGCAGCAGGTAAGACTGACTCTGTATTCAGTCCACAGCAACTTCATCCCTGTGCTCCAGTGCGAAGGACCATTTGAGCTTGGTGATTAATTGCTGTGGTGCTAATGTTGAAGCAGACGTGGAGAGATGCGACAAATAGCAAGATGCCGACGAATTCGACCACAATCGACTTTTCTTCAACTACAAATAAAGGAAACACAGTGACTGTGGTCAACATCAGTCGACGTTTACGGATGGACCTGTTCTGACTTCTGACTAGTGGCTATTGGAGCTGTTTTGTGGTGTGAACGCATGTTAAGGGCAGCTCTCGTTGACACTGTGGTAGCTGTTGCTAGCAGTGCTAACTTTCATACATATACAGTACAACACTGCTCCCAAAGGAGAAGAACCAAAACAGACATTCACATTCCCAGAACGTCACTGTCTAAAACAAAGTGTTTTCTAAGGTCGTAGAAAAGTGTCCAAGCTCGCTGTCGCAGCAGCAGCAGCAGGGGAGAGCGACACTGCTGCAAAGAGGAGATACAGATATGGCCCTATGTTCCTTTAATATCCAGAAAAGTACCCTGCTTTTATTCTGAAAAATGCTCAACAGTTCAAAGGCGTGTTGTTTCATCAGACACGGTATGTGTGCGTCTGTTTTTTGCAAATTTTTTTTGTCTTCCTCTGATTTCCCCAGAGTAGAAAAGCTGTCAGTTTTCTGTCCTTGCCAGTCACAGCAGTCTGATTGAATGTCCTTAATCTTGCATTTGTCCATCTCTGTCACAAACTGGTTCTGCAGCTCCTGTTTGAAAATGCTTGTTAAGTGTGAAAAATCACTCCTTACATCCCAGTATGCAAGAGGAATCCATGAGTTGGACATAAAGATAGAAAAGTATCTAAGTGTGATCTGTGGATCCAATTCATGTGTTTTTGTCTGTTTATGCACAAACATGAATAAAATATCAATGCCGGTTTGCATTTATTCCAGTGTGTGTGTTAGTGTGTGTGTGTGTGTACATGTGTCACACTGTTTCCTGTAAGCAGAGAGCCTCCACGGCATTACTGGGTCCCTGGGCAACGCCGCCGATGACAAAGAGCATGCTGGTCATCTGCAGGAGGGCAGAGGAGCAGCGTGCGGTGGGCATGGGTGCCACGTACTCCCAGCGCCGCTTCACTGGGTTGTAGCTCTCAACCGTGCCCAACGGCGATGGCTCGTTACCTGCAAAATGGAAAGTGAACTGTTAGGTTCTGTTATGCTGTTGTGTTCCAGATGTATGAGCCAGGACCTTAATTCACTTTGGCAACAACTGGAAACATACAAATTCAAATCACAAGATAGATATGGTTCTTTCCTTTTCAGGAATATAGAAACAAACAAACATTCACACACATGCAAAGAATCCAAGATAACACCACCGACCCTTTTGTTTTCTATCTACAGCCCCCACACCGGCAGGGGGCTACTCGCACACCCCACAACCTTTCACGCCACTGTTCTATTTCCAGCCTCGCTGCCCATGAAAAGACACGTTTTTTTCCCAGAGAAAACGCTGTTTTTTATTTCCTGGCTCCCGCAGCAGCTCTGCTTCTTGCTGCCTCTCGTCTGTGCACAATGGATGAAGAAAGAATACTTGTTGTGGTTGAAAAACATAAACAGCTACACAACCCACATTCGTGTTGTTACAAAGAGAATGGCAAAGAAGATTTTGCCTAGCGAGCCACAGCTCTGGAGAGGAGCTGAGAAATCAACTTTGAGTGGTGGGTGTTCACACGATGTTCACACTAGGTTCCATTTCTTTTTTGACTATCAAGCAGGTTTAGGTTCTATATTAATACTGTGAAAGTATCAAAGTGCTCAGTCCACAGAGAAATGCACACAGCCTGTATTCAGAAACTGAGCCTTAAAACAGGCCGTCAGGACTTCTGTAACTTTGTGATGTCACAACAAAGCAATCACCATCCTCAGCCCAAAAGCCCAGCCCACCTGGACCTACCATGCAGCCTTTCAGGATTTGGTTTCTCTACCTGTAATCTGGTATATATTTATTAATCAGTGAGAAAACTCACCAACCTGTTGTTGCTAGAGCTCCAGAGAGAAGCCTGAGAGAGGAGATGTAGAACTATATTGAGATAGTTTTTGGTTCTTAAAACCAAAAACATATCTTCTTATGGATCAACACTTCAAATAAAACAAAGTTAAGGTGTAAAATATGGGCCCTTTAATGTCTGTACGTTGTCCCGTGGTCCTGGTTCTGTTGGCATGTTGCAGCACGATGCTTCCTATCTGTGTCAGGGTCATCACGCTGCAGCAGGTGCCAATGTTCAAACTCAAACTTAAACTCAAAATTACTTTATTTATCCTTTTGGAACTTCATTTTTGTAAAAGCATCAGTGAAAACACAACACAGAGCTGGAAACAAAAACACAGAGGAGACAACAAACAAGTACAACTTAGAAACAGTTAGTGTAATAGTAAGTGTGCTTAAATTTTTCCACAGATATATAGTAGTAGGTGAATGTTGTCAGAAAGGTCAAGCTCCAGCACAAAGCCACAGCCATCTTGTTGTGCTGCCACCAAGCAGCAAAAAAAAAAAAGAAATAATCAATGAATGCTGTTTTAACTGTGAAGAAAGTCTCAATTTGCTCTACTACCAGAAATAAAATGGTGTCAATATTGACATCAATAAATGATCATTCATCCATCAGTACAATAGATGTTTTGAGTTTCCATATTTCTCTTCTGCGTCTCATTATTGCTGCTCCCACATTTATCAAAGCCAAAATGTCTGTAAAGGTTAATGAATAAATAATAAAATAATAAATACATTTTTTTTAAACCTGGATGTTTAGCACAACTTAATGTAAAAGCTGCTCATTAACTCTGGCTGAAGGCTGAAATATTTGTTCTTTCACACAATTTAAAAATGCAAAGCAGCGAGACAAAGATGAATTTATATGCTAATGCTGGATATTCATTTCATGTACATTTCTGGGTTCAGCATGTGCTCCAGGAGCGGCTCAGACCAAGACGGTTTGCAACACACTTACACTAAGTTTAAAACTACAAAGCCAGACAGTTTATTTAAGAATATAGCTTTAATTCCATCTACGACATGTTAAGTCTCACCAGGTTTCTTCTCTGCTCTGATCTTTTTTTCTCTCGCCCTCCCCCACTCAGCCCCTCTCTTTCACCTCAGGTGCAACGCTCACTGTCATTATACATCAGCCAGCACTAAGTTGTTGCCGTTTCCATGGAGACCTACATCACAGCGAGTCCCCAAATGATATGGACTGGTGAGTGTGTGTGTGTGTGTGTGTGTGTGTGTGTGTGTGTGTGTGTGTGTGCATCTGTCTGTCTCAGGAAGACTATTATCATCATTTTGTTGGAAAAACAAAGTGGCGGTGCCGAGTCGGCCTTTTCAAAGCAATCTGAGCCTGCTCAGGCCTCGGCTCCTTTCTCCTTTTTTATGAAGACACACATAATGTATCCACACCCATGACTGACACACACACACACACACACACGGTGCTCAAAGGCTTCCTGTCGCTGCTTTGATTCTCGGCCCACAGACGTCATGTCAATTCACAAGCCGCTCCTCTCCTCCTCCCTCTTTTCTCTCTTTACTTCCTTCCTTGCTCGATCTCCTTTGCATCCTTTTGTCTTCCTTTATTAGATTCATTTTCCCTGCCTCTCTCTTATTCTGCTCTTTTCTATTTTCTCATCTTTTACTTTATCGCTCTTAACCTTGCTCATCTGCAGGGATGAGTAATGAAATCCACTATTTAACGGTGTTAGATTATTAAAAAGACCACAGTGTGACAACCCCTGGGCAACATGACAGTTTTTGTTTTGGTTTGTCCCTGCTTCATTCTTTTCAGGTTCTTCCCGATGGCCTGGCCCTTCCCATCGCAAGATGGTGGTCTCTCTCTCTCTCCCTCTCTCTTTCTCAGTTTGGTTTTGGACTGTGTTAAGTTAAGTAAAGTTAAGTAGTTGTTATAAAATTAATATTTTAGCAGCAACTCGGAAGTTAACATGTAGCATTTATTGTGTAGCATTTCAATCAATATTTCATACTTAGTCCGACAGACAACAAACAGAAAAAGATGTAAATGAGAACAGTGTTATTGTGAATTCAGCTGAACCAAAACACTGTGTATGTGAACTCAGAGATTAGGAGAGAAACAAACAGATAAAGAGTTTAACGGCTCCACAAGTTTCCAACTACATCCTCAGTTTCACACATTGACCATTTGCAGTCCAGCCTTATACTGGGTTTTAACCTAGACATGTCTGTGCATCTGTTGGGTGTAAACCTAGTGTTATACTTTGTTAGTGACATTTTTTTTCCATAGTTCTTGTTTTCAGAGGTTAGTTTTTATTTACCTTTAGTCTTGTTTTCGTCGTGAAAAATAGGTCGTCAGAAAATATTTTTCGTCATGTCAATAACAGCTTTTAATGTACTGCTAACAATCACAATAAGCCCAGGTACAACAATCCTTAACGACCCCCCCCAAGACTAAAGCGTGTTACACAAGGGTTCCTGTCGTCATCGTGGTTCGCACAGTTTTAATTTTCTTCAGAGAGAAGAGCAGCTGACACCTCTGAGACACAATTAGAAAATGACACAACAGCTTCCATCACGTAACCTCTTGTCATCAGAACTGACTCACTTTTGGCTAAAGAGTCTGGCCTCAATTATTAGAACAATTTCAAAACAGAGACATGAACAAGCTCAGCACAGGGGAGTGATGATAACTCATCACAAACCTCCCCAACATTATTGTGTTTTATGTGTTTCAAAATACAAAAAGTCCTAGACAAAATTTCATGCATCTGTATTATTTTCATCCTCTGCTGTTTCCATCTGATGTTTTTCTGTTACCCATCCTGAAGCGTTCAAGTGTTTCTCTTCACCTCTCTCTGACCTGCTGCTGCTTCTGTTTTCAGACAGTGAGACAACAGCACTTTAGGTCAAACGGAAGCCACAACAGACCTGCAGCGGAGCTTGTGGTAGTGTTTGATCTGCGCTGTAAACAGTGTCATTACACGCCCTCTTTCCAGCACTTATATCTGAGCGGGCAGCACACAGCAGCCACAGAGTGCAGCGCTTATCCTTGCTCACTTTCTTTCTAACTAATGTTTGGTATAAAATATGTAAGCTGCCAGTGCCGCTCAACATCATCATCATTGTGATTCACAGCTGCATGGGAAGAGGTAGCTCTGGTTAGAGACTAAAAGATTGGACACAGCCGGCTCTCCTCCACACCATCATACTGAGCTCTACAAGAATTCAGGACATGTCAGCCGCTGCTCCGTCCCAGCTGTCTGCTGGTTGTGGATCAACAGTCGGAGGTTGACCTCTGCACAGGCACAGGCAAGCTGCCGCTCAGGGAGGTTGTGCTGCTGCTGCTGCTACTGCTGCAGGAGCTTTCAGTGCAGACAGGGAGGTTGAGTTTCAACACAGCTTTCATCAACTGGTTGCCTGTTTACTGCTTGTTGGATTTCACCACTGATTGGTTCAGATAATTATTTATTGAACTTAAAAAAACCCAGTCGTAATTTTCCTCACTGTCCCTGTTAACACTTGTTGCCCCTCTCCTGTGCCACTTCTCGTCTTTAAATGTAGCTCAGTGGCATTTTGACATTAATTCACTTGTTTATAATCACTGTTAAAATCATTGTCTGTAGTCAGCTCCTCCTCACAGAAGGAGGGAGGACAGCAGGGCAGACAGGTCGCGGAGGACAGTCCATCCACCGCCAGTTTGTGTTTACTACAGCCAGCTTGTTAGGTTAATAACAAATTGCTGTGAACAAGCCAACTGATTTTTTACTGGAATGTGGTGATATCTATCTGAGCCAACAATGCACAGAGGCAGCACTGATGTATGTTAACTGTATTTTAGTTTTTTCACTTCGATACAATTCTCACATGAGAAACATCATTCTCACCACTCCAAATGCAGTTCTCAAAACAGTTCATTTCCCCACACACATTATCATTTCTCGTTGTGTTGAATAAGCTTCCATTTTATCACCACATATTTCACCACTAAAGATGTTGAAAAGATGATGAACATGAGGAAAATTAAAGCTTTTATAAGAGAAAAGTACCTTGGATTTGTTTTTCTACACAACTCCTTAAATCTTAATATTTCACAGTCCCACAACAAACAGAGCATCAACCTTCACCATCATGCAGCAGTGACTCACCAAGCAGAGAGAAATCAGCTGGCCTGTTCAAGGTTTTTCACTTTAAGGTAATTTTTTATTATTAAAAGGAATCCACGTTGAACTCTGAACTTTTTACATTTTTTTTTTTTTTTTTATAATGGTAGGTTTACTTGAGTTAAGGTACACCTTATTTATTTATGAAGTCTCGCTGAGATCAGGATTTCTTTTGCAAGAGTCCTGAGGACAACCAGTACTGTGCAGAGGTTTTAGGCACTAAAAATAATATAAAATGCTGTGCAGTGAGGATGCCGTGCAAAAATCTTGCCATTAATAGTTTTGTACAGAGTGCAGTAAACAGAAAATGTTTCCAAGCAACATGGAGAACCTGCCACAGTTTTTCTGTGGATTCAGGCTGTCTCAGTGTCTTCTGTCTCTTCATGTGATCCCAGACTGACTCTGTGATGCTGAGATTAGGACTCTGTGGGGGACAGACCATCTGCTGCAGGACTTCTTGTTCTTCTTGTTGTGTTCTTCTTCTTATGAGTCTAGCTGTTTGTTTGGGCTCATTTTCATGCTGCAGATTTAATTTGGAACCGATCAGCCTCCATGATGGTGTTGTGCGACTGATAAAAATCTCCCTTCAATCCCTAAAACTTTTGCACAGCACTGTATATCCCATGTGCAGTGACACAAAACACAGCTACTGATTAAAGCTATCTAAATCTAAATCTAAATGTTATTTAAAATATCAGCAAGTACAACATCAAAGTCCTGCAGAGGAATGAACGTCTAACTTTGTCTCGAGCAGTTCAGAGTTGGTATAACAAACTTTAAAGCTACTCTGTTCTGTGATCTAGTGTCGTGATTGTTGTTTGACCTGATCTAAGGAAGTCAAATATCTCTGCAACTTAGATTACAAAGCCTTATGCATTAAAGCACAAGTATGCTGATGCCTTCTTTTAATTTGCACATTGAATTGTTGTACATGTGTTGAATGGTGTAAAATGATTTAAGGGTAATGGCAGCAGCATGAGCGTACAGAATATATCCATACATAAAATATCTAATGTAGACAGTTCAGCGGAATATATATATATAATATTTTTTTAAATTCTGGTGTAAAAATCCAACTCTGAATCTTTTGTTTTTGTGTTCAACATCAGTTTTGTAGGAGAATCTGAGAACAAATTTCCTGAGTGTTTACAATGCTGTACTGCATCAAATAGTTTTCCACTGAGGTCATAGATCAGAGTAGGAACATATTCGTAACAGATGTTTGTAAAGCAGACTGAACTGTAGTACCCGGTTTGTGGTAGAGCCAAATACAACAAATACAGCAGCATACAAGAGATTATCATCTGCATAGCGACTGATATTTTTTTGTGTAGAGTAAATAATTGAGGTGCTAGCATTGATCCTGGTGGGACACTATTATCAATCGACCTTCTAGGGATATGATTTGAACCAGTTGTGAGCAGAATCATCAGCCCAATGGAAAGCAGCTAATTTCACACCTACAAAGATTATACAGAACAGAACAATTCTGCATTTTAATCGAGTCAATATATACTATAAAACTATAAATATATGCATACACATACAGGCCTGTAACTGCAATATAGATGTTCTTTGGTCTTTGAAGGTGTATTATCACTGTTTTATTTTCCGAATCAAAAAGATTGGAAATGTGCCATAAACCAGACAAGATTGGCATTTTCTCTTTTTCTATCCCCTCTCTCTCACACACAAACACACACACACACACACACTCTTAACAGATGTCAGGACGCATTATTGATTAATACTCTGAGGTCTTGACAGAGAAAAGCTGCTAAAGTGTATAAAACCTACATGGGAATGTGTTCAAAACAATATAATGCACTGAGTTTCAACCAATTGAAAACTATTTCAAGGTGTAGCCTTTTTAATCACCTCTTCAATGTCAGTAATGCAACTGAGTGTACCTTAAATAAATAAGACCATAGTTGAGATAACTGCTGGCCTCTACCTCATGCATTATGCACTGATTGTTTAGGCTAGTGTCTTTCCCTGCAACCTGTTGATTATTGTTACACAGTAGGTCTTTGCTTCTCTTTCTCATCGTGGAGGAACATAAACATGGTGGAAATGAACTCTCTGGGGTTTTAGCTCCTCTATATGTGAAAACAGACACAAGTTCACAAGCACAATTACATACAAATTAACAATCTAGAAGATGCTAAAAGCAGCTAGTTTCTACAATACCTCAAATATGATGCAAAGTACCATTCTATCTATGAACTGTGATTGAGATGTAATTGCAAAATAATTCCCATTCAGCACGGGCTGTGCTTGCAACAATTTATGGCATTTGAATCTCAATAGATTTCATTCTGTACCTCTGGGGTTAACACCAGCTTGTGTGTGTATATACAATGTGTGTGTGTGTGTGTGTGTGTGTGTGTGTGTGTAATTTTGCTGATGCATGCAGATGCACAAACAAGTGAGTCAATATCTGCTTAACAAGCACGTCATCAAGGAAAAACGCTGACCTCTGATTAATCTGTAGCATTGCTCAGCCCCTCTTCATACTGAACTTACAAGTGCAGCTCAGTCAAGGAGAAAATGGAATTTTGGGTTACTTAGCAACAGTGAAGTAGTAATTACCACAGTAATTTGGTAGGAACGACCACCTTTTTACCAGGTAATGATTTTACAGCATTTGCTTCAGATTTTTCAACGAGTGTCATTATAAAAACAAAAGAGGAATGGGTGATTTTACATTTTCCGCCTCTGGTTTAAAGTGACAAACCACCTATTTTACACATGAAGATCAATTTAGGGTTACTTGGCCTGTGAACATTTGCATGATGTCTTCTCTGTGTTATCAAGTCAGAAAATGGCTCCTGCTTTGGCTTGGAGACTAGAAATTTCAAACAGATGGAGGTGGAGACGTGGGTGTTAACCAGGCACAGGGAGGATAATGAAAGACGAGAGATTCTCAACAGATGGCTACAACCTTTAAGGCCAGGGTCAATTTCGAGGGAAAACTGATGATCATACAACTTTAATACAGAAACTGTAAAGTAACCCAAAGCCTGTTGAAGGGATCCTTAAATATGGTTTCAAAATCTGATACTAGAGTTTGTGTTTGCATGAATATTCATGAAGAGCATAAAGTTGTATTTAGGAGGGAGGTTACCTCGAAGACCAACAGGTATAGTATAATGAGCCTAATAATACGTATTATTTTGAAGCTTTGCGTCTTTCAAATCACACATTGCAGAAAGTATCAGGCACATTGCTGTGTTGTACTCCAGGTGAGGTGAAACACCAAACCTGAACACTGATTGGATTTCTCTGATATATCATGTTCATTATCACTACAAATTTTATTTAACTGACACAAGAACATTATAATATTATATTCCTACAAAACATACAGAATCATTTACTTTCTATGGATAAATAAATACTTTAAAAGCACTGGGGTAAGGCCTTTGTAAGGTATGTATTGTCAATAAACCTCTCTTTCCTTCATTCTTGGGGCAAAGCACAGCGCTGTATTTAATTGACAGGGAAGAACACAGAGGGGCAAAATAATGGAGGTGCTGACCTAGACCACCAGCTGCGATGACCCGTCCTCCAAGGCATCCTGCCACAAAGTCAGCCCTCTTCTCCCTCATCCTGGACGTTCGGCTGGGTTTGATCCACACACCTGGCGGAGGTGAGAAGACAGTCAACCACAACAGAAAACAGAAGTCTCTCATCCCCAAAGTATTTTAAATAAATAGCCAAAAGTATGTGAACACTCAAATATTACACCGATATGTGATTGTTGTTTGTTCGTTCCAGAACCACGGACATTAATTTACTGCTGTACTTACGCTCATTCAGCCACCAGAACATTAGTGAAGTAAGGCCTGGATCACTGTCATCACTCAAGGATGGTCTTTCCCTAAACTGTTGTCGCAAAGTTGCAGGCACATCATGGTCTAAAAGCACTGTGGTCTGAATGGTCTAAAGCAGTTCATGCAAAACAGCTTTATTCAGGCTAATTGTTCATTTTAAATGGCGCACATCCAAAATGGGTTGTATATGAAAGGCATTCAAATTGTAAATAAGAGGGAAGCCAAGCAGAGGACTGGGATTGCTTCACATAATTGAAATTGGCTTTTGTTTATTTTATATAGTCAATTCACGTCTTAAAGGAATTATTCAACATTTGAAGAAATACACTTATTTTTTTCTCCTTGAAAAGACTTAGATGAGAAGATCAGTACCATTGTCATGTCTATATGCTAGATATAAGGCTAGATTCAGCAGGTAATTACCTTAGCCTAGCATAAACGCTAGAAAAAGCTAGCCTGGTCCTCTCTAAGATTAGAAAAGAAAATGTGTCTAGGAGCACCTATAAAGCTCACTATTTAACACAATATGTCTAATTCACTTCCCTGTGTTTCCAGTCTTTATGCTAAGCTAGGCTCTAGCTTGATATTTAGCGTATAGGCATGGGAGTGCTATTGACCTTTTCACCTAACCCCTGGCAAGAAAGGGAATGTGCATATTTACCAAAAAGTCAAACTATGAAAAAAAGCACTTTGTGAGAGTTTTTGGAAACTTTGTCAACATTTGTCCTGAAAAATGTAAAAGCTGACATTCTTCCTTGACACTTCCTAGATCACATGGTAAGTACCCATTACTGGGGACTGTGGTCTGAAATTGTATTTTTGTGACATTGTCATTGTGCACCATTTGGTTTGGGCAAAGATAGGATTTTGAAATCCCTAATCTCCAGCAGGAACAGCTGAGTTTCATTTTTGGGGAAAGGAAGAAGAATGCATGAAATGAAAGACAATTTCTCTGGTTCTGCTTCAACAATTTATTGACTTACTTTTTTCCACTATCCACTGTGAGTCTGACAGTGTTATAGGAGTGTAATGCTGCACTCTGTTAAATTACCACTATTTTTGTGGGTATTAAAAATTAAAAATGAATGTTTAAATTAATATTTTTTATCTTTATTTGTGGAAAGATCAGTTCTATGCAGTTGACCTGAAACATTTTTAATTACAAATGATGTTCTTATAAGTAATTACTTGAGTGCATCCAGTAAAGCTGCATAGGCAGCAATAGTTATCACTAAGACACATGATTCTGTTACAGCTGCTATTACAGAGTAAAACCGCCCCCCACACACACACCTCTCCCACCCCACACCTTACTCAGGTCATGAAACACCAAGGGAGGGGAGAGAAAAGAAAAGAAGAATAAAAGACAAACAGAAACCAATAAAAATAAATAAATGAGTAGCTTATGGGATACAAAAGAAAAATGAATTAAAATTTTGAGCAGATGATGGCACAAGCATAAAAGTCAGGGGATCCTGACTGTTAACATTCACCCTGAGCTGAACAAGAATATCTGGACAATATTTCATACCAATCCATTATCCAATGGTTGGTGAGATATTTCAGTCCAGACTCCCCTTCCCGTCCCAAGGGACACAACACTAGCAACACTGACCACCAGGTGCATGCATCAGCTGCAGGACTTGTATCAGATTTAGGTCAAGCAGCACCGCGGAGTTCTCTACCAGCTGATCCTCGTTCTAACCCTCACATACGGTCATGAGTTTTTCAAGGTGACCAAAAAGTAAATACAAGCTCCTCAGGGTGAATGTATCACTCTCTCTGAAGGGGCGATGAGTTCAGTCAAGTTGCTACTCCCCCGCACTGACCTGGTCGCCTGCCTGTGGGAGTGTTACTGGAACATACAGCACTTGAGGACAGAGATGGAAGACATTCTGCGCTGCTCGCCCTCCCACCACGGCTGCACTGCCTGGGGTAAGCAGCTTCATAGCGGATGTATTGTATATGTATTGATCAGAGGATAAATGGATGGGTAAACAAATTAAATGTCATTTGATAACACAATAAGCTTAGTTTCACATTGTCCTCTAAATGGGTCGCCAGAGAGACGTTATCTCACCTGACAGAATGGCGTTTATGAGTGTACTTCTACTGCAGCCAAGTCTCCCAGCACTGAGGAAACAGACTGCCAATTAAAACTTTGCCAACAGTGAGCACAACTGAGGCTATAGAGAGAGCTGAGTGTAAAATTTGTTGAACAATTGTTGAAGTCGTTAAAAGGCAGGTGCTGTTGTTCTCTGGACTTTCACGCATACATGTTCCTGATACTTTTCTGTTCGCGGGAATTTCTGAACCGTTGTTAAAATTCCCTTCGCATCACTACCCAAGGGAGTTAAAAGAAAACATCACTCCGGTGGAAAAATTAGTTTTCTCATTTCTCTTAGTTAGCAATAACTGCAGAGGAGAAGAGGATGGGAAAAAATAGGCTCTGAAGAAATGAAGGAATCAACCGATTTTCAAAGATGTTTCTCGTGTCCAGCAGTGAGATACGTTTAGTAAATTTGATTTTCTGTAAACAATGAAAGGCTTAAGGAGAGGAGAGGAGAGACTGATAATACAAATGTGTTGCAGTGCTGCCGTAGTGCTGGCTGTGAGAGAAGTAATGGCAGAGTTGCAGAGCAGCTAAATGGTAATCTCTGACTCAGAGGAGGTGCAGGCAGAGCCACCAGCAGCTCACTAATAGATATGCTCACTGCAACAGATCAGCTATTCAGCCGTGAAAAATGGAAAGGCCAGATAACATGCAAATATAGACCAGATATACGGGAAGAGAGGAGTGAGGAGTTGAGCTTTCAAACAGGCATGGAAGCTCCTAACTTTTACTGTTTTTCTCTTCTTGCGTCTGCAGATTAACTGGCAGTAACAGCCATGGCTTCGTTGTTGTCTCAGTGTCTCAGCTATCTCTGGATTCAGTTCAGCCTCTGCAGCGCTCCACTGATTGACTGATAAGTGTGTGTTGAAATTGACGCATCAGTACCAGAGATAACATCATTTTAGTTTCATGCGAAACCTGGCACCTGCATTACCGACAAAGCAACTCTACCACCAACAGTTCAGTCCGAGATTCAGGTGTGTGTAATGCTAGCAGCGGCTTATGTAGCCTCAAGCTGCTGGGTTCAAGTAGAGATAAGGGGCCAGACCTTTTCCATTTTCAAACTTAAAGGAGCGATTTGCTATTGCCACATACCCAACGTTAGCATTAACAGCTGTTTACTTCCCAGTCTTAAAGACACCTTGCAAGTTCAGCATCAAGCTTCATCCCTTTACTCACCAAGAGCTGTCTGCAGAGATGGAAAGCAACTGTTTTGTTTTGCTCTGCATACATGCTCCACAACATGACTCTCGTAAGTCATTTGTATATAAACTGAAGAAAGGTGGGCCAGGGACAGAACCCTGTGTAATTCCAGTTTAAAGGGCAAGTTTGGTTCAACAGAACTTCACTTCAGATCGTCAAACAGCTTCAGAAACACCCTCACCCTACACCTTTCTGATGTCACGGGCTGCGTCTGACAATTTATTTATTTTTTAATATTCCGAAACTGACAATCTGACAGTCACACTCTTTTCATGCAATAATTGACAAGGTGTGTTCAGGTGAGAAAGTTTGTGTGCACTGTGTCCCTATATTTAATCCTTTTAATCTCCTTTTTAACAGCTGTAGACCTTTGCCTTCCAATATCCTCAACGTCACTAGCTAATTTTAGAGTTTATAACTGAGGATTCTGTTTCAATATATTAAATCCGTTTCTACAGTCCAGAAAAACGTCCTGCACCACATCATCTGCATGAAACTAAAGTATGTGAGAGAAACGCTGTGTCGAGAGGACGAGGTTCATGTGTGCATTCTCACATAGTAGCCTGTCACATGTGCTTTCTCACACACAGCCTCTCACAAAGCCTGTCAAGCAGAAAGCTACCAAGAGGCAGAGCGAACCATTCTCCCATACAAAAAGGAAAACTCGCACGCAGCGTTTGTCTCTGCTGCTTTAAACTATAAGAGGACAAATGAGCCACTTTGAGGAGAGAACGCTGCAATTTTTCAGCACAAATTATTAATTCTGTTGCCCTAGCAAACTACAAACTTTGGGGAAAAGGAATAAGTAGGCCATAATTTACTTTGGCCGACATTCCTCCTATTCTCGTTGGATCAAACGCTTGCCACGGCTGCGTGCGCACACACACACACACACACACACACACACACACACACACAGTAGTGCTTAGGCTCACACTGTCTGTGGCGGTGTATAAGATTGCGTGAGCTGAGTGACGCGTGGAGCAGATATCTGTCTGGTGGACTCAGCTGGAGGAGAGGAGAGTGTGTTTATTTAAAGCTCAGAATCAATCCTCCTCTTTCTCCCGTTTCGCCCTCCCAGACACCAGCACTTCACCTGTGAATCAAAACCCACACCTGCACACACACATTAAATCTGCCCAATGGAGGGATACAGTTGCACCCAACCTCGCCCCATTTCCAAATGTCATCATGAGGTGGAAATGGGAAGATAGTTGCAAGGAAATGAGTTGATAATGGCAGCAGGCCCTCGCTGAGATCAAATTCGGATAGAGGGCCAAAAATACCCTGAATATTTCAGGCAGAAATCAAACAGCTACACTGCAAGTGATCTCAATTCACAAGCTCACCAGACACCAGCTGGCAGATGTTCATTTCTTTGATAAAAGCAGAGACATGTTGGCCAAAATACCCCATGTTTGCTGAACTTCTGAGCTGCTCATGGAGTTTGAGACATTTTGTCATTCTTATCAAATGACTGAAATGTGACAGTAACTTCAATCTTAAGGTAAACTGTTCTACAAAGCCAAAATGCAATAATTAAGATAATAGATAGATAATAATAGATAAAGATAATAATTGTTTGGTAAAAAATTCTGTTAAGACCAGAATCTGACACCTATTTTACTATTTATTTCTGAGAAAACAGCACTTCAAATATTGCAACCCATACTATAAGTGAACAATTAAAATAAATATCCAAGTGCAATATCCAAATCACAGGACTATCACCGGTCTATAAATCATCAAGAAGTAAAAGGAAACAAGCTTGTTTGGTACAAGCCCCAACAAAAATCACATCAACATCCTTTTTATATACTTTCTCAGTGAAAATGAAATGATAAAAATGACTTAGTAACGAGGGAAGCTGATCCACAGTTACTGCACTGCCACAGAGAAAGTATCCAGGTTCTTTAAGTAAAAGTAATACTCTATAAGGATTAAAAGTGTTACTTTAGTAAAATTACATAAATAACATTAGCAAAATTTTAAGTATTCAATGCAGAAAGATGTCCACTGTTAGAAATATAATATTGTATATTAGATAACTGGATATATTCATTGCTGATGCAAAAATGTGTAAGAAGCATTGTATTGTTTTTGATGGTTGAGGTTGTGCTAATCTTAAGTATTTTATCTACTGTTTGGTGATTTAATCTCATCATAGGTTTTTTATGTAAAATCTTAATTGATTAAGTTAATATTGCCTAAAACAGTCGAATAAATACAGTGGAGTAAAAAGTACATTATTCCCCTCAAAATTGTTGTGGAGTAGAAGTATTAAATGGAAATGCTTACGTACAATAAAGTACATTTACCTCAAATTTGTACTTGCATAGAATTCTCTAAATGTATTCTGTTCCCTGCTCTCTTTGTAACTAAATAAATCCAATATGACAAACCCACATCTTATTTCAGTTTTACACCTCACATCTACCACCTCAGCTTACACCTCCCGTGGAAGTTGGTGATTTGATCTGGTTAAATTACCTTTAAATCACACATTGAAATTTAGTAATTTGTAGCAATATTTTCTATCAATTTTAGGTTTCATTCAATTTTCATTTCAATTTCCATCTTTAGGTATCATGTATGTCAGTAGTACCTTAGCACCCTTTTTCCTAGAAGTAACGTTTATCATTCGCAAAAAAGCTGCCATAAAGATAACCATTATAATGGAATATTACTAGGTGTAGTTTGTATCTATTATCAGATAAATTTCCTTCTTGAATGTCCTAAATTCCATCTATGAAAAAGTAAAATCCGAGCTGAAGTGAAAAATGATTCACATCATGAGGATACAATTTCACGTCATCTTATCTAGAACGCAATATATTACCATTATGATATTCCACGACAGTATCAGCAGTCAGACATAAACACTAATCTCAGCATGTGAATCGTCACTGAAAGCGTTGCAGAATGAAGAGAAATTACCTTAATATATCTGAGGTGTTGAGAATGAGGTTGATCACTGTCAGAAGCGTTTTGTTGTCCCTACATGCTCAGCTGAGTTACATCGAGGTCTGCAGCGTGGACATATGGTCGAGTGTATCTGCATCTGCTGGCTGACAGGACTGATGATTAATCCTCAGCGAGCGTTGCGCGCAGGTAGGATGAGATTTCATCAGTGTGATGTAAAAAGACGCTTCGGCTGCTTCTAAAGGCGCTAGCAGTCATTCAGCTAACGACGAGCAAACTGAAACCAGACTGAAGGCTGATAAACACCCACATGCAGACAATCTGTTGTTGAAATAATGTACTATAACAGGCAAACAAACAGTCATACAGCAGGTTAAAGGCCAATCAGATCGCCTCAAGTTAGAGTGAGGGAGGCCCTCGTTTAACTGAGGATGGCAGCAGCCACTGAGACACACAACCAACAGGAAGAAACACAGCATCCAAACTTTGGCAGAGCTCTGTTTTTTTTGCTGAATTGTTATGTTACACACAGCTAGTGTTGGATTCCCAGTCTCCCCACAACCAGGACAAACACAAACTGACATCCACCCAGTATATAAACGCTCCTTTCCAACCTACTCCCCTCTCCTCAGTCCACTATTGCCCCCAACAAGGCTGATTGAACACACCAGGATCTCATCAACAACACTCTCAGGGGCGTGCTTTAATGACAGTGCTGATCCCCGGATATCACCTCAGAGAGAGAGAGAGAGAGAGAGAGAGAGAGTGAAACAAAACTAGAAAACATAGCAAACAAAAACATCTCCTGGAAATGATCTAACATAATTCATCAATCAACTAAATACGATCAATCTTCAGCTAATTAATACATTAAATTCGATCACTAAAGTAATAATTGAACTTGCATGTCTGAGTGTGCCAGTGCATGTACGTATTTGCGAGTGTGTGCAGGAGCTGTGCACATGTTCAGTGAGGGGATGGATGGGGTCAGCAGAAAAACTTTAAAAAATATATTTTCGCTGCTCTATCTCGCCGTCAAACAGCCCTTCCCTTCGGAACTACATTTTTTAACCGTTAAACTACCATATTCCTACGCACAAGACCACTGCTTATCTCTGTCTGACTCAAACAGCTAATCTGCGGAGTAATACACTGCGTGTCGCAGGTGTGCTTGTGCGTAGTAGTACAGTAGTACAACGGTTCATAAACTGTAGTTCCAAAGAAAAGTGCAGTTTGAAGGCCAGTGAAAATATTCGAAAATAAAGTGTACGCTTCAACCGATATTCGCTTTTTTTCTGTGGGCATTTTTAAAGTGGCTAAAACACTTTTAGTGGATGGCCCCACCCACAGCAGCACGTCACACAGATTCTGTGACGGTGCTCTCGGCTGTTTCTACAAACTGGGAGGTTGCTGAATCTGAATCTACTGCAGGTCACACAACCCCACGTCAAATAACCCAAGCTATCACTTTAAGTTTCTTCAATGAAGAGAAATCATGCAGATGCTGTAAAATGGACCAATCATCCGTTAGGTACAGGTAGAGGATCGTAATTCAGAAAAAAAAAAAAGATCAGTTTCTCCCCAAAGGAACTAAAAAACATATTGTTCCATTGCTCTATACTGTTAAACCCACCAGCTACTCGCCATCTCTCAGCAGGTCTTTTTAATGCTCTGCTGAATCACACATTACATGCTGCTATAAAAAGCCGACAAAACTGTTGTTGTCTTTCCTGTTCTTTCCTCGCTTAACTAGGTTTTCTGCTGGATCTGCTAGTGCAACATAAAGCCTCTAAAAGTCTCTCCCCCCTCTTTTCTTTATCTGGCTCTCTGATAAGTGAGTATTTATTTGCCTCTTCTCTTCAACTGGATTTGCATCCTGGACAGACATATAATCACATCCACTCACAGGGATACACACACACACACAAATGTACAACCTGAGGCAGTCTCTGCAATGCAGGTTTGTTTAATAGCACCCTACAATCGATTATAAGGATCGATGCACTAATCCGCATGTCTTACGAGGATCGAGAGGATGCGCAAAGCAATCAGGAGAAGCAATACACCCTACAGGACTTAGAAAACTTCCTGTGAGTGCAGAGGTAAGACTATGCGGTCATTCATAATATAATCCCTCTGTAGCAGAGGAAGCTGGAGTCTGGTGAATGAGGGGAGATGTTGCCCAGCTCATTTTGGAGATGATCCTGGACGAAGTGAATATTGCAGCTCAGAGTTATCCAGGAGGGCTTGATGGGACACCGAGGAGCAGGAGGGCGATGGGCAGAAGACACAAGTTTCTACTTGGTCTGCTAATGAGCCCCCATGGCCTCTGAGTAATCCTATAAATATTCATGCTCAGTGGGCGGGCCTTCAAGTTGATGTATGCTTAATCAGTTTTAAAGTCATCACCATATCATGCACCCTGAAGCCTCTGAACGTCTTACAGATCAACTCATCTTCCCACTGGTGGTGATTCCTCTCCACTCGTGCCTTCCTGAGAACTCCCTCTGCTCGTGTCCCCTGTGTGTGTGCAGCGAGAGTTTACTATGAATGCTGTGAACGACCTTCCAAGTTCAAACATGTTCAAATCAATCAATGAATCAGCTGCTGGACAGAATATCAAAAACCCACCCAGTGAAAGCAGAGCGCATATCACATGTCTAGGTGTTGGTAAATACAATAACCAGGGCTGTGGAAAGATCGATCTGCAGCAGGTGATGGGATGTAGGGAACATAACAGAGCTGCTGCAGATTCTTCACACTCTCAGTAAGTCCTACTTGAGAAATCCACATGAAAACCATGGAAGTTAAAAATCAGCGACGCGACTAGGAAATAAAATTGGAGGGGCCGAACTGCGGTGGAAATTTTTGTGAGCTGAAAAAAGACCAGAGGATCAAATTCACATGTCTCAGGCAGAGATATTTATTGTAAGCTTCATGTGCCAAGGAAAAAATGATGACCAGTGTAAGTTCAGCAGTGAACCAGAGTGGGGCCACACTGATTCCTGAGGTTATCTGACCCTACAGGGCGTATATATTCCTAGATATCACACGCTTAGAACACATTTCCCAAATAAGGCACGTCTATAGTTTTCACAGATTTCTGTGTGTGTCTCCTAATCCTGATTATTGTCACGTCTTCCCTCATGCCGTTACAAGTGTCTCGCCCATTGCCTCGCTTCACTCATCCTTGTCTGGAACTGGATTTGGGCAGTTATGCTCCTCCCTGTCTCCTTATTTATAAGACATTGGTTTCTCGAGCTTCCTTGGGTTAGAGGTGGCTCCATCTGGACAGTATCAGTCATAACAGAACACCCTTCACACTAAACTGCGGCACAGAGAAGGGGGAACAAATGTTCTTTGGCAAAAATAACCTGCACATTATGAAGTTTGTTGTGTAAGAATTGAATGCAAAATAACTATAAATGCTGATATGAAATATTTTCGATACATAACTCCAAATGAAATACAGCAGATGCAAGAAGCAGCATTTTTGGGGGAAAACCCAGTCTAACATTTTTTAGACCTAGTGAGTGAAGGTCAACCTCTCCGGTATCTGCAGAATTACGAAACTCCGTGTCAACACAGTCAGAGATTATGTTGTCTTATGTCTGCAGCTGTATATTGAGTTTTAATAACGTCTGGTTTTAAAAGCTGTTATCACCCAAATATGTTGTCATTGGCAAGTAATGGTGAATGGACTGCACTTTCATAGTGCTTCTCTAGCGACCACTCAGATGAAATCTTACTTGTTCCTATAAGCGACACTCTGTCATTGCAACAGTATAGAGCAGTAAGCTGAGATAAGTAGTGGAGCAGGACGCAGCAGAGGACAACAGATGCATTTCCAAACTAGAATGGCACTCAATACACTGCATACCTCCGCCAAGGCCTAACAGTCCTACACACGTCTGTCAGATCTGTACCAAACTGCACAAAGTCATAGATCTTAACACCGTTAATATGTCTGGTTTTCTATACATAGGTCTATACAAGTCGGGTCTTCAGAGAGAGCAGACCTCCACCAAGGCCAATGTCAAACACCACGCACCAGACTTCAGAGAGAAAGTAAATGCTGCTGACGAAAAAAAAAAAAGACACGGGTGAAACCATAATGTCACGATGAATCACTACCTGCCACAACAAAAATTCTTGTTATTCATCTAAAGGAAAAATTATTCATATAATTAAATTGTTTTTGCTCAAATAAAAAGAGACAGAAAGGAAAAAGAGAATAATTTTTATTATAATAATAATAATTATTGCTTGAAAAATTGACTAGGATGATTGCACAGTGGGATCAAGGACAACAAATGAGAGTCCAGAGAGGTCCATCTGTCTACTACACACTTTGGCCTGTCTCTCATCCACTTTCAGCCCTTGACTATCACCCATATGAAGCTTTGCGTGACAGGAGAAATCAAAAGATTGATAACAAAATATACTGGCAGGAAAGAGCAGTGCCAGGGCGCACTGTTTTATAAAACAAAAAATCCAATATCTAGTTTCCAAACATGAAATCTTGAGACCCCTTCACAGAGTAGCAAAGAGAATACATACAGGGGAAAGTGTAAACATGACAGAGATGATTCATGGGGAGAAAAACAGGTCTTTGTTTCTGGAAAGTCTGACAGCAGCTGACGGGTTTTGAGTCACCACTCAACACCTCTGCGGTCTCCTCTTACCCCCCCAACCCCCCCCCCCCCGGCGAGGAAGACTTGCACACCATAATTATTCTGCAGACAGTGGTTTAATAGAAAGAGATGTAATCAGCAGGGGGCTTAACAAATCTATTTGGAAATATATGCAATCATAGGGAAATATCAGATTCAGAAGAGGCTGAAAAACAAAAAGTGGAGATGACAGCTGCTGTTTTAAAGCCAACGTGGGTTGTAATGAAAAAATGATTGGGATTATATTTTCTCTCTACCTCTTCCTGTCTCAATTTCACTTTCTAACCAACATCTGCTCTCTGGTTCTGTTCCTGAAGGTCACATGAACTTGTATCTCTCTTTTTCTCTCCTTCTCTCTCTCTCCTCCTTTCAAAAAATTCCCAACACCTCCACCAAACAGCGTGACCATGAGAATGTGAGTGAAGCTGAATTAGCTCAATTACTGTGTAAAAAAACAACAACCCACAGGGGCCTGTCGAGACCACCGTCCATTTCCATTAGCCTCTCAGCATGTGTAAGCATACGGGGGTGCACATGTGCAGAAGTGAGATATGAGACATAGTGTGAGAGGACCATAGCTTTATCATGTTTTCATGCTGTGAAAGTGAGTGTGTGTTTTCTCACTGCATGTACATGTAGCACTGTGACTGCGCCTGTAGTTTGGACCAGATTAAAAGGGGGGCTACTTGTGAGTTTTCTCTACCGCTCAATGTGGTTTCTGTCTCTTCACAAGAGCTTCAGCTGTCACTGCTTACAAGACAAGAGATTACAATACACCCTCCGAGCAGTGCTACACGTTCAGGGCAGATTGGCGGCTACAGTGAATCATCGGGAAGTGACGAGACGGGCCGAGGCTAGCTGGTTAGCGTGCTAACTTTAGTAGAAGAAAAGATGTGATAGAGCAAAGGCTTAACATTGGTGTTGCTGGAGACAGCTCTTGGTGAGTAAAGGAATGAAGTTTGATGCTAAAGTTTTGATGATTCTTCTACACTGGTAAGTAAACAGCTGTTAATGCTAACGTTGGCTATGTAGCAATAGCAAAAAGCACAAATAGCTCCTTTAACACAATAAGAATGGATGCATGACAGATGAAATCCATTCAACAGTTACCTGGATGAAAACAACAAAGACCACTCAGAAGATTCAGGCACTGACTTCAACCCGCTCAGCTGCTAACTAGCTAGCCGAGGCTCAGGGTGAGACATGTCTGGGGAGGAGGATCGGCGAGCCACTATCACCACTGGCCAGATGTAAAGATTCACCTGATGAAACGCTGTCACCAAAACCTTTATTTCTCAGCCTCCGTCACGGATAGAAACACGGAATAAAAACTGTTTGAGACCTTAAATCTGTGGCTTTTATTGTAAATCATTGCCTTTACCCTAATGTTCATCAGCATCTTTTCTTTCTTTTTTTCTTTTTTTTTTGAAATCAAAGCTGAACTGAAAGTGTTGACAAATGTGCTTGTTTTTCCAGCCATATACAATTTCCAAGGCCAAGCCGATGATTGGTTGACCGAACACTCTGCTGCTCGGTCCCGCCCACTGAACACCGTCAGTCCAGACAGCCACATCAGAGCTTCTTCAATGAGAAGGAGGGGAGATAAGGTCTACAAAAAAGTCTCTATATGTCTATAGTCTCTATATAAGTGAGAATTTGGGTGAACTTACACATTAAAGTGACACAGAAGTAGCCAGAGACAAAGTGTTTGTGTTTATGTTATGTCTGTTCCTGAGAAAGATTGGGTCAAAGAGGAAAACCATGTGAGATAAAAGCACAATGTCAGAGAGTGAGAAGCTTAGAATCAACACACCCCCTCAGACACACTTAAAGGAAACTGGAGGAGGATTGATGGTCTGGTGTTAACACCCTGATAGAGGACATACCGCTTGAAACAAATCGTTTTATCTTGACAAGGTCATTTTCAAGAGATGATGGAGTTGTGCCTATAGAGAGATTAATAGGTTGTGTTCAAGACTATAGTGTGTTTTTTTTCCATGTGTGTCTTTGAATGAGTTCCTGGGCAGTCTAGCGTGTCAAGTGTTTCTCCAAATGTCTTTGTCTGACATGTGATTTAATCGCTCTCCAGTTCACCTTCTTTTGCCTCTAGCACACACGACTCTAGTGGAGAGCCCTGCGGTCAGTAACTCAAGGTCATCATTGAAACTACATCCAGCACAGTTATGGTCGCTTGGATGTGAGCTGTGTATTACTCACTTCATGGTCAAAGAAACTGCAATATACTCATTGCTGGTATTTCTGTTTTTGTGAGTGCTTAATTGAACGGGCGCAGAGCTGCTGTCAAACACACACCGTTGATGTCTCGTGCCTGTGACGGTTAACTGCATGATTTTTTTCTTACTTCTCATTATAAAAGGAGAGTCATGTCACTAAGGTCACGAAAACCTTTCAGTACTTAGAAGACCACGTCGACGTTAAATGTTCATTTTAAAAGTCCATCACAATAGTCACAGCAGTTAGCTTTTGATGCGTCTGATGTGGGTGGTACTTGTGGTTCTTGTGCAATTATGTGTTGCCATTTGTGATTGGAGTAATGACTACTTTAGATGTCAGCTCATGGCACATTATCCATTTACATGCTGCATCCTGAGGTTTGTTTATTGGGTGTTTGATGCATGGGAGTATATGTTACGATAACTTGTTTAAATACAAGGTATTTTAACAGCCCAGTATCCGAGGAATAATGTTCATATTGGACAATTTCACAGCTGAAAACTTCAGCTTAAGACTTTTCCTTTGTGTTTTGCCTTATAAAGTTGTCATTTTTAAAAGTTTCATCAGGTTCTTCACTGATTCAGATTCAGTTTTTTCAGCTTTGTTTTGAATTTTTCATTATTTATATATTTTATAGATAAAGGCACTGCAAACCATAATAAGGAAACTTCAACACAAAGCTGCACACATTTGTTTGGGTTGTTCTTGAGGTGATGTGAAGTTTCTCTCTATCTGTCTCATTCTTTTGAGCAGTATTCATGCTGCACTAAATATCATACCGGTCATATCCTTGTGTCTGTTTTCTGTCACTACATTTATCCTCTACCAAGCCCCTGAATCAAACGCTCTGATTGGCTGTGACAGCACCCACTGGAGCCAATAGGAATTTCCAATTGGGTGACATCACTAGCAAAGATAGCAGATGAGAAATCGATCGATAAACATACAGAGGTAAAGCAGCAATGCGCCAGGCAAACAGTGAGAATGCCCAAATCTCTTCTAACTTCTCGTGTCAGTTTATCGACCGAGATAACTCGTGACTCACACAGACAAACGGGAGCTTGTTGGAAAGCATTGATTCTCTAGTTTAACATGAAAAACCAGCTCTACCTCAAACTATCGCAGAGTTATGATGCTCCAAAGACAGTGAATGAGATATTTGGGAGCGTGTATGTTCCCATGGGCTTCAGAGGGTTCAAATGGCAACATTAGGTACCAATGCAGGGAGTGTTGAGTGAAGCAGGAATACGGTAAAAGGAAAGGTGTGAAGGTTGGGGTGGTCAATGGGCATGAAACACAGCTGGTTCCTGGTTGGTAAAATACTGAAACTCATTAAGACCTGATGCTAATGAATCTTTCATCAAAAACTTTTATCTCTCCATGTTATTCTTTATTAGTAAAGACCAGTGTTGACAACATTATAAGCTTCTCATTTATTGCTTCAGCGGCTAAAATGACCAGTGTCACTGGCAGTAGATTATAGCAGCTGTAGCTAATTAGATGTTAATTGTGTAACAGCTCCAGTGATACTTCTGTCTGTTGGTTAACGCGCTCTCTCTAAGCCTTTCACTGTTCTCTGCCAAAGATTGTTGGTGTGTGAAGAGACACCTCACTCTGTAACATCCATCTACGAACACGAGTGAGACAACTCGTCTCTGGAGAAATAATCAGCTGATCGCAGCACGTTAAAAACCCAGTGAAAGAGTGTCCCAATTAAACTTTTTATGCAGATCAAATCAATATTTTGAGCTTATCAACCTCATAGCTGAATCAGAACCTCCATTATTTACATCAAGTAGTTTACGAAAAACAGGTGTAAAAATCAGTGTGTTCTACCTGTTATTTCATCAACAATCAATATTTCATATCTTCTGCTTCTCATCTCGTTTTCAGGTTGGAGCTACACGTTGTGAAATGATTTAGGCCATCATAAGTGATTTCTAGGACATTTCTAGGACATTAACAGTTTTAATAAGTAATAACTACATAACAACACTTTGTTAATTTCAAACATACCCCAGCCTTTATGCATGTTTGCTATTTACAGCCCAGTATCCCTAGGAACTATATACACATTGCACGATTCACCGCATCACGATTTACATCCAATAATGAGCAGAATCGTCCAGTATCAACTTTCTTGGCAACAGGATTTTTACGAATACATATGCATAGAAAAGTGCATCTCCTCGAGGACCTAATTAAACATGGTGATGCTCGAGGAGACTGTTGCAATAGCAACATTGATATCACGGCAGAAAATGCCACAGTGGTGAGAAACTCTATTATTCTCTTCAAAACTTTCTGCCCGTGTTGTTGTCATCTGTGTACTGTTGACCTTACTTCACATCCTGACGCACTGCTCCCACCGATCCTCTGCTTAATTGCATCCTGACAATAAGCGTTAATATCTGAGGGCGCACACAAGCACTGTTCCAAGGAACACAGGATACATGGGGTAACGTTTATGCAGACATAAGCGAGAGTAAAGCAAGTGTACCATGAGCCTTGAGCCATTTACCATCAGCTGGTTTCGGCGGTTAGGGGGTAGACTCGACCACCAGCACAGACGACATGTTCTGTACATGGTGAGACGAACTTTGGTTTCAGGCTGCTCCATCAAACATACGGCGCTGCTTAATGAATCTATTTTCTATTCCTCCCTTCTTCTCTCCATCCAGCCTCATTCATCTCCCCCAGAGACGCTCAGACACATCTGACCACAGCTGGAAATCTCCACTGCTATGACAACGGAGGAAGCCTTTTTTCATACATACACACAAACACACAGCAGCACTCCCTTGGGTCAATTTATAGGCTTCCTGTGACAGCATGTCCTAGCCAATAATAGTCTGAACAGTAAGCTGGTCTTTAAATCACACAATTAGACAACAGATATGTTAAGCCTATTGTGCACTGACAGAGCATTATACTTATCATAATTACTGCTGTTTGCAGCACCCGTCATTTAGATCAGTTAAATATGCATGAATGTGATTACCATAAAGCCAGTGTGTTCATTTGCATACTGAATGTCTGCATCTTTGCTGTCGTGCTGCATGGTGAGCACAATGTGTAGGAGGAAAACAAATCGCCGTGATGACCTGTTGCATTTCACCGCCGCTACGACCTCCCCGAGCAAACACTTGAAGTGCTACTTTTGGTAATGAAACACGAGTCACCAGCTTTGGATCGTTTGTTTTTCTTTGACATTTCGCGAGCTAAACTTCTCCCCTAATCAACAGACACTCCGAGGAAAAAAGCACTAAGCTCAACCGAGCTGCTTACCGTGTAATTGTGTGTTAATCAGTGTTGACAGAGGGAGCCCATGCTGTGAAATGTGGATTAATTACAAATGCTGTGGGTGGTGAAATGGGTTGTGAAGATGTACATTATGTTTATGGGTTTAATGTCGTTTTTTCTTGCTATACATTAAATAAAAATGCTTTAATGTTAAAGTGTTTGTAATATTTTTTCTTTCCAGAGTTTCAGGAGAAACTTTTGCTGAGTGTCTCTGCCCCTGAGTAGATGAAAAAACCAGGAGGATGAGAATGTGAAATAGTGTATGTATGACCAGAGCAGGGCCACAGAGGACAGCAGTAAGAAGAAACTGTCAAGAGTTCAAATGAGACAGAAAGTGAAACCTTTAAAATGTGAGAGGCTGGTGGAGTTGGACGGGGAGGTGAATGTGAGAGGAGGATGAGGACTGTGTAAATCGACAGGATGAGAGAGCGAAAGGCTGAAAGGAAATAGCTCTGGAAGAAGTTTTTGAAAAGCCGAACTGAAAATTCACCCAATCTCACACATAATGGATGTGGCTCAAATGCAACACCACAAACACATATTGTCCAATCCTAGCTTGTAATCATGACCCATCAGTCTGTGGATGTTGATCCAGAAGCTCTGGGTCTTTTAGTGAGAGCGAGTGTCTTTGTCTGCAGGTGTCTCTTTTAAATCTTTCCAAAAAAAAAGCAGAAGAGCAAAAGTGTAAGGAATCAATTAAATTGTGTGTTTATCTGCTCTAACTAGCTACCTACTGTAGTCACCCCACACATGTCACATGTTTGTATGTAGCCATCAAGTGCATATTTAAAAAGACTTCTACAGGTTTCCCATTTTGAAACTGCGCCAGCTGGAAACATTAAAAATGTAGCTGGAGACAAACTCGTATCACTGACATTAGCTTAATTAGCTAGCAAGCTAAAATAAATGAGCAGCCTCCTTTTCTCTACATCTGTCTGATGTTAAGGAAAAATAACCAAGATAACATTAATCTGTCTATCCACATGAATCCAGATTGTCATTGTACAATATGTCCAAAATCGTTGACATGACCAGTGAAAGTCAAGATCTGTCAGGGCTTTCAAAATTGAATCTGTAAAGGCTTCACTTGACCAGATGATCTGTGCCGTCGGTCCTATAATAGCTGAGATCAGAGGGAGGGAGGAAAGAAAAACAAAATCTTAAAGCTAGAGAATGCGTTGACACAAGATTCCCACTATGAGCCATCAGTTCAGACGGATCAAAGCCCTGCATCCTAACAGTATAAGGAGAGGTGTGCTTGATTGGCACAACATCTCTGGGAAGCAGCTCTGCAGGCAGGCGGGGTTGAGGCTTTATCACCTGTGTCAGCTCCAAAACCCATATTACCTTTCAGCCAAACAACCATGCATGACTTTTTTTTAGCCGAGAAAGGAGACGGATAGAAAACATAAAATCGACTCAGTGACCTGGTTCAGACCGCAGAGGCAGGGACGGGATATTTTTAAGATGAGACCTGTGGACCACCCTTAGGTGATGATTAAATTTTGATGCAGGTGAAAGAGAACAGAAAGGAGATGTAGAGTGAAGGAGCACGATATATTGACCTCACTATAAAGCACCACTTCAAATAATAACACATTATTGTATGAATGCACTAAACCAGGGGTATTCACTTAAAATTGAAAGAGGTCCATTTAGACAAAATTACCTCAAGCAAAGGTCCAAAACATAATTAATGTTCTTTTCTCTTGTCAAGGAAATAAGGGCTGTAATAAGCTTAATTTAAAAAATAAATAAATAAAAAGTAAAGCTCGAGTTTCCCTTTTTCTTCTTTTTCGTTAACATCATTTCACATCTTAACAGTCTCAACCATTTTTTAAATAAACAACCTCAAAACATTCCCATCACTCTTAGCTGTGTTTAGAGCTAAAGCTAGCTAAGCTAAAGAAAATGTTAGCATGCTAACATGTTAAACTAAGATGTTGAACATGGCAAAATGTTACCTGCTATAAATAAAGTACTCTATCTAGTATTGTTAGTGTGAGCATGCTAACTGGCATGTTAGCTTGCTGACGTTAGCATTTACCTAAAAGCATCACTGTGCCTGATTAAATCCGAGCCGCTAGCATGTTGTGCTTGTGGCCACTCACATGTACATCCAATTATACATGCTAAAAGCAGGAGTGTGCATATGCAGAGATGTAAACAAACATTGAGACCTGATAGCAAGATGAACAGCTTATTTTATGTATTTGTGTGACCACTTAACCAGAATCACGTCAACTATGTGAAGCACAGTACATACAAACCTTTTAAGTCGGCGCCTCGACACATTTTGCACAGGGGTTGGCACAGACCCTCCTGCACTTTTCAAAGAGGAAGAAATTTACATCATGCAGAGGCACATTGACAGAAGTCATGAGTCGGCCTTAAGTCTTATTCACAGTAGTGGGTTGCAACAGCGGAGCATTATGGGCAAAATGAGGGTAATCTCCCATAAAGTTTCACAGGCAGCAATTATTAAGAAGTACAATAATTACAGCTACACTGTGCAAAGTGCTGAGAAAATAATAAGGCATGTGTCTCCAATGGCTTTTTTTTTTTCTTCACTTTTTAATTATCAAACCTGGTTGAACAGATGTTCAAACAGCAGTGGGATGAGAGACTATACATGCTGAGCAGAGGGTCAATTAGTTTGGTCACCCCTTTCAGTAGTCTACCTTCTATTGTTGAGTCCCTTAATAGACCAGTCTATTCAATCAGCCTGGGATGTACTACTCACAAAATGTAAGTATACACCATAGAAAAATATACTGAAGGATAAAATCATCACATAAAACAGGATGACCCTGTTATACAACCAAAACAGCAGTGTTTCAATGGGTATATCACTTTCTTACATTTTTTTTTCAACTACTGTATGAAAGACACCCGACACTAGCCAGATGTTGATATTATACACCTTTAACACCCCTCATAAGTGAACACACACGGTATAACTCTCCACAAGAGTGATAGAAATAATTTGACGAAGCTGTTTATATGATCCCATCAATCTGAAATTTTTGCTTTCCTAAATTCTACAGTACATCACATTGTAAACTGTCACATCACATCACAAAATGTGGTCCAGTCGTGTCTGCACCAAAGAGGGTTCTCAGAATAAAAATGTAGAACAATGAAAATCTGCAAAGAAAGCTGGAAAGGAGGTCACGCTCAGGATGCACAAGTCTTAGTTATCCATTATCTCCTGCAAGTTATAACTGACTGGAGGCTGCAGTTTTATCAACATGTCTGTCCTGCTGCCTTCAGATGGCTGCAGGGATTTAATGAACAGAAGGAGAAACTTTGCCTAGTGTATGAAGCAGCTGTGGATACAACAACAGATACAGATAAAAATCACTCATTAATTATTTATAGGCACCATCTTATTTTTTTTTTATCTAGATTTAAAGGCACCTCTGGTTGGAAAGTGTTTCATTAAAATCGTTCAAATACACAGTAGATTTTAAAGCATTATTCCATTATTGCTGTGCATTTGCTCCAAGTATTTTATTTGACATTGTGCCAGAAACAGATGTGGTTCTGACACTCAGTCAAATGTTTAAGACAAAAAAACACAAACTTGTTTTGCGCTGCCGCATTTGAAAAAACCTCCCACCTGTGGGTCACTCATACAGTGCCACATAGACTGGCAAAGTTAAGTTTTAAGGTCAGGAAAATACCAAACTGTCAGAGTGCTGCTTGCAATGGTACGGCTGTTCAATGGAGACGGTTGTGGCGGTTTTTGTAGGGCCCATTGTCCCATTAGCAACAAAGCTAACAAGCTAGCTCGACCAGCTCACTGGCATTTTCGCTATTAACTCACCAGCTACGGTAGTTCACCAACTGGCCCAAGCAAGTTGCCCCTTACCATCACCACGTCTCTACTTCACAAAGCCTGGATGAACTATTGTTATGGTGACGTACAGTAGGCTTTACTGTATAATCATACTTATAGACTAATACATGGGTCACTTAAAACAACATGACCATCTCCATGACAACTGGGCTAAGTCCAGTTTGTCTGTTCGGTGTTTGTTGGTGAGCAGAAACCTCGAAACAGATTTCAGTGAAATTTGGTGTAATGTCGAGGAAAGTTTTGAAAGGATCTGGAAGTAAAACAATTTACCAATTATTAAGCAGTTGTATGTTTTGGCATATAAAACCTGAATTGGCCAAATACAGTTAATTCCTTGGATCAAGACTATTATGTCAGCATTGATTCCAAATTTAACAGATTTGGACAAAATATTTATTTATTTATTTTTCTTATTTTGCAAATATCTGTTTCATCAAAGGGGAATTAAAATTTCCCTTGCATTTCATTTACTTTTTATTCTGTTCATATTTCAGCTAAAAGAATGTGAAGAAGCTCAATTACTGACAATTATCAATTACACCTATTATCATAAACAAACAAAGAACTAAACAAAACACATGATGATGATGACACTTGATGATACCAGCAGTCAAAGGAATAGTAAGAACTGGTTGCTCTCCTGCTTTGATGACATCAAAATATATATAATATATACCCATAATGCTGCGCAACTCTAAGAAAGAGGTGTTGAAAACTAGACTAGTTTTAAGCCAATGCACTTTAGCGCGTCTCTCATTATTGACTTTCATCCAGTAACTATCACACAGTTATGTTTACAGGTGTTTTGACCCTAAATGACACTGTGTGCATTTAACAAAGCAATTGTCATCACTGCGTCATCATGCATGCCAGAATCTGCCCTAGATGCTGCAGTTTATTTGTTTTTTTGGCCTCTGTTAGAAGAAGATACCGTATCTTCCACACAGCAGTAACTCACTGTGAACAACAGAACATCCATTAACCCTGCGTCCCTCTCTGTCGTTCACCAGCCCTGAATGCTAATGTGGGGAACATTTAAATGCAAATCACCATGATTAAAATATTTCACAGACTGTAGAAAAATGAACAGGTAATGAAGCTGCTCAGTATTAGCAAAGGGCCCAGAGGGTTATAACATCTATTAAAGAGCATAATCCCACAACAGCTCTCTTTCACACTCGCGCACGTATGATTGTCCCCTGGTTAAACTTAAACATTTCACTGAGCCGCTACATCAAACTAACTGCAGTTAAATCTACTGGCACGCTTTACCCTCTCATGTCCTCTGCCTTTTCCATTCCTCCTCTCTATTCCCTTGTTCTATCTCAAAGTCGGGGGGTGGGGGGTGGGGGGTGTCAGAAGCCTCAAGAGGACACCGCATATGAATATATTGCTGTTTTTGTTGTTGCTTGATGGCCAGCTCCATGGTGTGCTCGCCTGGGTCTCCGCTCACATGATTTCATATCATCTCTGCGTGTCAATCACCCTCACCCTCTCCCCCAGTACACCAGAAATGAAGAGGGAGGGTGCAACAGAAATAAAACGTGAAGTCCCAAGCAACAACAAAGAAGCAGAAGATCAGACAATACAATGGGAATACACAGAACGGATGCTAAGAGCAGGCAGATACAGCAGGAAGTCCAAGTCCAGCTTTGCTGCTCATATGTATATACATGAAATGTCAACACTCCCACCTGCTCCATGTGAAACACTGGCATTAATGCACACTGTATGTTGAATGTGTGTGTTTCACATACAGTACATGAAGAAATTGTTCAGTGTCAAACTCTATCTGGAGGGAAGACCACACGAGTTATAAGTGCAGATAAATTTAATTTATATAACTGAACAGGAAATTAATCTAAAGACAAACAATACAACAAAACCAAACAGTGTGGAATCCAGGGGAGAGAGAGAGACTAGCTGTGTCTCAATTCAGGGGATGCAAGACCAATTGTGCCACAGCGGCGCGACTTTCAAAAGCTCCTCCACATACGACCTTCTTTTCCAAGGCCCTACCTATCCAAGATTCGCGCTGGTAACTGAAATCATATATTTTTATTTTTTATCTTCATATTAGAAGCTTTAAAGTTTTGTATTTCAGTCTCACCCTTTGTGCCTTATTCCAGTCATAGGAGGCACGTAGTCAACTGTGGTGATGATTATTATTATTATCATCATCATCATTATCATTATTACAGAAACATGCAGTGCAACGATGCTGTGTTCACACCTAAACCACACAGTCCGTGCCTGATTCATTTTCACAGCTTTCAAGTCTGCGCTCCGTCTCAAAGGCGAGGTGAGAATGAGGCCTGATAGTTGAGAAAAGGCCATTATTCCTCAAAGCAAAATACATTAAACCTGACAGAGATTTCACAGAAGCAAAGGGATAAATCAAATATTATATCGCAAGCTGACAGACACAGAGCAGTGTGAAAGGATGCATCCTTAATGTGGATGGATGGGGTGTGTGTGTGTGTGTGTGTGTGTGTGTGTGTGCGTGTGTGTGTGTGGGGGGGTCTTTTCACAAGTGAGCAACCACATAATCCCCACATCTGCACAATCTGAGTCTCCCTTTCTTGAGCATCTGTTGGTACACTTCTCCACAGACATATGTGGGTATTCACTTAGACACTGACTCTCTCTCTCTCACACACACCTACCTTGGATACTTGCACTATTTAGCTGCCTATAATATATTTTTATGGTTTAATTAATTCATCCAATAATGAGCAACTAAATCATCCAGAGTTCATTAGTAGAATATATAATCATCCTCCTTCACCTGGCTGCACCATATCCGGAGGACACACCACAGTCATTTGACACTTACTGCTGTGTGTGTGTGTGTGTGTGTGTGTGTGTGTGTGTGTGTGAGAGAGAGAGAGAGAGAGAGAGAGAGAGAGAGTCTTGGCTCTGATTCCCAATACTGTCTGGGGTCCAAATGTTAAATGTCGAAATGATTTGTTATTATTGATTGATATAAAAATAGAAGACTTTTTCTATCGGGTTATGGTTTTGCCAGGTTGTGGTAACAGATGGGTTAAAATTGTATGCATGTGTGTGGATTGTGTGTTTAGCTTTTGTTTCATAAACAATCTGGCAACCTGGATAACTTCAGACAAACATAAATCGCATGGATGCGTGTATGATCATTATTTATAATGAAGATTGAGGGCCATGCAAGTTACAGGAGACTCCAAGCAAGCCCCATAGCAAATGTAATAACCAACCTACCAAGTGTCAACATCAACAACTTACTTGACTTTATGCCAAGCAGTACTTTGTGTTTGTATCTGTAGTCTTCACAGCGCCTGCAACACTTGAATTTAAATTTGCACTTGTTGAAAATTGGTGAACCTGAACCTTCAACTGAAAGAAAAATCGAACCAAACCAAATTAATCGGTCGTATAATCAGAAGTAGTTAAGTCTCGATACAGTCTTATTCATAGCCCCACAAGTCCCGCCCACCTGGACCCACCATTCAACCTTGGAGGATTTGGTTTCTCTGAGTGTTTACCTGAAATCGGCTATATTTTTATTCAATCACTCCGAAAATTGTCAGCAACTCAGAAAAGGCTCAGAGATTGGCTCACCGACCTGTTGTTACTGGAGCTCTAGAGAGAAGCCTGAGAGAGGAGATGTCAAACTACATTGAGATGGTTTCCTGTTAGGAAAGCTCACCACAGAGCGCTCTGTATTCTAAGTGGATGAGAGCAGCCATTGTGATTGGCCATGGTTATCACAGCGTCTAACACACCCGCTGTAATGTATGATAATGTATTCTTTCAGATCCTACCCCATATGCAGTATATAGGTGCTCTAGGCGCCTCTGGCTAGAAAATTACCAAAAGAGTGCAGGGGTGCCCTGAGCACGGTGGGTATGGCACGCTTTACTGCACTTCACACTGTGGCTCTTGATTCATGAAAATAGAGCCCAGAATGTCAATAAATGAAAAGAAGTGTTGACAGATTATTCATTGCTCTAAAAGTATCAGTAGCTACAGCCCAGGTAAAGAAGCCCAGAGCCCTGATCACGATGTTACCGTCTGCTCATCGTCCAAAACACTGTAAACCGGAGTCATTCACTTTCGCTTCATGCTTTCATGGCTTTAAGTCCACATTCAGGTTTCTTTTCTTTCTGCAATTCTTAAATGTCACTCAAGCCGGATCAAATCACAGCTCATTGCACAGAGCTTTGAGCGATGGCCATCTATCCATCTTTCAGGCAGGGTATTTTGAGACACTGAATCCAACATCATTTAGACCCTGGGGGACAGAAAAAGATTCAGTGGATGAAGCTGAAGACGCACTTCGACAACGTGTCACGTACCGCATGTTGAAATAGACAGCTGCTGTTCAGCTAGTTCAGCAAGGTTTTCCATCACCCGTACTTCACTTGCATTAAAAGTGGTGAACCCGGCTGGGACGCACCTGTTGTTCAGTGCTTTGTGACTTTAGAAGTTAAAAGCATTGAACAATAAGTGCACATGCGTCTGGTGCAGCGACCATTTTTTGGTTTCGAGTCCGACCCACGGCCCTTCCCTGCATGTCAACCTCTCTCTCTCCCTGAATTGCCTGTCTATGGTGGTCTGTATACCTATATACACTGAATGTAAAGTATACACACACATACATCGTTTTTGCCGATATCGCTGCTTTGTTCCACCATCACACGAGACTCCAGTGTTGATTTAGCCTTTAATCAACAGCTGCTTAGTTAAATTAAAGTTACACCATAGTAATCCACTAAAATGTACTTAAACTGTACGGCATCAACAGGGATATGATGATCCTTCACTTGTCTAGACAGATTTTACTCTTTAACTGAGCTGATGAATTAAAAAAAAAACCATCTGGAACATCAGATGTCTCGTTCTGGTTAATAACAGACATAATTGCAGCCTAATATATGAGGGAGACGCACCGCTCTGTCTCTGTGCTGCTTAAAATGGGATCTGGAGCAGATGTTGTGATGCTAGCACAAAAGTACAAATAATAATGTGGGCTAGTTAAAGCTTAGCATAGCTGAAATGCTGCTGTCTACAAGGTGATGATTCAGACTGTTCTGGGTGCTGATCCTTCACAATGCAGCAAAACGTAAAGTAAAAGGTATATTATAATATTGCATACAGTTTAAAATCACTCAAACATTTACAGCACCTGAGGGGATTTTTAATCCACTGACTCATGTTATTACCCACGTTGCATTTGTGCACTTGTTCACTTGCATTTCATGCAACATTTAATCTGAGCCATAACTTTGTCAGCAAAAATATAAAAAAATAAAAAAAGCCCAATGAGAGCATTTGTTTGTTTGTTTGTTTGGCTGGTCAGAAAATGTGGTGCAGCAGAAGGACTTTCTCTCGCAGCGTCACCATCAGCTTTGATATGATCTGACTCGACTAATGCATAATCTTCCTGTATTTGGGTTGGATTACGAGAACAGAACAGATCATGTTGCCACTCCATTCAAAGTGCTCCAGGATGGGATTGCAAGCACTGAGACACCAAACAGCTATTTTTGGCAGCGTACAAGGCAGCTCCCTCTCCTCTCATGTATCCATCCAATTCAATTATATCCAGATACATACATATACAAATCTAATGTGAAACACTCTCTATTTATACAGAGCTTTCACCCTCAAGTATTTTCTTTGTTGTTGAAAAATGTCATTTCCATATGAGTGCATGACCCGTCTTTACCTTTGCCTGCGACTCTTGCCTCATGTTCAGCACTTCACAAGCTTGATGGTGATGCTCTTCGTCTCTTTGCATTGTCTAAAGTTCTGTTCATCATTCCCACTCAGTTCTGCCAGACTGAGACTGACTGAGAATAAAAAACAGCAGTGGACAGAGGCTCTGGAACGGTCTGCCCAAGCAAATCAGGCCGGCTGAATCCTTGAACTCTTTTAAGCCTCTTCTGAACACATACTTTTATTGGAGAGCTTTTCCTGGTTTTACTCTCCCTCAAAGTGTTTTTATTTCTCTTAAAATTACTGGTTATTGGTTTTTATACACCTAATTGTTTTATCTGTTGTTCTCTTTGAAACCGCTTGTGTTTTGTTCATTACTGCCTTTGTCAAACACTGTAACGTGGGTTTCGAAAAGTGCTCTATTATCATTAAATACAGACACACTTCACAGGAATTAAGGATTAAAAGGAAAGCGATTACTTCAATGAACTACACTATAATGCGGCCCGTAACAATCTCTCTGCCTCAGACAATACTGATATCAACCCTCCATCAGAGTCTCACTAAAGCACCAAACAAGACAACTGTCAAAGTAATGAAGCATTATGGGAACTGTAATACAATTACTGATTTGAAATTGTAATCCCTTACACTTCCCTGTTAATGAAAAAAGTAATCCTATTAATGTAATGTGTTACTAAGCAATAAAACCCTTAGGTTATTACTGTTGTCTTCTTCCACTTTAGCTGGTGTTTTCACTGGACTCATAGATTCATTAAATCCACTCTGCTCCTCCGCTCTCTGTCCTCTTCAGTGCGACTGCTGCTGCCACTTGCAGCACTAAATTCATTAAATAGTTATTTTAAAGCTTTTATCTCCAGGGCTTTTCATTTCTTTTCCTTGAAATATTCCCTCCATCTTGTAACATGCGTTAGCAGCAGTCAGCTACTAGCTTGGTCAGTGCTAACATGAGGAACCATGCAGCCAGGTGAGACAACGTCATTGGCTGGGGGAGGGAGAGAGGTATACAGATGGCCCAAACGTGACAGGAGCCACCTCAGGAAAACTCCAGGGCCCTTTCTTACAACCTGTGCAAAGTAGCACAAAGTGTGACAGCTGTGTCAGACCAAAAAGTTGTTGTTTTCCTGTCCAGTGCCCATGTTGTTTGATGCATTGCTGTGAGGCAGCAGAAAGCAACTGCAGAATTGACCATCAATACCGAAACCAGGCAAAGCTAAGCACATACACCTCTACATACAGTACATCAGACTGGTTGGTTATAGTTTGATGTAACTGCATAGAGACGCCTACACAGTTTGTGCACCTCCCACCTTGTGCTTTGTATTTATCACTCAAATTTCGACCGAGGGTGCAAAATATCAAAGTGAGGGTGCAAAAGCATGCAGTGCACCCTCACTTCAGTATTTCTCCCCCAGGCCTGTTTGGTGGAATCCAGCTGTTGCCATACATTCGTACTCACATGCTTTCACTTTGTGCACGAGCAGATCTGTCTCTGCTGCAGAGAGGTTCTTTCTTACTACCTGGCAAATCTGGCATTATAATAGCAGTCCATCAAGGTGCAGGCACATCTGGCATTTAAAGGGAATGGGAGATGAAACATGATTGGTTTATTGCATGTTACGCCCCCAAATAACTCCCATGATTGAACAAACAACTAAGTACAACCCTTTTGAACCATGAGCCGTTTCTTCCACCATTAAACTAGCTAGCAAAAGTGGATTTGGACTCAACCTGAATGAACTTGCTCCAGGCTCTTTAGACCGTGTGCTCAGATCATTAAAATAAGACCCCTAAGGTTTCCATTTATTGTGTAGTAAGATCTTACCTTGATCCAGATCATACTCCTCCATGGTGTTGACAAAGTGAGGTCTGGAGTAGAAGTTATGCGGCCCCGGCTGCTGCAGGCCCCCCAGGCTGAAGAGGCTTCGCTCATTGGTGGCGCAGCAGGAGAAAGCTCTCCGGCTCGGGATGCAGGGGTAACGAGTCCAGCTCTTCATCTCCAGGTCAAAAGCCTCGAGCGCCGTCACCGGCATCTTTCCCTGGCGACCACCTGGAGGAGGCGGGAGAAGGCATTTATGATGACATCAAGGCTTTATGTGTCCATACTGAAATCTACTGGTAAAGTGATGTTGTAGGTTTAGTTCTGCAGTCCTGTTTTAAAAATGCAGCAACAAATCACCTCTGGATTATCATAAAGATTTGGCATCTACACAAACTCATAATTGAAATACATTTCCAGGAATATTAGCATGTCGATGAATAAAGAACTTATTCTGACAATGTTTGTCCTCATTTTCCATTTCTTGTCTCTTTTCATTGCTTTTTTAGCCCCTGCATCTGTCACAAAGGTTCCTTGGCATTTACATCGAATTCTGGCAAGCATGCAGTCCAGCGCTGGGACCACATTTCATTTTGGATTGAAAACAGAGCACAGCAGCGGGGTGTTCCCCCAGGACGCCTGCAAGTTGTTTACTTCCACAAATCATAACTTAACCTTGTAAAATGCAAGTACAAGGGCAATGCAACGTGGTGTGTGTGTGTGTGTGTGTGTGTGTGTGTGTGTGTGTGTGTGTGTGTGTGTGTGTGAGAGAGAGAGAGTGAGTGAGTGAGTGAGTGAGTGAGTGAGTGAGTGAGTGAGTGAGTGAGTGAGTGAGTGAGAGAGAGAGAGAAAGCGGGCAGCGAGGATGCAAATGATGGTGGAAGGGAGGAGAGGCTGCGGGGAGAAAGGGAGAAGAGGCTGAACAATGCGAGATGGCTACACGAGGGAGAGGGGGAGGAGAAATTGAGAGAGAGTGAGGCTCTCGAGAGCTAAATGCAAGAACAAAAAAGGGGAAGAAAGACTAGAAAATGAGTCAATGAGAGAGAGAAATTGTGCAAAAGTAAGACTGGGAAGAGAGGAGAGTGTGGAGGAGTGAGAGAAGAAAGTGGAAGAGGGTCAAACGGAGTGGGCGGGGCGGCATGGAGATCGATAGCAACAGCGAGACAAAGAGTCGAACTGAGTGGGAAGCATCAGAGTCAGAGAGGTGTGAGAGAAAAAAGGACAGTTTGAGCTATAAGATCTGTTGATTACAGTGGAGGATACTGTGTATGATTTTTTATGTATGAGAGTTTGAGTGTTGCTGCAGAATCCTACAGCTAGAGACAGATCATTTGCCAGCATCATAAAGTAAGGAAACTGTTCCAGAGGTGAGAATAAATGCATCAAAACTATGCTCAACAGCATGTTGTGTAGCTCACTTCATATGTTCAGAAAAGGACGGTAAAATTATATATCATTGTTGATATATAAAATTATATATCATTGTTTATTCAATACTCGTTTTATAGGAGCATTTAATGAACACCATTTCCCATGAGTCCTTGCTATTCATGGTGTTAAATGTGCCATGTGCCTCAGAGGATGAACCTTTTTTGACTCTGGGGTCTCCTGACTTCTACTGTGGTTCCATTGTCTGGCCAAACTGCGGCACAAAACTTTGTACCGACATTCATGACACCCAGACGATAAATCCTGAGGACTTTGATTATTCTTAATTCTTTGTTTTCATCGTTTTTAAAATGAATCTGATATAAAGTAACCCAGCGAAACACCTCGTCAGAAACGCAGCATAAAAATGCAAAAGGCAACTTCTGTGAGAGATAACACAAGAATATCAAGAATATTCTGTTTTTCATGCTTCTGAAAGCAAAAATATCTCTGGGTCTTCCTGCTCTCACTCTCTCCTCTTATGCAGAACCAGGTAGTTGACTCTGTAACAACTGGTATGAATTTCCATTTGATTTGTTGCCGTTGGTTGAATCCTTGTGCACCTTTTTTTTGCCTTAAGCTCGACCCACTTTGGCTCAGCAGCAGCAAACACTTGGATGCTTTCCAAGATGCCCAAGAAAGCGGGCACTAAAATGATGTGTGGTGATTTGTGTTACAGGCTTGTAAGGCTTGTTGTTACAATAATATATCTATGCTTTTCCTCATGTGTCTGAGGTTGTCCTTGGCAGATGAAGGTTAGGAGATGCCGGCTGGTGTAAACACTGTTTCTGATTTACCTGCTGTTAACCGTTAAATAAGTTCAGCAGCGAGGACATTGGTCTGTGTGGTGATTTAGATCCCTGATCTGTCTTTGTTGCTGCAGAAAGGTAGTGTTATTTTAATATACAGCACATTGCAAAAGTTTGAGATAGATTTGTATTCAATGGTTATTATATATCTTTGCATTAGTAAGAAAGTAGAGGCAGAGGGCGGGCTTTTTACTTGACAGAAGAATTTTAGATCATCTGTGACTTGCAGCCAGCCCCTCTTCAGCTGTGTTTGTGTGCTGATTACCAACCCTGACATTGCTACAAAAACCTTGATTCAAATAGTGTACACACACACGCACGCACAGAAGAATTTTAAAGCAGCGTGAAGCCTGTTCAGTTACGTCATATGCCAGTAAGTCTGCTGCTGACTGGGAACGCAGAATTTAAAAATCGAAGGAGGTTCATGCACCCACTGATCCGAACACACCCCCGAGTGGAGCAGCAGCTGAAGAAGCAGCATGAATTTACAAGGTACGGCAAAGTTTTCAAGTACGGGAAGTGAACAGCCATTATATGCACACTACATGACTGAGAGAGAGAGACAGAGGGGGCAGGAGAAAGAGGGATGATGACCTGGATTTCCTGTTATAAAACCAACAATGAATACCACTTTGTTCTCTTTGCACATCGCCCATAACTCTGTGTGTAATGCAATATAATGTGATTAAATTCCCATGGGTGTACGTGTGTATGTGTGTGTGTGTTTCCTCTCTGTCCCATGCAGTTGTCAGGCATCATTTGCTCTAGACACACTGAGATGAATTCGTTTGCTCATCTGCAGAAGAGCTAGATGTTTTTACTGCATCATCTGATCATATCATATTTGATTTAGGTAGTTTGTTTTAGGTCTGTCTGGTTCTTCACTAACTCCACTAAGAACGTACACATACATATACACACACACACACACACACACACACACACACACACTGCAGTCCAGCACTCCAGTCTAAACTGCAGTGCATAGTACTTCAGAGGTCGCACCAGCCCTGGCACACAGCAGAGCTCTTCCTCTGCTGCAGCCATTACTGTAACCACAGTGCTGTCAGGAGCAAAGCTGAAAGTACTATTTCAACAGACAACTTTCAAATTTTTTCCTGTAGTGTCACAGTCCATGATAATGTCATTTCATGGTTGGGAGCAGCCAGAGAAACGACACTGAAAACTCACAGGTAAGTGATTCGAAAGGTTTTTGCTGCCGACTCAAAAGTTTAGAATGACATGTCCCATATGTCCCTGGTTGTATCTCTATAGAACTCTTTAATGAATAGTTTCACATATTGAGACACACACATTCACTTTCTGGAATTAATATCTCTATGTTTAACATACAGTAAGGCTACAGCCAGCAGCCGGTTAGCTTAGCTTAGCACAGAGACCTTGTTCAGATCTGGTATTAACATCCATCTCAGGTGATCTGATCACAAGCGATCAGCTCTAAGTTCAGGTGTGATCCAAGATGCTATGAGGACGAATTTGAGATCCGATCATTCAGACCAGATATTCACTCCTGAGTTAAATGACTCTGCAGTACATGCAGGTATTTATTGGCTCTGATCGGTAGCACACCCGAGTGAACATGCATCTTTTCGCCCCTTCTCCACACTGCGACATCTTTCAGAGCAAATGCAAACACACCTGTTACACTGCGCTCGGGGATGAAAGAGTGAGCTGCAGCCCTGAAATAAGTTTTAAAAACAAACAATCACTGACTGAAACATCTCCCACAGAGGCTCCAACACTTTACAGGGGCATCAACCTGGGGATGAGATGTGATGGATGTGCACTGCAGCTAACAGCTCACCGTTTCTCCCTAGCGTCTGCATGTGTGTCTGTGTGCTCTGTCACTGCATGTGATGACATTGCTCCCTGCAGTTGTGTGTGTCCTCTCAGCCAAACTCAGCTGGCAGTGTAAAAAGAGTCAGTTTACCCACGTTTAAAAAAAACTGCTTATACTTTCTAATTTTGGTGGACAAAATGTTTTCTCTCTCTCTCTGTCTCTCTCTCACACACAAACACATTGACAGCGTAGCCTTCTATAGTTGGATTGGCTAAAAACAATAACGCATACGTATTTTTTTGCATATAGATCGGGGAAGTGAGATCACAAGTGGTCACTGGAGATGCATGTGGAGACACATGTTAATTCCAGGTGTGAACAGGGTCATAGGCTGATAACAGGGGGAGTCCCTACTGTTTGCTTCTTCTCATCTTACACTCCACAAGAAAGCAAATATGTGCATTTACCAAAGTGTTGAACTTTTTTGCTTAAATTTGAAAAGACAAAAGGCATTAAGGGAAATATTCATTCAAAACCACAAAAGACCAAGAGTGACTCAGTGAGTTTTTACACATTGACACCACATGGTGTGACAGCTGAGAAGATGTGTTACGCTGTTTTACAAAACAGAGATAGCAAAATAGAGATACACCGCTACATAAGCAGAAAAATGACAGCAGGCCTTTAAATTCATCTGTGCTGACAGTGCAAAGAGCAGTGTAAATGTTAGAGTGATATTTGTCATGAGAAGTGATCTGACATACAACTGGTGGATCATGCACTTTATTCTTAAAATGTCAGTATTGTGTTAATGTCACTATTACATGGTTGGATTTATGGACCCGTCAGGTTTTTCAGCTCTAGATGTGAAAACACTTAAAGTACAGGTCATATTTAGGGTGTTGACTTACATGTATTGTTTCCTGTGCAAATCCCACTCGAACTTTGACCAAATGTGTTTTCACACAGTCAAATTCAAAGTGTAAAGAGGCTTACTGGTCTTTACTGACATGTTTGCTTGATGAGCATCACCAGTTTTTCTTTTTTCTTTCTTTACAGCTGTTAATGCTAACGATAGCTATGTAGCAATAGCAAAACTTACAAATAGCTCCATTAAATAATAATTATATATCACATACTAATTAATATCACTATAGCCTGCAAATCAACTTATACAGTATTTTTAATTGCATTTAGCTCAGTGCTGTCCACTGCTGCTTCATACTGTATGAATAGTTTCTGCTTCAGGTTCATTAAATGCAGCAGGACAGTAATGCTGATAAATCTGCAGCCTCAGATGTGAGAAGTGCTGTGTCAGAGCACAGTGCCATTACACACAGCCCTCCACTTTGTTTACCTTCATTAAATCACATGCAAATGGCACCAGGCTGCTACAAAGTCACCCCACACAACACTACACACATCACTCTGGTCAGCCATGACTCAGTGCTCTGTTGTTTATGTAGGAGCTTACAGCGGCTCATAAATCCCGTGTGTCACTGAATCCTTTTTCAACTTTCTTTTTAGCAACAGCAGCACTTCATGTTTTATTCTTGAAGTGCATCATGATGCAAATTATGTTGTGTCTCGTTTAACGTGAGAGGAATAAAACTCAAGCAGGAATAAAACTCAAATAGTGTCATTGTATAAATGGCATCATCAACATTTTAATTACTTACTTACTCATCGTTGTACAAGTTAAATAAAAACCCACACCGCTGCCTCTGGCTTCAGATTTCAAGTGCTGTGTGTTCAGAACGTGCCACTCTGCAACATTTAGACCTGGAGAAACCTCCTTCCGTTTGTTGAGCTGTTATCGTCGTCATGGCTCACTGTGACTGACACAGCTGTTTCAGAGTGATAAGACAGAGATGTGACTTCATTAATCACCACACCTTCTGATCTATACTCCACCACAGCCAGTCCTGCACTAAATGCTGCTGCAACTGCATGAAGCCAAATTGCAGGTGAGCTTGGAGACACCAACACAGTCCACCCACCCATGATCTACCGCTTTGCACTTGTGAAGTTAAAGGAGTACCTGGAAGTTTAATTCTTCTTTATTTTTACACTTATTCCTCCAGGGAACAGGGAAAAGGGCTAACATATTACAGTATATCTGGTTTTCCATGCAGCGTTACAGTATATACAATTGTTTCTAAATGCTTTTTGTTGTAAATGTTAAAAATGTAAAATTAATGGACATGCTTTTTTTTTTTTTGCTGTGGTGAGGGAAGTACTCAGATCTTCAGCATCCGACTAACTAATGGTGGAACTATGATCACTCAGTCAGTCAATGACATTCGTGATTATAGGGCTGGCCCCGCTGTTGTGGTCCAGCCAAAAATGGTTCGTCTGAGTGTTGTTATACATATATGGATTATTATTAGACTTATTTATGTCCAAGCAGAATTTTAATGTTGTAGCAGGTGGAAATGAGACTAATTCTATTTATAATTCTATAAACTATTTATACCAACAGTCACATAACCTAATCACGTTTTGTTTGTAAAATCCTCATGTGCAAAGTACCTAATTGCAGTTGTGAGATAAATGTAGTGCAGAGCAAAGTACAGTATAAAGTAGTACCTACATATTCAAGTACATTCTATCACTGTGCACTTTCCAGTTTTCAGTAATTGCCGTATTTCTAAATGCAGCCAGTGCGTTGTAGAAATTAAGGAAAGTTTTCTCTCTCTCTCTTTTCATCTTTAACAGGGTCGTTCTGATCCTCTGGCGGAAGAAAATCATTGGAAATGGAAATGACCAAAGCTCCTTCTCTAAAGAGGTTACAGCTACTTTGTGCTGAATGTGGACTGTTGTGTTGTTGCTTTTGGCATATAATCAAATGGATTTATCTCTTTGCAAAATGCTTTTTGTTCAGTTAGGTAAAATGATCATATCCTGCCTTGCGTGATTCCAATTTCTCTCTCAGCAGTGGTGTGAAATTTTGACCAAGTGTCAATGAGCAATAACACCCCCCCCAAAGAGACACAAAGAGAACAAATGTAACCTCTGATCACAGATGGAAAACGACTGCATGAAAGTTGTGCCGAGGGGAAAAAAAAACAAAAACACAGGATCTGCACTGAACACATATTTCCTTTTTTCTTCTTTCCCGCAGAGCAGCTTTTAACTCCAACCCTGTTCTTTTTGATCAATATTATACTAAGACTGTGAGACTGTGCAGACCTGAGGGGCACATTTTTGTCTTTCCATCAGTTCATTTTACAGCTCTAAAACTGCCAGGCAGGTACAGTCACACAGGCGGAGAAAAGACTGATGGGGAAAACAGTACAACACACACATCCCCTGTGTGCGGGGGAAAGACACACTACACAACTTTTATTGAGGAGACTTCCTGTTACTTTCCCTTTACTGAATGTGCATCAAAGTAGCCCAGAGTTTCTAAATGGTCCCAAAGCCTGAGGACTGAGGCTCTTCAAATCTGTCATCCTTCACCAGCTCACAATGTCCTCGAGGAAGTGACCAAACTTATCTAAGCAATCCCTTAACTGATATCAGCTGTGGGTCTATGTGCAGGAAATAAGATTCCCAAAAGGTGCTGCAAGATTTCTTCATTTCCTTTTTTCTTTTAACTAAACATGTTTAATAATATTTCACCATAAAAACAAGGTCAAGAAATAGGAGAAAAACGTCAAAATAACAGCATTAAAACCTGACTGAAAATAAGGTTTTGCTGCAGCTAAGTATGGTGAAAACGAAATCGTTATGGTTGCTGTAGTAACGGAACACGCTTTCCTTTCACAGCGGCCCGAAATATCGATAACAGCAAGCAGCAGAAAGATTTGTCTCTATAATTGTGCTTTTTGTGGATAGGGAAAGCTGACTTTGCCCCAATGGGATATTTTTATATTATTTTTCTATTTTGTTGGTCTGTCAAAATAAAATGAGAGAACAGCTGACCGCAGTATCATTTTTAGCTGAAATGGTTGCATTGTTATCTGTGTTGTGGGCGTGGGACGCTCAGATAGAAACAGGCAGTGTTGGTGGATGAAACTCTTGAGATATGAAAAGATAAAAAAAAGAGAGAAATGAGATGATGAGATCTCATGTCCTACCCAACATGTAGATTTTGTTTCCTGTTACGAAGGGGGTGGCTCCGTACCGCGGTGTGGGCATGGAGGTCATCGGCTGCCACTGGTCCTTCTCTGCTTCGTAGACCCTCACCAGGGCCTGGGGTGTGGTGTCTGCTCCCATACCCCCCAACGCATACACCTTCCCATCTGTGGAGAGACACACAAGACAGAAACCCACTGTGAATTAACAGCTTTTAAAAGAACTTATCATCATTTCCTCTCTTGGTGCAACAATTTGGTCAATATGTGTTCTCTCTCAAGCTTATATCCAGGTCAGTATGAGGTGAGGGGAGGAAAACATTTCTCCATACAGCCAGAGAAGGTTTCACTGTGTCCTGCCACCTCTGGTCTAGCTGCCAGGTCCACTATCTGTCTCATAAGTCTACAGTCACCCAAACAATCTGCAATATTTATGCCAAACTTCTAGATAACCCACAAATGACTTTTCCACAAGGACACGTGCAGCTACTGCAATGCCATTAGAAAATACACAGAAGCGAGAGAAAGGAAAGAGTGGAAAAGTGCTGAGCAAGCATACATGGTGCTCTTGCAGAAACACTGCAGGAGGAGAGGAGAGGACAAGATGACAGAGGAGAGGAGATAATCAGAGGAGAGGAAACAGGGAGAGGAGATGAAACAAGGAGAGAAGAGGAGAGGATTATACACTAACAGCCCATTAACACAGTTGTGACAACTTCAATCTCAAGCATAGAGAGAGAAGAGGAGAGACACAGAGGGAAGAGGGAGAGCGTCAACGTCATCCCGACGGTAACAGTTCCACGGAGCTGTGATTTAAACTGTGAGGAATAAAGCAATAATAAATCTGTCAGTCGGACCGCAGCTCAACACAAGTGTGATTGCCACGCAGTTCACAGGTTCTGACTGAGTAAATCCGATTTACTGTGGAACATAAAATGAGTGACGCAGCGAGGACACATCATCACATAAAGCGTGTCGCAATGCATGAACGTGGAGAGGTGGGGCGGGAATGTGAAATATACAGTGTATGTGTGAGTGTTGAGCAGACCGCTAACTGCAAAGTGTAAGCACTAATGCTGCCTCAGTGAGCTTTCTGTAAGGAGCAACTTTCCGTTCTATTGAGCTTCATTTGTGATTTCACTAGTGTGGATTGACACTGTAATGACTTTTTGGTGAGATCACCTTCCTGATGCACGAGGAGAGTCCGAGCTAACGGCTCTGTGAGGCTTTGACACCCAACGAAACCAAACTGTTAGATGTCTGAAGCTTTGTAGTCATCCAGGTCATGGTTATGGTGAACTGTCTCTAGGAGAAGTAAAGAACTGAGTAACATCAAAGGCCTTGATAACAACCCCACAGAGGCTAAAAACCTGGGTCTCCTCACCAGTCAGGCCACGTCCACACTAATACATTTTAGTTTTAAAACACAGTGTGGACGTAGCCTCGGTCACAACTGAAGAAGCCTCTTGGATGAGAGGTGAAATGTTTTCAACTCTCTACAACCAAGTCAAGCTGCCCTCCATTCAACTTTTCTTGGATGTTAGAGAGACAAACCAAAGCATGAAATTTGACCTGATGATGGTGCTAGATTAAAAATCAAGGGATTAAAAGTTGAAATGGTATGATAATACCAAAAAAAAAAAAAACAGTTCAATATTTCACTTCAGATCTCAAATGTCAACCTCATATTTGCTAGAAGAAAGATCATCAAAGAATGACCCTGAGAGTAAACACACTGGACTTCGTGCAAGAACATTTTCATATTCTTATCCTAATTCTTTCTTACTTTTTTCTGTAACATTTGCTCATGCAAGTGTCCAAACTTGTCATGAATTGCTCATTTCAATTTAATGAATACCACCAGTGCATGAGGAGCTGCCCTTAATGAGATCATTAGCACAGTAGATGCCCCTGAATTGTGATGGTTTGTGATGTGGTTTCACCAGCTGTTTGTAAGTTCAAACTTAGCCTGGTTCTCACACAAGTGTTTAAAAGGGGCTGTATTTATAACTTATCTCTGCCACCGAACGTGCTTTCTTGCCGGGAGCGGGTGGTGGTGATTGATGCTTGACTAAAGCTTCGGACATCGTTGCAATTACGAGACAAAAGGTTATAATACTCCCCCTGAGCAGCGCTACCTCTTCATGGCAGGGTAGAAGAAAAGATGTGATAGAGACGAGAGTTAACACTGGCGTTGCTTTCCAGCGCTGGAGACAGGAACGCAGTTTAATGCTGAACTCTCAATGTTTCCTCCAGCGTGGTAAGCAAAAAGCTGTTAATGCTAGCCATGTAGCAAGAGCAGAACTTACAAATTACACATCACACGAACCAGCTCTTACCTAGAGATTAGACATCGCTAAATATTAAAACCTACTAACTGCCTGGAGTAACTGAACAAACTGCCAAACTCACATAAGCTTTGTCAGTTTTGCTAATGTAGTGTAACCCATGATCATAAATTAAGGATTACAAGGGAAAAAATGAAGTGACTAACAGTCTCCGGGAAATAGAAGCTCCCATGTGTGAGTTTGTGTGCATGTGCATGTGTGTCAAACAGAAGATAAATAGAAATGATAATAGTGAGAAGTAAATTCAATTAAGCAACAGTCAACAATATGTGTGTGTGTGTGTGTGTGTGTGTGTGTGTGTGTGTGTGTGTGTGTGTGTGTGTAAGATTAAGCGTCTATATAGAGGAAATTATTTCCCATGCAGGATATGTGTCTGTGCTCAGCACAAAGAAAGTCCTCCAGACGTCTGTCAGACTAAATTTCTTGTACTTGAGTTTTTACACTTCCTTTGTTACAGCAGTGTGATAAATGTCTCCATGTATAATGAAATGAGAATCTGTTTTCACTGAGATTAAATGTGTAAAAAGTCTTGCCCGGAGAGGCGTTTGGAGATCTGAAAGTTTCTTTTTAAACCAGTTCTCTGGGGGAAAATTAATACAAAATGCAGCATGTACACAAGACTTTGATCCTGTATAAGACACTGGACCAAATGTATTCTGGGAAAAGACAGAGTATCTCTCTTGTAATATTTTATAGTGCATTCAGAGAGTGCTCAAACTCAATCTGGGGAGAACGGCCCTGGTAAGAGGTGAGCAAACCTAATGGGCAATCTGACTGAGCTGAAAGTTTCTTCCATCTCCACACAGGATGTCTGCTTAGGAAATGGGGTTGGGTGCAATGAAAGCATCATAGACTGGTTCTAGGGATGTGAAATGTCATTTCTCTGGCAGCGAAGGAGCCGGGGTTGTTGAGGGAGGTCAAGTGGTACCAACCAGATACAGCTGCATCAAGCAAAAACCTCTGGGGCTGAAAAATTAGGCCAACACAGAACTGCCAAAAACCGCAGTTCCTCGAATGGCCACTTGAGGCTGGCTCCAAAAGAGAGTCAATCCGCATAGACTGATATTAAAAAAGCCAACTTCACAGCAGAAATAAACATGTCTACAGCCTGGAACCAAAAACAGCTTTGGTCTCTATGGTTAATTTTTTGCTTTGTGACAATTGTCCGGAGTAGAATATTTATATAACACACGCTTTGAGTGGCAGGTGGGTGAGTGTATGCTTTTTTCACAAACCTAAAGAACCTCCAACTCCATTGCATACCTCCACCTTTGAAACTTAGTCTACACCCTTGTAAAGGTATACACTTAGAATTACTGACAGTGTCACGTGATGATAATCATCCACCAACCCAGGCTGTGATTTAGGAGACCATACGTGCTTGACATTAACTGTCCACCCACACTATTAACTGTGACCAGCGGCATCACAGCAGCTGCCTTTGAGTGCGTGTGTTCATGCCGGTGTGTGCACTCTCGCCATTTGGCCCAGCCTCGGTCTAATCATGCGCAATCGCCTCTAATTAAGGAAACCGTGCTCTATTCTCTGCCCGTCACCCTGGGAGACTCCATGGAAACCACAGCGTAACCTACAGACTGTTATTATGGGGTGGGTGTTTGGCAGGTTGGTGCTTGGCGAATAAAATCCGTCACCACTCAGAGCCAGATCCCTGAGTTACTACCTGGAGCTGAGTGATTATAAAAAAAAAAAAACACAACAAAGCTTTTCTGGAGAAAATGTGCTCATGATGCTCTGAACTGACCAAACATATGATCAAAAACAACAACAACAACAACAACAATGCACAAAATTGCAAATGCACCAGCATCAGCAGATATGAAGAACTGAGTGGATGTATGTGACACATTAGTTATGCTTTATATTTCTGTCCTCCTCCTTTGTAACTCTGCTACACAAGCTGAACCTGCTGCTTTGATTCCTCCACAGCACATCTTTCATCACTCTCTGCATCTGTGTCCCTCTCTTGTTGATATCATGTCGCCTGTCCCTCATCTTCTTCCCTTTTTTTTCGGCCCTGCATCCTCCTCTCACTCCAACTTTCGCTTTACTTTCATCGTTTTCCATCCCTTTTTTCTCCCATTCAGTCTAACTGACTGCCTCATCCGTCACATCTCTGTCTCTTTTTTCTCTTGCCTATAATTTTATCCTTTTATCCTTCCTTCTCATCTTTTTTCCATCCCTCCTTATTTATTTGCATCCCATAATGCATCACTCTGCCCCTGTATTGGATGCTCTGCTATAGTAACAGCACCGAAAGAAAGAAATGACAGAGAATGCGTAATTGCTATACGTTATTAGATACATTTTCAAGTAAACGTCATCACCATCATAGAATAATAAGGATAATTTACAGATCCCATATTGTATAAGTGTGATTTCCATGTCTCTTGATTATAGATCAGGTCTATGTTCTATATTAATACTGTGAAAGTATCAAAGCCTCAGTCCACAGAGAAACACACACAGCCTGTATTCAGAAACTGAGCCTTAAAACGAGCCATCAGGACTTCTGTAACTTTGTGATGTCACAACAAAGCAGGCACCACTCTCAGCCATGCCCAAAGCCCCGTCCACCTGGACCCACCATCCAACCAGTCAGAAGAGAGGCTCAGAGCCTGTCAAAACCACAAATACATCATCTTCTTATGGATATCAAAGCTTCAATTAAAAACACAGGAAAAGTGTCAAACAGGGGACCTTTAAGTGTACTTTTTGCAGGATATCATATCAGAGTGTTGCAACTTGCTAACATGTTACTCATCTTACAGTACAAACTGAAAGCATGGAAGGAAAACCTGCAACTGGAAATTTCAGATGAAGATTGGAAAGCAGCTTACACTACTACTCATACTAAGTCTATAAATACACATCTTAAACTAATACAGTTGAATGGTTAATGGACATACTGTATGTAACACCGGTGGAATTAAATCCATATAGTACAATTATACAAGACATGTGAAAAAAATATATAGTTTCATTTTATTTGACAATGCAGAAAGTTTAAAAGTTAAAAGTTATAATTGATAATTACTTCAAAATGAATCCTTAACTTTTTCTGCTTATTTCCAGAGAAACATAATCACTGTCACGTGTTAGCAGGACCCAAATGCAGGCAACACAAAAAACTGGAAGGTGCAATGCAAGTGCTTTGGTAAAAACGCAGCCCAAACAAAACTCACAAGAAGGCCATCAGGAACCAAACACAGGAGATCCAACTCAGGAACAACAGGATCGGCTGCAAACAGAAAATCAAATGCCCAAAACACGAGGGAAACAGAACAGAAAACGTCTCTGGGAACAAAACAGACCAACTGACAATGACAGAGACTTGAATACACGAGGGAGGCAACGGTGATTGAACACAGGTGAAATGAGACAAAGACAGGAAGTAAAACGAGCATGAGACACACAAGGAAAGTGATTTCAAAATAAAACAGGAAATGACCAAATGTCCGAACATTTAAAGTCAAACAAAGTATAAACAAAAAGAGATGTAGAAATTTAAATAAAAATATTATCGCAGAGAAAAGTAATATTTTTCATGCTGCATCAAATTATGTTCATGTTCAATGTAATTATTGCACTGAGAGGAAAAAAGAGGAAGACACAATTAAACAGCTTCAGAGAGAAGCAGCAACACACAAATTAAATTTAATTAGCTGATAATTAATATTTAGTCTTTCAGTCTGTCTTTTACACTCTTATAATTGTCAGAATTTGCTCTTCTCTCTCCTTGAGGCTGATGTCTGACACTATATTAATGTAAGGTTGATAAAAAAAATACATAAAAGGAGAATTTCATTTTGATTCACCTTCAGTAGTCACTCTGTTTAATCAGTTGGAGAATTTTATAACAAAGCTTCATCCTTTTCATGTTTTTTTATTTTCCTAAAGGTTTTAATAACTTTTCAAACATTTGTTTACTGTCAACCTGTTGGCCTGTTAAGTTCAAGTGAAGGTTAATGGAGCCCTTATATAATCTGACTGGTGACAAATCATCGGGCCAGAGCTCCTATTTTTAGAGGCCTCAGGCTCAGTCTGGAGTAAACACACTCAGAGCGAGGAAGACGATGACAGCAAAGACGAGAGTGAGCAAATAAGGAGAACGAGAGCAGAAGGTGAGGACGGGTTTCTCAAACCTACAAAAAGGTTTTATTTGCATTTAATCTGTTTGGGTAAATACATTTTGAAAGAAATGTAATTGGTGACCACATACATAATGACAGATTTTTAGGAGTTTTAAGATTTGAATCGTAAGAACAAACACACCAGACGATTCAGTGAAGATGCAGGACCAAATAACAACCATGGAGTGAACAATCATCATCAGCTGGTTGCACTTGTGAGTGCTGAGAGGATACAATCAGCACAAACTGGAAGAGTGTAAATGACAGAGCAGACAGCTGACACAACAAAGTAGAGTCCGAAAGACGTGGTCGTTTACCAGGTACGGATGTCCAATAAAAAGCCACTATCAAGCTGAATTATAGGAAACGTTGGGTCCAGCATTTTAAGCGCTTGACCCCCACTAGGGAGTAAAAATCAGGATATATCAGCCTCTGCTGCTTTTATATTGACGATTCTTTTCTCTATCTGTCTCTTGTGAATTCAGATTCATGGAAGCGCAGCACGTAATCAGTGAAGAGCCCTTTTAAGGTTTCGGAAAGGTCATAGTTTGGGTAAATATTTTTTTTTAAAAGTCACTGTGTCACATCTTGTGCTTAAAGTCAGCATTGGTTATTTTAGTATGTTTTTACAGAAACATTTGTATAAGTTCCTTGTTATGTTGAGAAAAATGTACTGCAAATGAGCTGTATAATAAAAAAAACACATGAGTGACACCAGAGGGTTTGAGTCCCCGTCTGTGGTTCGGTTTAGGCAACAAAGCACTCTGGGTAAGGTTAGACGAAGATCAGGATCATGAAGTAAAGATAACCTGTGTCTTGCTTAAAGTCAGTAAGTTTTGACTCACTGATTAAATCATAAAAATGTTGATGACTCTTCAGTTGCTCCGAGCAGATACTGTTTTGCAGATATATTCAAATGAATGCATGAATTAAAAGTTTTATTTTTGTCCAGTCATTTATATCGCCCATCTCTCCTGGGATTAAACAACAACAAACCGAGTTTACAGTAGACACACCCACCAGCATCTAACAGCACAATATATCAATAGCTTACATATAGTGTCCCAGATATCTGACAGCAATGGAAAATGTAATAAATAAATGAGCACAGCCTGACATAAATACATATATAAACATTATATAAACAAAATCTACATTTATGCACTGATTCATGACAGTTAACACAGTGTTCGTCTGATTCAGTGCATGAATAATTTATGTCTATAATCCATATAAAGCAAAGTATGAAGGTTTTACTTGTCAAGTTTTTCCTCTTCAGATCCGTGATTTACAAATATGTTCAGTAAATGCGAAGACGACGTCAGAAAGGTTTTCGATTAAAACTCCATCCTCACTTATAATCAAATATGAATCTGCAACTTGAACTTTCAGTGACTTTGCTCATTAAAAATGTTTCCTAGTTTTGTTGGCTGCATCATGTTCCTGTCAAAACAGATTTCCTGCTGCAGTTTTTTAGCAGCATGTAAACATTATTCCCAGTGGCCAGTGTTTCACATGAGAGAGGGAAAGTTCAGCCCAACTTTACAATGCACAGAGCGTAGCTGCAACAGGCAGGACATGAACAGAGAGCTGGACAGCTGATGGGGAACAGAGGCAGGTGGAGCGCTGCGGCGGTTTGGGGACGGACAGCTTTAATATCACGTCAGTCACGTCACCAAAGTAAAAGAGAGGGAGGTGATAAAAGAAGTAAAGACGGAGGATTCCATTAAAAACCTGAGATAAAGTCACACAGAAAATTGCTCGTCCTTCTTCAAAACTCGACCTAACTATTACTGAAACTGGCTTGTCCACCAAAAAAAAAAAAAAAAAAAAAAAAAAAGAGGGACAAAGTTGTGCTGTGTTTCTGTGATGACGGTCCGTACTGCTGCTGTGATGGATGGAAGACGATCTCCCACAGCGACATTTAAAGGGCACAGCACTCTTCCTAATGAACAATCGTCAATGGTAGATCAATAAAAGTCTCCGGCCTGCTGATAGCCACAGTCACCACACACTACCTATGGACTTGTGTGTGTGTGTGTGTGTGTGTGTGTGTGTGTGTGTGTGTGTGTGTGTGTGTGTGTGTGTGGGGGGGGTCTTATCTTTAGGAGGATCAATTTTCCTCACAAAGACGGAGATGGAGTCTGGCTGTTTTTTTTCTTCTGTCCTTCACTGATGTGCCACCTCTCCAATCAGCAGCCAAGGAGTGTGATGCAGAATGACTGATGTACAACCGCACTGTACTGTAGGTTCTCACACACACACACACACACACACACACACACACACACACAGACAGACACAGGGTGGGGGTCAATAGTACAGGTATATAGTGGAGCGATCACATTGTCCTCTTAAGTGAGGCTAAGGGTCAATCAATAGTCCCGTCAAAACCTCCACGTGAAGACCACCCATGAGGAGGGGAAGGATCAAAGTGTATTTGCAGGCTTGAAAGAACTCAGAAGCAGGATGAACACAGAGTTCAGATTGATGGTGGAGGCAGAGCAGAGGTGAAACAGCTCATAAAGAGAGGACACAGACGTGCTGCAGCTGTTTTACTCTTGAATGTGAATGCAGTATGGGGAATTGACAAAAATAGATTAAGGAAGCACATGGTGGATTTTATATAAACAACACGGCCATGTGCATATACAGTATATTTACATATACTGATTTCTATACTACTACTGAGCTATCAATACCACTGATTTTTGAGAATAGTAAGAAGACTGAAGTTGTATTTGTAAGTAATAAATAATGATGCATTCACCTCATAAAAGAAAACATTTTTTCAATCCCACTTCCACAGGATTTCCAAAGGTTAGGCTCAATCCCCGTGTCCCCCCCTAAAGCCTGAGCCCTGAACCCTCACAGACTTATAGCTGACATCGCCTGGTGGGTGATTTAGAGTGAGAGGCTGCAAGGGCTCAAGATGGTGTAAAAAGGAATGGGACAGCACTCTGTGACGCATAACGTTACCTTGACGACGCCAAAACATGTCCCTTCGCTCCGTGTTTGTAAACACAGTAATAATGTTGGATGAGATCTGATGAAAGCAGATTTGGAATTTATCATCAGGCCATCATCGGACAAATGACTACACACAGCTCTTCCTGTGACTCACCAGTGAGCCATGTGTTTGTACTGACATGTAAACTTTGGGTTCGTTCCAGACTTGCTTCTTTGTGTGACCGTTCTTCTTCTGGTTTCCATTTTAACACTTCTGGGCGTACCCTGATACATTGACATTTACTCGTGATTTACAATTCGGGGATATCACTAAAGCTTCAGTGCAGTAGGAGATCTTGGTGTAACCATGGTAACCAGTGTTTAACATCACAATGCTATGAACTGTGGGTAATTCCCTCATGCAAAGTCTGCAGAAATGCGGACTTACAGAAAGTAAAAATATATATACATATATATATATATATATATACATATATACATATATATATATATATATATATATATATATATATATAGCGATATATTCTTGCTACACAACAGTTTGAAACAAATATGCAAGAATACAGACATATAATGATCTATTTTTGAATCGAAAACGGCCCCACGCCAGAGTTCCAGCGCAGTGACAGAGAACCTAAAGCCATGCCACTCTCTTTCTATTCTAATCTCTAGTCCATAATAAAGTTTCTTACTGAAGGTTAGGCTCTAACTGTGGATTATTAAAAGTCAATATAATTTGCAGTTACAAGTGTCATGATAAACTGTTTAACAAGCCTCCTTTAGACATGAACTGAAACTTTTTATTAAATGTCTTTCATTTTCAATATTAATCATCTTTAAATGAAATTCATGTAATGAGCTACATCAGAGGTTTGGAGAGGAGAGAGTGAGAGAGGCACAGAACTTGAGTGAGGTAGATGGAAAATGAGGGAGACCAGCTGCAGTCAATTAAAACTTCACTTCATTTATCAGCCACCGTATTCAGAGGCACATGTATAACTGGAAGGTAATGCATTTATATGAACAGTTACACCCAGTGATTCCAGCCTCTCATATTTCCCATACATATATGATTTGTTTTCATCTTGCAGTGATGATGATGCCGTCCACCTGCATCAGAGCTGGATGCTGCTGCAGGTACAGCACCTGGCTCCGAGAGAGGCCATCCTACAGACACCACTCTTCTATAATCATGACCATTACAGAAATCTGAGCATAACAGATGTCAGATTTCAGACTTCAGTTAGTGCTGGGCAAAGACAAATTTTAAGATCATCTGGCATTTTTCACACAGGGTCATTTAATTAAAGTTGTTAAAGAGAGAAAATAAAAAGTCTCTGAGCTAATGAGCTCATTAACATCTACTGTTCTCATCATTTAGATCATTCGTTCAGAATTTTTATTCGGTCTACAACTACAAACTAATTATTTGTGAACATCACTTCACAAGATCAAAATCTTAATGAATCTAACTTGAGCCCATAAAAAAAAACCATCTAATGTTCAAAACAAAGCAAGCTGAAAGTACTGCTCAGGTACACTCCACAAGGGAAACAATCAAGAGAAAAACAAAAGAAAGGATTTTGGCAAAGGCACCAAAACGTCCGTCTCTGTGCTCTGTGAGAGTTAACAAATAAAAATAAAAGAGGACTCTGAGACATTTGCGAAAGCCATTTCTGACAGAACAACAACATCTAAAGCTGGCGGCACCCGGGAATAAGCAAACAACTCTTAAGTTATATGTCGACTCCTCTGGACCTATCAGCTGACTTTTCCATTTCCTTCGCTGCCGTCATGTTCTCTCTCCTTCACTGAACTCACAGTCCTGCAGCACAAAACCTTCCCTCACCACCTCACCCTGTATGTCTGCATTTACTGACATTATGTGTCTTCTTCGAGATAAATGATGCATATGTCAGCATTGCACCCACTTCACTCCAAAAATAGTCACAGTTGCCACCAAGGTAGGGATTCAAAATCATAATTACAGTATCTGCCTGTGGCACCCGGGCTCATTAAGCTTTTTACTCCTCTTGTTATGTGGGGACCTGGCAGCCTGAGCCCATGTCCTCTTTACACTTCAAACTGTGGTTTAGGAAAACGGGCGCTCAGGAAATTAGATTTTGATCTTAAGCCCACTAGGAAAAGTCAGAGTGGTTCAGTGTGCGACTGAGTAGAGATCATATTAGGTTTGACAGGAATCAAAGAGTGATAGCAGGGAAAGGCTGCGTTAATTACTGCTACTGTGACAAAGATAGAGACTGAAAACACCAAATGAAGGAAATGTGTGTGAAGTTTTTGTTTCTGTTTGACTGAAGTTAATTCCTGAGATATTTTTTATGCTGGTACCAGGCACAGAGCAGAGTTAGTGCTGCCAGGGTTCGTCTCCCTCCGTGGTTGTAATCATACACACTCACTAGGTTCTGTATTAATACTGTGAAATTATCAAAGCGCTCAGTCCACAGAGAAATGCACACAGCCTGTATTCAGAAACTGAGCCTTAAAAACAGCCGTCGGGACTTCTGTAACTTTGTGATGTCATAAAAAAGTCACCACTCTCAGCCATGCCCCAAGCCTTCAGGTTTCCAACCTCACAGGATTTGGTTTCTCTGAGTGTTTACCTGAAATCTGTCGATTTTTATACAACCACTCAGCCAATCAGAAGAGAGGCTCAAAACCTCTCTTTGGATTGGCTCATCAATCTGTTGTTGCTAGAGCTCCAAAGAGACGCCTGAGAGGAGATGTAGATCTACATTGAGATGGTTTTTGGTTCTTAAAACCAAATATATTTTCATATGGCTCAACACTTCAAATAAAACATAGGAAAAGTGTAGAATATGGGACCTTTAACATCCTCAGAGGAACACATGCAGCTCTGTGTTTAGGATAACTGCCCCTCCAGTATATCTCACATGGACCATTACCTCCTGATAAAACGCTTCACAGCAGTCGATTGGAAAATGTCATCACTATCTGGTGGTGATTTTTATCACGAGATACAAGTGTGTGATGAGTCTTCACTATTTAAACACAAATGTGAAAACTCATCTCAACTTTAATATGCAATATGACTGAGACATTTCACAAGTGGGAAATCATCCGCATAATTTATTTGATGCTCAAGCAATGACATTGAGGTCGGGATATTTTCCTTGCTGTTGGGATCAAGGCATTAATGTAATTTGTGGTCTCTAAGTAGCTGGTGCAGCAATAAAGTTTAAGTAATTCAATCCCCTAAGACCTGACAACAAAACAGCATCAGCACTAAAACGTTAGCATGCTAACATTTGCTAATTAGTGCAAAACTCACGCTGAGGCTGATGGGAACGGATTTTATTGAAATTCTGATCTGATGATGATTTTGGCAGATGTTGTGATTGTGATGTGAGTCGTCATTTCAGTTGGAACGGTAATTTTTGCATTTCATTTTCACTGAAACAAATGATGAAAAAGAATAGAAATGATGATGTGATTTGATTTGATGTGACAACACATGCTCCATGTTTCTTCATCTTATGGATAAACCTCAAACTTCCACTGCAGTCCTACTGTATGTGAAAACTCTGCACTGTAAGCGCCTAAGAATAGTGTTTCTCTCATTGATTTTAAAAGCACTCTAAATTCACAATGAAGCATCAGCAGCAGCCATCGATCTCAGCTCACGAGTGATGAAGTGCTTGTTGTGATATCTGGCGGCCTCTCCTCTCTGCAGATAAATCCGTCCTGAACATTTCATTTCCTGATCCTCCCCACTGTGCTGTGACATTTACTGCTCTGCACATACAGCACGTGCCATCATTTAGCTCTGTACTGAGGGAGAGGTGACTGGAAAACTGACACAGCTGAAATCATGGAGGCACTTAGACCTGTGCTTGATGTGATGTGAAGGAATGAAAAGTAATATACATATGAGCTTTCTTCTTCTGAAGTAGATGGCTCGAATGGCCTCCTCTGCAAAGCACCAAGCAGCTGATGGCTGCAGTTGGGCTGCTGGCCGTCAACAGTAGATGATGTTTCCAGGACCTTGCAGTGAAAGAGAACTAGTGCTCACTCATCCCTCCCTAACCAATTAAACCTTGCTTTGATTACAATGAGCATCATGTGAGAACCACTTGTGTGAATAAATTGTTTCTTAAAGGTCCCATATTCTACACTTTCCCTGTGTTTTATTTGAAGGGTTGATCCATAAGAAAGTATATTTGTGGTTTTAAGAACCAAAAAACATCTCAATGTAGTTTGACATCTTCTCTCTCAGGCGTCTCTCTGGAGCTCTAGCAACAACAGATCAGTGAGCCAATCAAAAGAGAGGCTCAGAACCTCTCGCTGACTGATTTGAGTGGTCGACTAAAAATCGACAGATTTCAGGTAAACACTCAGAGAAACCAAATCCTGTGAGGTTGGATCCTGAAGGCTTGGGGCATGGCTGAGAGCGGTGACTTTGTTGTGACATCACAAAGTTACAGAAGTCCCCACGGCTGTTTTTAAGGCTCAGTTTCTGAATACAGGCTGCGTGCATTTCTCTGTGGACTGAGCACTTTGATCATTTCACAGTATTAATACAGAACCTAGTGAGTGTGTATGATTACAACCACGGAGGGAGACGAACCCTGGCAGCACTAACTCTGCTCTGTGCCTGGTACCGGCATAAAAAATGGACCAACATGTCGAAACACCGTCTCAGGAATTAACTTCAGTCAAACAGGAACAAAAACTTCACACACATCTCTCTCAGGCTTCTCTCTGGAGCTCTAGTAACAGCAGATCTGAGAGATCTGAAGAGAGGCTCAACATGTTCATGTCTTGAAATGCTGCCGTTATTGTTTATGAATTGCAACAGCTGACATCTGCTGTAACAAAGCTACACACACAACGTTCACAAAGGCTAACGTTAGCTTGTTTAGGCTAACATAGCGACAGCTCATTACGTGAGCTGGGTGCTCAACAACATTAGTAGGCTACAGTCATCAACGTTCATTCTCTCAAAATATAACGCTGAGTATTTTCACACTATGGGTCTGTCACCATGTTAGTCACTTTAAGTATACACACGTGCGTGTGTGTGTGTGTGTGTGTTATACTGTGTGTGTGCAGCAGCATGTGTTTTCTGTTTTTTACCGTGGTATCAAATTTAGTATCAGGAAGGACCGTGGACTTTAGTTGGTAGTGGTACCGACTACACAATTTCTGGTATTGTGACATCCCTATTACACACTCTGCCTCATCACACTTTCTTACTGTCAGTAAAACCTCGAAGCCCCTTTCCATTTGGATGGATATCCATCAGTGCAGCTGCTTTCTCTCCACAGGCTCCAGACTTCCCTCTGCGTGCTGCACTAATCAGATTTCCTGTAAAGCCACTGTTGAAATGATTGGGGGCAACTGTAATGAGTGCCTGTGTTTGTTAACCGCTGTTTTAATTTGTGAGCCTTGTACAATGCGTAAGATAATAGATTGCGCCTGTGTAGTCAGCAATAGAATGAGGACAGGTTTTGTCTAGCTACACCAGAGGGAATGAGAATATGTCATTGTAATACTTTGCAGTGGGCGCATCGCATCTGCCAAAGGTTTGTTTATCATTTTAGTGTTTTCTAAAGCGATGTGTTCTATTAAAATGTGATGAAAGCAAAGCTGAAAGCTCAGTTTTTATACCCGATCATAATTGATTTATTAAACCTTAATGTCAGATTTGGCCTTTACGGTCATTAATTTACCGAACAAATCCAAAATTGCACTCCACACTTAATGAGAAAAATCACCTGCAGAGGATGTGAAGCAGTAACAGCTTGAGAGGTGCGTACGCGCGTGTGTGTGTGTGTGTACATGAGTGAGAGACAAGAGGGAACTGCGTGTGTGCATACGTGTCAGCCGACAAAGAAAGTGTGCGTTATCTGTGTGATGATGATGATGATGATGGCGATGATGATGAGATACAGAGACAGGCCAGCTGTGATTTTGTGCAGAGATGTCATTGTTTGTCAGACACAAGGTAGTGGACATTAACCTAAAGTGACAGCTTGGTGATGCACAGCACAGGCTATGGCACTGACACACACTGACACACACACACACACACACACACACACACACACACACACACACACACACACAAACACACAATCAAACACACACACACACACACACACACAATCACACACACTCCATCAGTCTCTGTCCTGCTCTCACTGACACACACACAATCACACAGGCTCTCTCTCTCTCTCTCTCTCTCTCTCTCTCTCTCTCTCTCTCTCTCTCTCTCTGATGCAAACACGCGCTCTCTCTGATTTCTCTGATCTGTCCCATTGTGCAGCTGTGACAGCGGTGATTGTGTTGTGTTGCCTGAGCCTGAGAGTTGGCTGATGACAGGGCGGCGGCACGGCGAGCCGCGGTGGCAGGCTGCGCGGTTCAAACGCGGTGACACAACAACATCATTACCCGTCATTCTGCGGGTGTCAACAGCGGCACAAACAGGCTGCGACAGACCATCTCCTCCGAATACAAGACAAAGATGGTGCACATTGTTCTCCCGCACAACACAGTGAACTGGATGGAGAAAGATATCAGATACACTGAGTGTGTAGGCTGCACACTGCTCGTTTTAAAGGGTCAGCTCACTCAAATTACAAACAAATGAACTGATTTCCTTACCAACATGTAATAGGTTTTAAGTCATGCAGAGAGTTAAGATAGTGCTTGTATTTTCCCCAGATTCTAAGTTTTTCATTTCTGAGGTTCTCATCAGCACAATAATCTGAATTTTCTTTGTTCACACACACACTCACACAAGCTACTTTAACAGAGCTACCATTGTGGGTTCACCCAATATCACTCATTCAATATCACTGTATGAAACAAGTGAGAGGTCCAAACCTCCAGAGGAGCAGGTAACTTTTGACACATAAACTCATGGCACTGACGCAGCTGGCAAACACGGTGGTGATTCGCTCGGCAGCTACAGTCGTTCATCCAGTGGCGTGAGAGGTCACTAAGCTTCTAGAAAAAGGACACGTGGATGAACTCTGGTGTGACAGATAAATCAACACACAGTAAAGAAGACTGTATCCAAGATATGGCATCGTAGCACAATGTTCCAAAGTATTTGTGTTTCAGAAACACAGCTCAAATGTCACCAAACTCTGCAGCCTCCACAGTTTGTTTGTTTCTTCAGGGGAGGTGGTCTGAGAACCACAGTCCTTCACAGAAACACCCTGGTTCTCATTCGGCTGCCCAGTAATATACTGCTTTCTTCTACTGGTCAGCACATGTGAGCGGAGTGGAGCACGAGTGGGAGGATTTTGGATGAAGTAATGAGTGGATTTTTCAAAGAGTTGGATTGTATTTCCAGCTCCATCTCGCTCTGGTACCGTTCCAGTGCCGCTCACACCATGAGCTCAAAGCCCTATTCCTCTAATGTTTAGCAGTGAGAGATCTGAGTGGAGTGGTGGTCACATGGTGAGCACCACTGAGTGCCTTGCCCAAGTGCTTCTGGACAACAGTCATCAAGGAGGCGGGACTGTCGCTCGGCAGATCCTTCCGTCTCTGCCAGTCCTGGGATTTAATCAAAAAGGTTTCAGATCACTGCCGCCTCATTTCACCTTCAAGTCTCCTCAGAGAAACGCAAATTCTACAATCTACTGTAATCACTCATCTTCTGGTTTCCCACTAAAGCTCTGCAGGACACCACCTTCAGTGTGCTATCCAATGAAGTCAGCATTTAATTGTCTTTTTAATATGCAGTCACTGCATTTTATAAACTTGTTTTTTTTCCCTCTGTGAGATAAGCAGCAGTTTGCACAATAACTCAGGGAGGAACATGGGTCTGAGGTTGTCTTTGACTTTCTCATTGTCAGACAGAGTTTGTAAAAATCCTGTCATAATCTATCATTACACACCATTTTAATTAAAATTTTAAATCATAATGAATGACATCATATTAAGTAGCTTTTGGTTTTCAAAAACAACTGGGATTATACCTTTATGGGGCCAGGGAGAGAAAAGATGAACAGAGATGATGACATGCGGCGACTTTTCATGTAAACACCACAGGTAGCAGATGAATTCATTTTTTTCTCCACAGTGACAGTGAGGGGTATTTAATTACCCTCATGATATAGTCTGAGCACATAATGGAAAAAGGTCTGTGCATCTGCCTGTGTGAGCGTGACGCCACAGAAGCTGCCGCCTGACTCTCTGATCCGTCACAATGATGGACGGCCTTCGGGTTTGTCCATCATTGTTAAAAATAATGCAGGCAAGTTATTCCTGCACCACAGACATGCTGACCAGGCAATGTGACCCCAAAATGGCTCAAAATATTAGTGATCTTGTACAGTAGTAGGTGACCTCCCCAACCCCTCCACAAACCTGAAAACAGCAAGTGGCTGAAGACAATCACACCAATATCCCCCATAACATCCCAAAACAAATATCCAAAAACTTGCTGAAAGTAAAGGAAAGTAAAGGCTGCACACTCATAAAAAAATTAAAAAAAAAACATCAACTAAATCTCCTTCCCTCCTCGTATTCTTTGTACATTGTGGGTACCATTCTCAGCAGTGTTATTCCACTGTGTCTGACAGTGTTGCCTGCTCCTCCGGCGAGCTCGGCAGCGCGTAATCCCCGATAAGCTCGGCGGTAATGCAAGTTTTGATGGGATCGTTAGCTAATGTTCCACTGAGGATTTCTCTGAGGTAACATAGCTCCACCAGCACAGCGGCGCATAACCAGACAGATGGCTGGGATTCTCACCAACCACAGGAGCTCTTACAGTCTCAGAACACAACAAGAACAGAAATGCTTCGCACAGCAGCAGCTAGATAGAAAAGAAAGGCTCCTTCGAGGTTGGACCTAAAAACATCAAATTCAGCAGCTCATGGAGTGTCACACTGACAGGAAATTCATCTAACATTTCTAAAGTCAAGAGACCTGCAAGAGATGAAAAATAAATATATAAATATATACATTTCCACCTCACCTGGTATTGATAACTTTCAAACTAAAAAGTTGCTGTTTTTTTTTTTAAATTCTGCACACTGTCTTAACTCGCAATAATCAATTTATTTGCAATACTCAAATTATAATGCATGCAAATAATTGCAAGTTACTCGTGTGCAGGATACGTCGTTCTCTAATTTGGCTCCATTCATCCTTCTACACACCTGTCTCCTGAAATAGATGAGCAAAGTGTTCTGAACTAAAAAGTTTAAAGTCATAAGTCATTTTCTTTCTACAATTAGCATTAAGTAGACTTGACCTCTACTTAATGCAAATGTTGGGCATTCAAAACTCGCCACATTGCTACTACAATGAATACTTTACATGGAAAATTAATGGGGTGCTTGCATATGACCGGTCAAAATGTAGCATGGGGATCTTTGTTCGATGGCCTTTGGAGGCCTCAGAGATACGTCAGGGCTTGAATGTTCAGACTGAACTAGACCAGGAAAACTTTTTGATCAGGGGTAGAAAACAGGTGGAGTTTTGTGAATTTGCTGTAACTGCCTGTTTAGCTTTATATATCGTTAAAAAAAAGCTAATTTAATAAGATTAGAGCTGAACTGACAAAGAAAATGTATTTATTAATTACCACATACAATAAATCAAATTAATTGTTTAAAATAAAACTTAACATTCACTACTGCAACCCTCTACATCATTTCAGTTTTGTACTGTCGGTCAAATAATACGAGATACTTTAAAGACCATACCTTGACATTTTTCACAGTGGTCCAAATGATCAATTGATTAATCGAAAAGTAATGAACCATGAAAATTATGATTAATTGTACTGGTGTTGTGTTATTTCTCTTGTATAGAACCCATCACTTTTAAGCAAAGTTAAAAGTATTTTTCAGAAATGCATTTGAACTGAATATTTCCTGATGTGGTTATTCACCCTCTCTCACACTGCAGCACCTCAGCCCTCTGTATTCACCTCTTTCTCACTGCAGTGCAACGTAATGAATGTTGCACACTTGTCGTCTAGTACAGCCCTCACCGCACTTCAAACACTGACTGAATCTGCACATTGTCACCACCAGCGATTGTAGATGCCGCTCTCCTTCTAAGGCGAACTTTGTGTCGGCTTCACAGGAAGCCATTTTTAGCTGCAGTGTGTGTACGCACAGCTTGTACAGCAGACAACCGTAGAAATGTAAAGATGAAAAACAGAGATGTTTTCTTAATGTGCGATATCAAAGACAGGGATTTACATAAAAATGGTCGAGTGAGAATAAAAATGTTCATAGTCTCCAGCTGCACAGCACTGAAATGTCTCACAATCACCTGCTCAAACTGAATTTGGCCCCTGGAGAAGACAAAGAGAAAAGCCTCTGAGGGCCCCAGAACAACCTCCACCTTATTAAAATGATAAATGCCTTTACAGCCACCGAGGTGCACATCTCATTTCTCCTTCACAGAGTGGAGCTCACGGTAAACGTGGTCCTGCCCCACAGCAGAGCATGATGCAGACGAGTCAGGTGCTGTTTTCCTGACATGATTATGTCCCAGTGTGATGTTACAGTGCTACGCCTTCAGGTTTCTACTCGCAGACATCCGCACACACGATGTTCAGCTCTGATGATTAAATTACAGTGTATGTTCAAAAACACACACAGCCACAAGCTTAAAGGCGTGCACACAATCAAAAACACGCAACTGCGGCACACTGTCTCCCTCTCACATACATCCTGTATCACACACTACAGGTAGCGAGTAGGTAACTAATTATTTTCCATTATGGTGATGTGCTTGTTGATAATGGGCCATTAGTGGAGGACGGCATGCTGTTAAGAATTCATTGGCTGGCAGCTTTATTTGCTCAGGGGAGGTCTGAGTCGTTTGTCAAGAGCAGGATGTTTTGGGGGTGTCGGCGGGACAAGTCTGAGCCAGACTCTAGAGGACTCTATGTCATTCCAGATTTGCATCAAGAAAAAGCGTTTTTACATTCTTTTCTTTCCACTTTCTTTACTGAGTTAATGATGTGTCACAACTCTGGTTTTACAGCTTCTACGTCTCAGTTATTATCAGTAAAATACAATATTCTGTTATCAATACACCAAGCCAACAATCCACTGCCAGGCTCCATCAGGCCAGGACACACATTTAACAAGTTACTGGGACATAACAAAGAGTGGAAACAGTATTGATACATCAGAAACCAACTGTCCCAACAAGTCCTCCAACCTGAACGACCACGCAGGTCGTTTTCTTCAACCCTCTGATACGACCTGTAGGAGTGTCTCCTGAAATAACTCCCCCACGACGACAGGCGTACAGGACCTTGGTTGTCGTGGTTACAATAATAGACACGCAGACTGTACAGAGAGAATCTACCTTTGTTGCCATGGTTACTACAATAACGGCCATGGTTTGGTTAGGTTTAGGAAAAGATTGTGGTTTGGGTTAAAATAAGTACTTCCTCAACATTTAACTTTGTTGTCACGGTTACAATAATAACAACTTGGTTAACTTTTATCAATCGGTCATGGATAAAAGACACAACACAAACTGCTACTTTCACATGGGAATCAAACACTGCTCTCCTGTGTGATATGCCTGTGTTTCGTTGACCCATCCATCCACCTCAAGACGAACTATTGGCTCGTCTCTTACAGCAGGAGAGTCTCAACTGTCCAACTGGAGCACAGTGTGTAAATTAATAAAGTTTGATAATTTGTTCCCTCCAAAAGAAACATACAACATCCACTGTAACCCCCGGAGACATCAGTATACAGTATCACACAACTTCATCGCTGCAAATATTAAAAGGTCACATAAGCAGGTCTAGGTTCTAGATTTATATGTGAGAGGAGAAATGCACACAGCCTGTATTCAGAAACTGATTCTTAAAATGAGCTGTCGGGATTTCTGTAACTTTGTGATGTCACAACAAAGCAGTCATTGTTGGACCCACCAACCAACCTTGCAGGATTTGGTTTGTCTGAGTGTTGACCTGAAATCTGCTTTATTTAAATTTGATCACTCAGAAAAGAGAAGGCTCTCTTCTCATTGGCTCGCCGACCTGTTGTTCCTACAGCTCCAGAGAGAAGCCTGAGAGAGGAGATGTAAAACTACATTGAGATGTTTTTGGTTCTTAAAACCACAGATATATCTCCTTATGGATCAACACTTCAAATAAAACAATGGTTAAGTGTAAAATATGGGACCTTTAATGTTCTCTATAGTCTCTATATCATCATCACCATCTCAAGCAGTTTTCTCCTCCAGCCAACAGCATTTAAGGCTTGAATGGAAACAAAAGCCACATGGTGACAGCTTCTACTCTGAGCTAAGAGGATGGGCACTTTCTGAACGAATGCTCAGAGCTTTATTAAGCACCTGCTTGTCGACCACGCGATTCAAGCTACAGAGCTGTACTCCCACTATCTTTACACCTCCACAGCCTTATCAAGGGCATTCTTCTCTGTGATACCAAGGCTGCCGCACCAGCAGATAATAGAAAATGAAATCCCAGACTCAATAAAAGATTAAAAGTACGTACTCAACACAACACAACAGAACTACAGATTCATGAGAGGCCAGACACTGCCAGTTGCTTTGTGTCTGAATGTGTGAATGCACTGTTAAGCCTCTGAATAGAAGCAGTCAATGCTGTAACTATGGCCACTGTAGTCACCCTTAGAGTGTAAGTAAAAAGATACCAATGCATTCATTCACATTTTAAATGACTTTGTTTTGTTAGCTATTAAGCTCTGAAAATGGTTTTGGCTATATAATAAAAAAGCAGGTAGGTGAGTGTGTGGCAATGTTGCGCATTGTTCAATCAGACCAGCACGAGCACCCACATCATGTTGACCTCCAACAGCAAGAAACCTGAGACTCCTCTGCTCAGAGCTTCACAGCACAGAGATGTATCCCTCCACAGGCAGAACTGGCCTAATATTTATAGACCGAGCCCAAAACAGGACTTGTTTCCAGTTAGGAGACAGCTGTGCTCATGTACGTGAGAAAATGTAAACCTTCTCTATTTCAGGAAGAGCGGCAAACCTGCCTCACAGAGGTGGGATAAAGAAATTGAGCGTTAAACTGATTTCAAAGTGAGGAATGATTATATGGCACTTAAATGCGATAATAAGCCTGGACCGTCTGTCTATGAGAAAGAAGCGGGGCTGAAAGCTGTTACGTTACTGAGGTTGTCAAGTGGGCAGCTCCTGCCACTGACACTTCATTCAGTCCAGCCCACGATGCCAGCACAAGACTCAAAGGTAAATTCTGGCTTCCCACAACCATCGCCTGTGCACCTGTGAAGCAATGTCTGACGCTGACTATTTCAGTCACTTGTCAAGAGCTGCAAAGCTAAAAGAAAAATACCTCCCCAACTGCTGGGTTCACCTCTCTGCCTGTCAGGTGTTGGGCAGCAGATGCTGGATATTAGTTACTGAAAAACACAACTTAAAACCAGCAAAATATCAAAGTCAGCTGTCGTCAGTATCTGAAGCCTGACATTGAATTTTGGCCACCCAACCTACATTCAACTAAATATCAATGTCCAATGACATCGGTGGTCAGCTGCGTGCCTGCAGGGTTAGATCACATGATAACACCAGAGCAGGGTTTTTCCTGCATAGAGAATAGGGAGGCGGCAGCTTTCGTCAAATTTCCCGTATTTTCGTTCATGTTATGTCCTCAAAGTGCTGTGAATAATGTAATGTCAAGTTAAACCAAACCAGTTGCCACCTTTTATGTGAAAAAAGGTGGCAACCCCACAGATGAATATTATCTAGCACATCCAAAATCCAAGCACACCCAGCTTCTTGAAAAGTTTCCCTAAATGAACATTACATCCCATCCTGTATGTTTTGGGTTTTTTTTGCAGAAATGTCTCAAATTACAGATTATTTTAAAAAGAGAGTTCGCGAGGAGGAGAATCACGAGGACAGGTGAAACAGTGCAGAGTGCTGCAGTTAGTTAGGGGAAAAAAAGTTAATTCATGTTACTGAAGAGATTCGGTTAATTTGTCAGGACTGAAAACAGGCCTCGTTCTCAGCCACAAGCGGAAGGTGCCGGTGGAGGAGAGGATCAGAGCGCTAGAGGGGGGGTCAAGGCGAGAGTACCAAGTCTTTAGCAGTGTATTAACGAATGTATTAAAGCCGACGTTTACATGATTTTAACATCAGTTTTTATAAATCCCCCCAGATGTTCTGAAAAGCATAGAGTGATTGGCTTTGACCAGTGGCTGGAAAAATAATGAAAATATAACTATAAAAAAAGACACTCTCAGTATTCACTCCACCACCAAAGTAAAAACCCATCACAGAGTACAATTACAGCTCTAAAAAAGAGGAAGTTCTTTTCAAATTGATATGCTTCATTAGTGAATGGAAGAGACTTTGATTATTCTCACTAACCAGAAAGTGAAGGAGAGCAACAGAAGTTACAGATGAATAGCTCAAAGACAGAGGCCAGAAGGAGCCAAAGCCCTATCGTCCCCTCCCTCTGCAAATTGGTCGGTATTCAATTGAGAAAATACCTCTGGAACAAGAAAGAGACGGGTCAAATGTGAGGGTAACAGACAGGAACTGTGATGTGACGGATAAAACTGTCGGAGATATTATCCTGATGGATAACTCAATACAAGCTGTGAAGACAGGCCTGCACACACTGTCTCCTATCTACTTCCCTCTGTGCACCAAAAGAAAAGAGACTTCTGCGAGCTCCTCCGGAGGTCCCCGGGGACGTGATCCAGAATGACACACACACACACACACACACACACACACACACACACACACACACACACACACAAGCATGTTCCTTTATTTTACTGTATAGTGGGTTTCTCTATTGGATTTAATCTATTGATTTTGGCCTTGGTTCTTATATCATGCCTGAACCTTTATGTGTTTTCTTGGTTTTTATTGAGTATTGCAAGCACTCATACACTGAAAACCATAGACCTCTGTTCGCTCAAGTATCTCTGTGGAAGATTTAAAACTGCAGCAGTGAGTGACGGCAGTTGTTCAAAGGGGAATTAAAACGTTAAAAAATTAACTAAGGTTATCAACAGAATGTGAACAAAGAACGGTTCTGAAGTTGTGTCAAAGACGTTTATGTGCTGCAGAAATATCAACTGAAGTTAGCATGCAAACCAGCAAGCCCCAGCCTGTCCCATTTCATAATACCACTTTATACCTCAATAGGTGATAGTGAGTCACTAGCATCTAGTCTGTGCTCATAGCAACATGAGTGGATGAACAATTATACACTTTGAGGAGGATATAACCTTTGTTGCAACAATATCCCTCCACATTCTCCTCAAGCTCAGCTACTAACGCTGCTGCTCTCCCTTGCCTTCTGCCATTATCACATCTTCCCGCTCTCTCTGACTGGGCAGACTGGGTGTGAAATTCTTCATCATCAATCTAATTACAACCTAAGAAAACAGCCGACCAGTTACATAATCAGATTGCAAAGTAACCTCTGCAGAAAACGTTATTCCCCAATCCATGCAAGTTTGAAAACAACGGCCCTATAGTTCATTCAAGCTAACGTTAGCTAAACCTGATGGTGAGGGTTGAAGCTTGCCTGTGATTGGCCAGTGATGCCACTCCCAGAAGAAGCAGAATGCTCTCAAGTGCACCCTGAATGACAGGCACACAGAGAGTGGTGGTAAAACACAGTCCGCTGGCCCACCAATGCCACAGCCCACCGGGAATTTGCAGCGGGCTGCCTGATGGCCAGTCCGGCTATGGCACAGGGGAAGAGGAAGCACCAGAGTGCATTTCCTTGTTTCTCACAAGAGAAGTTTGGAATATGAATTCGAAAGTTTTACACACTGTCGCTTTGAACCATGGCTTAATTGGCTCATGGATAAGGCCATATTGTGCATTTGTTAACCTTTAATTTACCTTTACCTTGACAAGCTCTGGTTCTGCAGCTCACTACATCAAAATCACAAGGTACCAAAAAAGACTGCAGTTGGCTGCAGAGCAACTCTGTGTCTAGTGTTCAGTGCCTTGCTGAAGGGCACCGCCATGGTGCCTGAAGAATAAGCATAACCTTTACTATTTGTTATCCCCACTGTTACATGATTCAAAATGTCACTTTTCTAAAAACAGCTCCTCTATAACACCCAGACCCCACTCACTCAACAAAAAAACCAGTATGATGCATCATCAGAGTGAGAGGTCCAGGAGCTATGTAAACGGCTAAGTGCGTGATGCATCAGTGCCACTCATAATAACGGGTATGAAACCTGCTAAATTAGCTCCACGGCCTGTTGAGCCCTGCTGTCATCCACACCATTGCTCTGTATGTGTTACAGCTGAGTGCAGCGCTTTAATACACACTAAGACTGAATGACAGCAAACATATAGGTTTAAAACATCATGAACAACAGATGATATCTTCTGCAGGTTGTGACACATTCATCCTGTCACTCATACTCTCTCCCCTTTCTCTACCTCTGTTCTGCAGCTGAAGGTTAAAGGAAATGACTAGTTCAAAATAACTTGGGTCTTATTGTCTTAGTTTTGGCCATCATTTCTATGAGTTTTGATGACATCACCTCAACAAACTCAGACAAGGCAAGAGAGAGGAGCAGTTAGATGATCAGACAGGTTGTAAACAAGCCAATGTTTAGCCAGATGATGAAACCTGGCCTGGCTTTCTTATTTTTTGATCAGGCAGTTCCCTAAACCCAAAAAAAACCATTTTGTCAATTTTATGTTAATGTTAATGTTATTTAGGCAAACATCTTGTACAGTTTGTGTTAACATTTTCAGCAGCAATTTGTTTGGTTAAATAAAAAAAAAAACAGCTATGTAGAAAATTATGTTTACATTATACAGAAAGTTTTGGTTTGGTGTTAAATCCATGGTAATAAAGATCTATTCTATTCTTTATCAAAAGAGATTTCAAACTGTATTTTTGCAAGAGAAAAGAGTTTAGCAATGAGGACTTACTGTTTGCTTTGACAATGTACTTTTGGTTAACTGCCCCACCGGTGTTTAAATAGCAGCGCATTTCCATGTGCTTTTCTATGGGACCCTCTGGGACTGTGTCGCATGCACAGGATGAGACAGACTCAAATTGTGAAGGCACTTGTGAGTAAAATGTCTATGTACACTGCAGTGAGACATCTGTTCCTGCAGCAGGGTCTGATCTGATCACCGGGGTGCTCGTGTTTCATGCCCAGTTGGAGCTCTTTTTACTGATGTCACTGTCTTCCCAGAGAACAGCTGTTAACTTGGTGAGAGCAGTGGCTGAAATTAAATAATAAAAGTTTTAATAAACCAGAATGAACGATTAAGTACAGTAGAGTTGTTGAAAGGCACACAGACAGTCTCTCTCACCAGCCTCCCTCCTGTTCTGTTACCCATTAGCACATGCTGCAGGAAGGAAGAGAGTCAAAGTTCCATACTGAGTCCTATACGACATCTTACATCACAATCCTCATTAGAGCTGAAATCTACCTCTCCCCCCTTCCCTCTCTCCGTCTCTGCTGCTGACAGACGCCCACACCTACCCAGCTGGAGGCTCACCAGTCAGACATCACACTAGCTCACATAAGGTGCATGCACGCACGCAGCACAGGTCCAAGTTTGGGCTGCAATCAATAATGAATCTAGCAGGCACACACTGCTCAGCGGCAATTAAATGCTTTTTGTGTGGCCATGAACTGTCAACCGCAATATATCTTTTTCAAATTGAGCGTAATGACCAGTAGTCACATGCCAGGAAAAAGAGCACACAGGTAGTCAGGCTGCGAGGTCTAATTCTGTACTTCCTGTGTTTCTTAGGAGACCCGTGCAACATGCCCGCAGTGTGCACACAGAAGTTTTTACAGCATGCACAGGTGCACCAGCTAATGAATAAACATTCTCTCTCCCCCTTTGAGTCCTCCATCTCAAAAGAATATCATATATTTGTTGGGATTATACAGCTCTAAGAAGTATGAAATGTTATTGTTCCTTTACAAGCACTGATACCTCCACCTCTCCCTCTCTCTCTCTCTCTCTCTCTCTCTCTGCTTGATCTGGCAGGCAGAAACGGTGGTGAGGAAATAAAAGAAAGCAGAGACAGCTCTAAGTGTATATGACATGTTTCTTCCATCTGTATGCTTTATGCTGGCCTACATTTCATGCCAGGCTGCTCTGTGTTTTCCTCGCGCTAACGCTCCTGAGGCCCATTCTATATTTAATGCAAATCTGAGATAATTTAAGTACACATGCAATCGCATGATGAGCTCCCTAACAGATTACCTATGCATGTAGTAAACAGCCAGCCTTGACTCATACATACAGGCATACAGGCATTATTAATTCATAGATGGCCAGTAAACCTGATGTTTCTTTGATTTAAAGTGAAAAACAACTCCCAGTGTTATATATGTTCCACATTCATGTTTGCATTTACTGTATCATAATTAAAGGAAAAACAGTTGTCAGTTAAATAGGAACAGCTAGCTAAAACTAATGCAGTCTTATACAACAATCCTGCCACAAATCCTCCCTTCATGAAGGTTATTATGTTCAGTTTTGCTTAAAACTGACAGGTGTTTCTATTATTTTGCAGAAATATCAATGAGAGTGGGCTAAATCCACCCATTTTTCTGCCCGCAAGCTGTGATTGGACATGTTCTTCATTTTGCGTCTCCACCCCAGGTTTTCACAGGTTCATCAAGTTAAATTTAAGTCTTCTTAAGATGTTTTTAATACCACATCAAATGCAGTTTAATGCCTTCTTCACAATCAAGTCAGCCAATTAATGAAAGCACAGCGTATAAGTACAGTGTTTAACAATAATAATTCTGAATGATGAGCAGCATAAAATGGTTGGACAAACTGAATGAACGGGCCAGAGCTAGCTGGTTAGCATGCTAACTTCACTTGGTGAGTAAAGGAAAGAAGTTTGATGCTGAACTCACCACGATTCTTGTAGACTGGTAGGTAATGCTGATGTAAGTTACAAATAGCTCCTTTAAGTCTTTGCAAATTGAGAATCCAGGCTACTATGGCTAGCAATAGCAAAACGTTTGGCTACTGGTTTGATGGTGCGGGCCAAACCGACTTATTAAACTTGAATTCAAAAGTTTTAAAACTTTTCAGAGCCTGCAGACACCCTGTTCGAAAAAGAAAAATCTCCCTGGCACGTCCTCATAGAAACTAATGAGAGTGCTTTGTATTTTGTATTGGCAGGTTTACGGTGCATTAAGCTGGACAACACTGAAAATGTGTTTCCCGTGTTGTGATTAGATTTTAATATGAAATGGACAGTTCACATTGGAAAAAAATATAGATTATTGAATGTTTAAAGACAAAAAGCTATGTGTTTGGTTGTTGTTTTGTTTGTTCATGTAATTATGACAGTAAATGCAGTTCATAAGTTTTGCTTTTACTATGGCTTTATTTGATTTCTTATTTATCTTTTATCTTATCTATTCTAAATCTTCCATAGATATGTGCATTGCTGACCATTTCCCTACATAGACTGGCACTGAAGTTGGTCCTCAAGCCCCTGTAGAGACCGACCATTAACAGGCAAGAATATAAGAAAATCTCCAAGGATCAGGGTTTGCTTCGATGTTTCCCTATTTTCCTGCTTTCCTCCATCTCGATTCCTGCAAACAAATTGGCTCATTAATGCACATGAGAGAGCAGTGTAATGAATGGGACTTCATTATATAATCTGGATCTGTCTGGTCTGTATGGACTGAGGGAGGAGGAGGAGAAAAAGAGGCAGTGAAGGATTCAGACAAACAAGAGATGTCTGCTAGAATAGGAGACAGTGAGGGAGCTGTGTTGATAGCCAAGGAGACAGAATTCAGGGTCCCACCCCTCTTGCTGCACACCCACACATATTCAATACCCCCATGGCTTATCCTAAACTGACACACAGACCGAACAATGCAGCTTTCTGCCCGTCAATTTCATTTCTTTCTTCTCAGATCGACCTTGCAGAGGTAATATCTGATGTGTCTGGCCCTTATGCTCTATGCTACAGGATAAAAACCTATGGTTCTAATGTTTCCCACGAGGACCTGCAGATGCTGTAAGCCAATTACAAGCTTCGCTGACTCCCAGGCTTCTCCATTTAAAAGTGTGTTCTAAAATCAGCGTGACAAATATGGAAGATCGGTGCTGCTCATTTTCCTGGGCCTACAGCAGAAGAGCAAAAAAAAAAATGTTGTTGTTGTCATCGCTGTGTTTTCAGGCTAATCTTTGTTTACCACTGGTATCTGGTTAATCAATTAGTCTTTTTCATATGGTTGCAACCTTTGTTCATGTGCGGCGGTTTATGTGTGTGCTGGATTTTGTTGTTGGCAACTGCTTGAGATGGGAAAATGAAAGACACTCTCCTCCTTGTTCATCGTGAGAAGCTTTCTGCTCGCCACAGTTGTAAAGAGTAGTTATCTGAGTTACTGTAGTCTTTCTGTCTGGTCCAACCAGCCTGTCCGTTCTCCTCTGACCTCTCTGATCAACAAGAACTGCTGCTCATGTTTTTTCCCCACATCCTAAGTAGAAACTCTAGAGACTGTTGTGTGTGAAAACCTCTGGAGAAATACTCAGACAAGCTTGACACCAACAATCATGCCACGGGCGAAGTCCCTGAGATTTTTTCCTATTCTGAACATGAAATGAGGCTCCTGATCTGTATCTGTTTTGGATAATTGCATAAATAAGCAGCTGCTCCGAACAAAGTGCTGGGTGAGTGCATTTGCTGAGAGCGACCTGCATTACAGTCGAGTCCAGTTCCGAGGATGAAATGCAGGAACATTTCAACTATTCTAATAAACATTTTTGGGAGAATATCTAAGCTTCAAGGTGGTTGTGTTTTTTCTTCAGGGCCAAGCAAAACATTGCAGTTCTAAATAAACCCAAGACCTCAACTCTGCTCCACAGCTTCTTAGAAAATCAATAGGATATCTATATATGAATGCTGCTAACTTTAAACCCTCATGAGAATCCTGGATACACCTCAAAATATGATGGGTCAACAAGTGAAACCTCAGATAAAACACTATCAATGCAGCACCAACGTTCAACGTCTGTTAGTTTTATCATTTATCCAGTGACTTAAAGGGTTGATTCCCCAATTGACTTAAAAAAGAGTTGTATTTGTTTAGGTTTGGAGAGATCTGTCACATTTCCATCTCCATATCAATAATATGAAAACGAATAGAATTTGCTTTGTGATACTCACACTCTTTATATAGTAGGAAGTATTTTCAGTGAAAACTGCTCAGTCTCTGAGAAGAATTACTTGCAAATGGAAACTGGATATTTCCACCCCGTTTCATCAAGTCAAACTGTAAGTAGGCGATATACACTATATATGATATACAACACTGAACGTGTCCTTGAATATAGAACTTATTCCTATAAACCTTAATATACTGTCTATAAGTTACATGACTTGACAATGTACTAATAACCAATTTTATCTAAAGGGATCATTTATCCAGCTCATTTAATTCATATAGTTCTTATTGACAACAAATTTCTTGAAAAGTCCAAAACCAAAATTAATTGATGGTACCAACTGAGGACTGTGTGTGTATCTAAAGCCTGATACGTCTTCACACATATTCCTCTGTACCATAGAGTTTGTTCCACTGAGTCACACTGTTGCACTGGGTCACTGGTTGGTTTTGATTCAGTCTCACCTAGTCTGTCGTAAATGCTCACCAGTGCACCGAAAACCGCTGCAGAAAGTAGTCCCTCAGCAAATTCACTCTCTGCTCTGTTTGAGAAACATTTGCTAAAAAACTACAGTTCCCAGTTTTAGGCAAAATCTAAAAATCAAAATAAACGGTCTTGGCCCATTATTAAAGATGTATGCCTTCATTAGAAATGAATGAGCTTCTGTCTGAGAGCCACAGTCAGGTAAGAGAGGTCTGACGATACTGAGAACACTGAGATATTGTGTATTTTTTGTTTCATGGGATGTTTTGACAGTAACAAAAATATAGTTCATCGCCAGACTTACTCTTAAAATCAAGAGAAATACTAACTTAATTCATATTTAATTCAAAAGCTCTCGAAATTAAAAAAAATTAAAAAGTTAGTCCCCATCGGCTGAGGTCTACTGTCGCTCTTTTAATTGCATCACTTTGTCACGCCGTCTTCTTTTACAGTGGATTAATGGCGTCTGGCTGGGGAATCACCACCACCAGCTGCCGTGCACAATTGAGGAATAAAGCATGGCTGTATATTGAACTTTAACATATGCACTTATGTCAGAAAGATGTATTATTTGCTGTCATGTTAACACATGACACACACACACACACACACACACACTCAAACACACACACAAAAACAAACAAACGGAGACTGACACGGCCTATGAATAGATGAACGCTTGTCACAAAAAATAACCTTCACATTTTGCAGCAGTGACGCTGGAGGCGACTCTTCAAAACACAGACAGTCATCTTGTCTGTATGTGTGTGTGTATGTGTGTGTGTGTGTGTGTGTGTGCGTTCAGGCATGCACTTGCACTTGTGTATGTGTTATGTTTATTAATGTATACGTGTTTACAGTATACTCTCCAATCCAGCATTAGGATTTGCCCACGCCAGTATTAGAGTGTGTGTGTGTGTGTGTGTGTGTGTGTGTGTGTGTGTGTTTCCTTTCCCGCCGTTGTGTCTGTGTTCAGCCTATTTAAGCAGACATCTCTTAGCCAGGCAGCCAGAACATTACTGTTGTTTATCTTCACATCATAAGCCCTAAACAAACGCTCTAATGATCCTAAGTGCTCCAATTAAGGGACCTGATATGAAATAAAATGACATCACAAAGGCTTGTGTGCAATACAAAACACTGTGAGGACATAATGCAGGAGAAAAAATAGAAAAGGACAGCCGTAGAAAGAAAATAACTGTTCTATTTTTACCCTTACAGTAGTGCTGTGAATGATGCATCATAGTAGGAGCTACAGGACAGATGTGTTTATGAACAGATACACACTTGTCTCCTGCTGTGTGTGTCTGTTTCTGTGCGTGAGGGGGCAGCTTTGTCAAACTTAAAGTGTGATATGGGGAAGAATCATGTGTACACTGGCTCGTTGAAAAGCTGAGCAGCCAAAGGCAACTCACTGGGCTGTATGATCAATAACGACATGTCCCTGTGAGGCAGACAGACAGAGAGAGGGAGAGGATGATGAGGAAGGAGCAGAGGAAAGACAGGTGGGAATGAGGAAACGCGGTGAAGAGAAATGGGAGTTAAAGAGAGAGGGCAGAGATGATGTGTAGATCATTGTGGCAGTGATGGGAGCAGTGAAAGCTCTGGACTTCCTGTTGCTCAGAGGGCTCCACTACCTGAGAGTGAATCTGTCATTCAGTCACACCACATGCTCTGTGCTGCGAAACCACAAAGAGACTGAAGACCAGTTCAACGGTAGAGTATGCGATACAGCTATAAAGAGAGATGCACAATGACCACAAAGACCAGTGTACACGCCCAAATCTTGTATCTGTCAACCAGACTATTTCACAGTATGAAAATGTATCCGATATGAGAGAATGTTACAGTAGCTATTTGATAATACTGAATATTGCAATATTTTTCATAATACTGGGGGGAAAGAAAACATTTTTTTGCCGAGCTGCTAAATATTTTGCTAATTTTATTTACATTTTTCTGGACCACCAGTAAATGACTGTGGGTTTGAATTGATGTTGAGATGCTCTGATTTAGTATGAAGAGTTAAACTATGATGAAACACACACATCTGTGATTCTGACCAACAGCAAACCATCTTGATTATGCTGCCTCCTAAAAAGAGGATCCAATTGTGCTATTAGCTGTGTTGAACAATCTGCTGCCATTTGTATTTAATTAACCCTGATTTTAAACTGCTGCACAAAGTAGGAATAGTTTTTCAACAGTTATTAAAAAGTCAATGGTACAAATACGTGTTTTGAATAAACTGTGTGAATTTCGTCTCCAGCAAATAAGCAATTGCTATCCTAAGGTCCGGTGCATTTTGAAATATATGATTGAAATTATGACAGGAGTGAAATGAATGGTGTGATGAGATATTGACGAGCATCCCTGTTCACATTATTGTAAGAACGATTAGCAGCAGTTTGCTGCAACAGTCAGAGGCTCAGCTGAAATCAAAAGCAGGCTTGTTTCGATCCTTTAAATATCCAACGACATTTATCTACCAGAGGAGAAGATGAAGCAAATGCACTATAACTACTTCTACTCTGTCTTTCTCCTTTGTCGTGACATTAATCTTTCCGTGAGAGTAGTCCAAATGCCTGAGCTCTCATTGCCTCATGTGATGAGACTTTAACTGTCACAGCATCAGAATCCAGACACAACTGTTCAACTGGTGATTTCAGCCTCAGGAGAAATTAAATGTGTCATATGATTAAACTGGGTCTGACATGATTCAGACTGCCCTTCCTTTGTTAGTGAAACAAAAATAATTCAATTAAGAGAAGTGGATAAGTATTAATACAGTGACTATTCATATACTGTATATTTCTGATGTACTGTTTGAGGCTGTTTATAATCCTGCCTCATTTTTGGGAAAAGGCAGCAGGGCAATGATCCTAAACATATAATAAAACAAAATAATTTTATGGTTAAATATAATTTTTCTCCACTTAAGCCACCTGATATCAAACCAACCAGGCGTATGATTCATCTCCTGAAGCCCAGTGTGAAGTGAGAAAGTCCTGACAGTAGCGAGAAGTGAAGAAGGCTGCAGTGACGAGGGTAACGAGTGTCTGCTGATGACGTCTGGATGACTGGTAACTAAAACCTGTGTCGCTAGTAATGCAGAGAGGAACTCAGATTCATAGAGGAACATATGCAACATATATACAATGTTGTATTTCCCCTTCAGTCATTGCAGTTGACATGAGATACATCTGTACAAATTTGTGAGAGTGATTTTTAAAGCACAGCCTCAGTGATCTTTGTGTCACTTCCAGAGCTGCAGCTCCGACTGCTGACCGTGTTGGTAAAGGCCACTTCATGGTTTTAGGGTCCAAACGGCCACGAGAGTCCGTGTCACGACGTTCCGACTGTGCATGCACCAGAAAATAAAACTGGAGGCTCCTTGTGCGTACCGCGTGCATGTACTGCTTATTTCCCATCGTTGCTATTCTTGTCAAGCGGTCACACACTTTTTTCTTTTTCTGACTTTCAGCCAATCACAAGAAAATGAATAAGCTCTTCTTCTTGCAGTCATAGGTCACGGTCATGCTTTCTACCACTGATTGCAGTACATGTAGGAGCGCGTCCATCCGATCGCATGCAGAGTGACCCTAAGCCACCAAATCAGTGAGCCGAAGTACAATAGCTAACATTCCCATTGTTTTTCTAGAACCACGACATGCACCTGTCTCCATCACCTCAGCCAGTATCTTTGCCTCATGCCTCCTCTTAAACTCTCACAGCAGACCCTTTTATTCATATCTGGAAAACATTTATTCAAGAATATATTTAAAACAAGTTGACTTGAACTAAAAACAAGCAGAGTATTTCCAACCCAGTCACAGACATTTAGAAAATGGATTCAGTAAAAATAGGAGCGTAGAGATGCACTGTTAGCGGGTTGGCTCTGAGCTGTGATGCAGCAAAATGTTGAAAGACTGTGACTGCACGACCACTGCATTGTCCCCCTCCCTCTTCCCTCACTGTCTTTCCTTGACTTCCCTCCATACATTCACCACATCCTTTCTCCATCCTCTGTCAGTCACTTCCCACACTTCACAGCCCTGCTTTCTTCCTCCTCTTGTCTTCTTTTACTTTTTCTGTCCTTGAGCTGCTCTGGTTTCTCCACCACCTCTCCCGAGTCAGAGTGGCTGAAAAAGCCCCAAAATACCTCTCAAAGGACAAAGGCAATGCAACGCGCGCACGCACACACACACACACACACACACACACACACACACACACACACACACACACACACAGGTTTTAGCTGCAGTACTTCTGCAGGCAATGTGCAAAGTGCACCTTCCTCATATACAGTAGATTCTTTTTAGATGAAAGAGTTGCCTGCAACAGCTTATCCCCTGCACGGTCTTGTACTACAATAGTTATTAGATTTTAGATGGATTACAGTGGAGTCAGGATAAAAGATTGTTTGAAGAAGGCACCTCGGGATTCCTGCCAGAGTTAGTGTCCTGATGAGGAAGAGGAATCGTCTCCATACCAAGACCTCTCTCTCTGTTCTCTCATCCTCCTATTTCTACATTAAGCAGCTTATACTCGGTGTGTGTGTGTATATGTGTGTGGGAGAGAAGGTGTGTGCATGTTTTCACTGCACATGTATGTTCTATATGTGAGCCTTTGTGCTTTCTGTGTTATATATGTGAACTGCGTGGGTGGTTTGAATCCTTTCAGTGTGTGTGTGTGTGTGTGTGTGTGTGTGTGTGTGTGTGTGTGTGTCTGTGTGTGTGTCTGTGTGTGTGTCACTGTTTCATATTTTCACCAACCAGCTGGCCGCTCTGTACAGCCCTCTCCTCTCTCCTCTCTCTCCTCCTCCCCTCGCCTGGAGTCTGCTGGGTTGGCGGGGCACTCTGCAACCAGCGGCTGCTTTTTCAGTTTCTTCCTTTCTGGAAATTTGCAATTCAGATGAGTGGAGGAAAGAGGTACGGTAACACCTGATACCTCATAAGCTGCTGATGAATGTGTGACAGAACAGAATCAGACATTAGGCGCTTCGGTGCAAACAAGGAAGTACATTCTGATGGACCGATTCTGAAAATGCACCTGAGGAAAACTGGCCAAAAGAAGGTTCAGGAGGTCGGCTGGCTTCATCTCCAAAACAAGTCATCTCTACGTTCGACAGTAAACAAGATGACTGATAACATCCTCTTGCAGACCTCTACAAAGAATTTAATAATAGTTTCATGGTGAAGACAAAGATGGCGTCACACTCCTTCCCTTGCCCGTGTGACCTGATGCAGACATCATTAAGGCCTTATGGTTTGAAAAGTTCTACCTGAGTCATCCCTCAGAGAGGTGGAAGCTTTCATCTTGTAAAAGGCCAAATAATGATTGTCAGCTGATAGCACCTCAAACAGCTGAGGATGACTGCAGGAGCAAGGACGACTGGAGCTATTCTGAGCTTCAATCGACTCTTTATTAGCCGCCTGATATTTATATCAGTCTGTTATTCTCTCTGTGAACATTCAGGTCAATGCCAAGGACTATTGGAGGATACAATGATATTAGCAAAGCAAAAAATACTGTAATAATGTACTTATCCAATATGTCTTTGCCATAGTAAACAAGGCTTCTCGCTGACAGCCAGAAAAACCTTCCTCTAAGCTTCTCTTTGTTCTGCCTCTGCGCCGGTGACAGCCAGAACTGGAGGCGTTACGTTTTTGAGTTGTACGTCCATCTATCCGTCCCATTTTCTTGAATGTGATATCTCAGTAACGACACAATTTAACTTAAACATCCATAAGGATAAAAAGAAGTGATTACATTATTATATCCAAACGGTCAAAGGTCAACTTCACTGTGACTTCATAATGTTTTGCAAAAAACTGGCGGAGACATACAACTGCAAGGTGGTAATTCTAGTTATAATGACCACAGCAGCCAGTGGTACAATGTCATTACATCCTGATTTCAGTCTAATTTAATCCTTTGTGTTAGTGTCACTACTCACAAATGGTATGGTAGTCATGCACAAAATGGAGTTAAATACTGACTGAAGTTAATTCCCTGTGACATGATTTAAGACTGAGGGCCCACCTTGAGAAATTAGACTACTAATCAAATTTTAATTGATACTTCTAATGACCTCCTGAACCGCAGAGGTCTGGGATTAATCCACATGAACGTGAGAAGTTTGGTACCTACACTACACTTGACAAGAAACACGGTCCAACATACCGGCCCTGATGTTTTAATTTGAACAGTTTTATTTTTGAGAGAAACTCTTCTGCTGTCTCAGTGTTGCACACTTTTATCTCGCCCAAAAGAATTTGAATGTCTAACATTAAATGTCTCTTTTATTCCTTACGATAATATGATGGTAATTGGGGCCTATCACCCCCACCCTCCACCCCCCAACCCCACCCCCGTCTGCTCGTCAAACTGCCTTAGATAAAGTGACCTTAACCTTGACTGTTTCTCCTCTATCTCTGAGGGGCTAAAACAAGTCATTGTATTGAATTAAATTTAACTCAGCTCATTTCTTCACCTACACAAAAGGAAATCCAGAAAAGTGACGGATACAATCGTAACAAACAGGCCACATGAATCCACAGCCAGTGGTGTGTTTGCCCTGGACTAAAGGAACCACTGTCTAATTTTCTGTATTAAAGACACAAGAACATTCAGCCATTTATACTACATTATAAGGAGAGACTATACACAATTTGCTGAGCTGAGGGTTTATTTTATGGTTTGTTTCTCTGTGATTTCACAAGGTTATGAGCTACTCCTGTCGCTGAATTAGCCCTAAGCCATTTCACAAATGTTTTGAACTCCTTAGCAAATAAATATGCTCCCTTTAGGTGATACGGGGTAAAAGACAGATCGAATCCATGGTTCCCACCTGAAAGCTCAGAGATGTTAAGGTTAAGGGATGTAGCATGGGCAAAAGCTCGAGGCTCAAAGTCGTCCACGGATTGGCAGGTTTTTTTTTTTTTAGACAGTTAAGAAACACATGTCAAGGTAATTATAAAAGGTACGTCATGTTATTTTGTTGATATACTCTGTCTGATTGTAGTAGTCCAGCAGAATTTTGGAAAAGTCACAGAATCATAGTAAATGGATTTGTATTAAAAATATTTTACAGGGTTAAAAAACAGTATTTTCCTCAGAGGCCAAGGAAAGGAGAGACGGCCATGCTGCCAGCTGGTCAAACACTTAACTTACTCTCTAATGCAAAAAGAAAAAAAAGAGAGTATAACCGATTAGTGTAAAATGATCTATACGTAAATGTCATTGATGAACAGTGTAAAAAGAAATTCAGATTGCCTGGGGGGGAGTGTGTCTTCAAACATCCAGTCTAGGATTGTGGTATCTCAGCATGTAGAGCAGCTGCCACTGCACAATCTCGGGGATTAGTTCAAATAAAAAGGAGACAGAGTCTCTGATATAAATATGAATATGGATAGATCGCACTAGCAGAGTGGCTGTTCTGAAGACATTCACTGGAGCATGAGCACAGCATAATAAGTGTTAGGTTCTGAGCGGACGATCTTACCGGCGGGGCTGGGGTTCTAGCTCGTACAGTAAAAGTTAATTGTCTTACAGCTTTTCACAGAGAGGGGGAAGCCGACACCAGAAAGCTTCATCTGCAGAGGGAAACTGTCAAATGCTGTGATGGTGCCAAGTAACCTCGAGAGACATCTACAGACCAAATACATCTCTTCAGCCAGCAAAGGTACTGAATAATTCAAGCAACTAAGAAAGGTAAATGGGAAACTGTTAGTGTGTATGTGTGTGTCTTGTCCTTGAAAAACTTAAAAGTATGCTAACCTTATAAATTAAACCAATTACTATTAGTGTACTTACTGAACCGTTATTTTAGATATTATATAAGTTCAATATTTACTTGGAAATCCACACTGTCATGTAGCCTAAAAACAGCTGCATTTGGAGCAGCCTGGAACAGAACAGGCCATTTCTGCCCAGTGTGATGTATTTGGTCTATAGATGCCCCAAAATTGGGAGACAGCATCTGTGCTGCACACACCATCCTCCCCCTGTCATCATCTGGCACAGTCACCTGCCCACCCAGCTGCTCTTCATCCAGAATCCAGCCTTAAGTAACCTATATGTCAGAGGACGTCTATCAGTCACGCTCCGCCAGCTCATCCATCCGGCCTGAGCTATCGAGCCTTTTATTCCACCCTGCCTGCCTGTACCTGTTCTGAAGACCATGTGCTTGCTTTAACCGTCTGCATGATTGCATGGTCTCACTGCCTTTTGACCTAGAACTGTTTTTTACCACACCTGTCCTCCTCTGAGCCTGTGCACCATATCTGTGATGCTGTGTTACATCATTTATATTTCATATAATCAAATGAAAAGAAAAGAAAAAGAAAAAACAAATAATTAGCTATATTGCCATCAGCTGGGGTACAATATACATCCATTAAAAAAAATCTGTAAAAAGATTATTATGGTAATTTTTTTTTTGTTAGCTAAGGCAAATTACAGACACAATTGACTATATTCAAATTTAAATGACAAACACTCTTTGATTTTTGCTCAATAACACTGAAGCACACCTACATTTTTTCCATTTTTCACCATGTGTTTATAATTTCTCTCTGCCTTCAGCGAGCAAAAGATAAATCTCTGAAACTCACAAAATAAACACTATAATGGGAACATATTTATAGAAAGTGAAGGAGAAATAATGTTACGTTCAATGCCCTGCACACCCACACATGTGTTTTCAATTACTTGGCTAATTAGACCTCTGCTCAGGTTGAAGTCAGGTGTAGCTATGGTGGGAACTACCAGCATTGAAAAGCAACTCTCTTGTTTTTCCCCTCTATTTCTATCACTTCTTTACTTCTACTCAAGTTAGCATTCTAACGAGATGCCGAGTCACTAGCGTGCAGTCTGCCCTGAAGATGTAGCGCTGCTCAGAGGACGTATTATAACCTCATGAATTGTAAACATGACGATGATTGAAACTCTTGGCAAGATGGGTGAGTTAACAGCTGTTGACGCTAACGCTGGCTATGTAGCAATGCCAAAACTTACAAATAGCTCCTTTAAATGTAAATTGAGATGCCACAAAGAACTGCGTTGAAATATGAGAATGTGTTAAAGGTCCAAAAAATTAAATTAAATATATAAATATAAAAAGAAGTATTAAGAACCTTCTTGGTGTCAGCAGCAATCTCCGCTCCAAAGACCGAGGCGCCATCTTGGAGCAATATTTAATTCTTAATTTTTATTAATACGTTCATGGCATTCAGTCCTACATCTACAACAGACACAAATTAACACACTCAGAATTCGGGCATTCAAATAAAATGAATCATATATTGAACTGTAAGGAACAAACTTGGCTTATACTGAGATACTTTAATTTATTTTTTTCTGGTGTCTCTGACATTGCAGTTGAGTTCCTACAAAACCTGCTACAGCTGACATGTTTTCACCAGGTTAACCTGACAAACCCAACACTAACGAGCAGCTAAATAAAGTACATGTCAAACAGCCGCTACACAGGATGGGGTAGATCGAAATAATACCAGAGGAAAATAATTGAGCAGCAGAAAAGAGAAGACAGTAAATCTATAATGTGTTGTTTGGTCATCCTGATCACCATTAGTAGCTGACAGGAGAATAAAGTTTGTCAAGAATATTCTAAACCAGTCTAAATTAAACTTTTCCTGTCATGTGTTATCTAAAATATTTTTACTCAAGTGAAAAGTCTAGGAAAAAAAGTCCATATTACTGAAGGATTCAATTAAGTGTGAGACACTCAAAGAAACTGAATTCAAAGTAAAATACTGAATAGTGGGAAACGTATCTACATCATAAAAGGTCACCATCCATCCATATAAAAAAAACAGTTTTAATAACTTAGCTTTTTAACTTATTAAAGCTTGTTAAAACTTTGTCCTGTGCTTTGACATCCATTGATAAAGTGAGTCTGACAACATGACAGACAAGGACTTAGAGCAGCTTTTATGGGCTCACTGAAGGAAATCCAGCTGGCAGCAGCACCATAGGGTTTCAGCTCAAGAACAAGGCTCTGTCGTTTGTGTCAGGAATCCTTTGAGCCCAGCCAAGCTTTCAGCTACACCTCAGGTCTGCAACAGCTACAAAACACTGTATCCAAGTTATTTTGGTTCACGCCAGCTTCATAACAACTAATCTATATGATACTGGCAACAACCCCGAACAGTCTGAGTCTGTCTTGAGGAGAGTAATCTAGTGTGGGGACATACAAAGCAATGCACACATGTCCACCTTGCAACGTCTTGTCTTCTATCCATGTTATCCTTCCCCCCCGTTTGTCTTAGTTACCAGTTCACAGTAAAATGTTCCAAATGTTGTGTGAGCATTATTATGGAGCCCAGTAACGATGTTAAATGATGTTTTGGCCTATGATTATGCCCCTGCAGTGAGTAGCGGGCTGTGCCGTTCATGAATCCACTCGGCTCTCTGACAGCTGACATTATTCTCTAGCCCTTCTCTGATCTCACAAAGCTTTAAACAGCCTTCAGATCCTGCTCCCACTGAAGCAAAGAGCAGATACTCTGCTTGACCTGGCCGTATATCTTGGCCCCACTGGTTTGATCCACAGTTTCATCTGACTTCAGTAGTCCAGCCATCATCCCTGCTTTTACAACTACACTAGTCTTACAAATACCTAAAAAAACTTTTCACACTATGAAACAGCCTTATTTATTGTACCAAGGCAGGCAACATCGACTGACTCCAGTGGCTTGATGGGCAACTTCATCTGACTCCAGTGGCCTGCTCACTTGTCCAACCACCATGACTATATACATGGTTCCACTAGACTTACCAATAGTCACTATAGCAACCCCACCGATATAAGGTATGAGTTGAATTACGTCCCTTGTCCGGTCTTACCGAAGAGAAGAACTATGGTTTCAGTATTAAGTGTTCCCATAGCCACCAACCTCTTTACCCACACACTCAACACAGACCCTATATCAACATACAACAAGCTGTATTCACTGCTGCTATAACATTGTCAGCTAACATGGCTTCTTTCCGGGAGCGCCCTCTGAGCAGCACTACATCTTCAGGGCAGAATGGAGGTGAGTCGCTATCGGAAAGTGACAAGACGGGCCAGGGCTAGCTGGTTAGCATGTTTACTTCAGTAGAAGAAGAGACGTGACAGAGACTAGAGTTAACATTGGAGTTGTTCCCACCACTGGAGACAGCTCTTGGTGAGTAAAGGAATGAAGTTTGATACTGAACGTTTGTTCTAGACTGGTAAGTAAACAGCTGTTAATGCTAACATTGGCTATGTAGCAATAGCGAAACCTAGAAATAGCTCCTTTAAGCTAACTATCATGCTAACAAAATGTTAAGCTAACTAGCATGCTGCCCAAGCCACCAGTTAAACCATTGCCTATGTGACATAAGCAATAAACAAAGTATATAACTCTGTCTGTAATAGAACTAGCTAACACCATCAGCTAACAACTCTGCCTGGCTTTCAATTTCCTCCTGTGTGTCACTCCTGTACACATTCTGTTAATTTCTCATGTTTTTCAGGGCAATTCATTTATAGTTAAAGACTCTTTCGGGGACTCTGGCATCACATATGCTCTTTGATTGCATTCTGAGCCGCGTTGCATGCTTCAAAATATGAAGAGGTCATGAAATATGTAATGTGAATTGCTATAGAAAGAGTCTCTGTCTCCTCAGTCATCCAGGGGAAAAAAAAATATGAAAATGACAATCCGCTAGGTCTTATCTGAAACAAATTTGAAGATTTGAAATGATGGAATTGTTTTCATAAGATGCGTCTCATTGTAAAACGGGAACCTGTCTGAGGAGCATGTGGGAAAGACAGCTGATGATAGATGACATATAGTGATATCGAAACTGAAGTTAGCAGAAAATAACAAGACATCACAGTGCTCTGAGCACCCCAGCTTTCTGCTATAAATAGCGTATGTGAGTCTCTCTGTGTGTCTCTATCCGTGTGTGTGTGTGTGTGTGTGTGTGTGTCTGTATGTGTGTGCTACTCGCTTTCATAAGTCAATTATTTGTGGAGGCTGTGAAGAGAGTTGCACTGTAACATCATCTAAGAGCCTCATGGATCCTAAAATATTATATAAGATAGTGTAATATTAATATGTAATGTAAAATATGTGTAATATTATAGAAACCCTGACGTTGTGTTCTGATGCACATGCGTACCCAAGCACACCTCCTGTAACATGCATATACATTATCATACTGCAGCAGAAAAGCAGTATGAGCGGCCTTTAATCTTTCCAACACACAGATCCACCAGGGTTTCCTACATTATTCATCTGATTACCTTCTCATAGGGCGAAAACTCATCCTCACTGTTTCATCAATGGATATAAGTAATATGTAACACACACACACACACACACACACACACACACACACACACACACACGTCCACTCACTGGATCCCACTTCATTCCACCTCCATGGAACATGCCTGAAGCTATCACGGATGGAGCGGAAGATGCGGGTGCTGGAACTATTACTCCTAATCTATTGATAACTGCACTATCTCCAGTCCATTTAAGCATTGAATTTGTGAGGCAGATAGGCCATCTAACGCACTTGTTGTCAAGGTGATAAATGTATAACGTTCTCATAAAATGACCTGAAATGCTGCTCTGTGTTTGCTTTATGTAAAACAACAGAGAACATGCCAAGTGTGAATAATGTATGAGTGATGCTATGATCTCATATAGATAAAAAAAAATAATCAAAGTGTGTGTGACAAGACACGCTTTGGTTGAGAGAATAAATATTGTTCTTTACTTTGATCTTTCCGAGGGTTTCGTAATGATTTGAAAACATTTCACAGGCAGACACAAAAAAACCCACATCATTTCATCCCTGAAAGTGGGAGACATCTTGATCAATTAGGCTTGCTCCTGCTATTAACCGATAGATGCAACAACAAACCAAAACAAACACAAATCCCTCAAGTCTCAGCAGATAATGTTCCAGCAAACCACCGAAAACAATGTTACTGCCGATGCCACCTGCCACAAATGAGTCTGAGCCTGCGCTTGACTTTATACTCAAAATGCTTTACTTGCAACTCTAGAGTCAGCACCTTCACTGATGGTGCGGTAGTTATGTGCAGATAATTTTGCACAGCAATGAATGGTCATTGTAAAGGGTGTTTGCATTGCTACTACAAAGAGAAGTTAGAAAGCATGTCTTTGTAACGTGAGCGAACCCGAACACTTTCAGGTCTGCCGCCTTGTGATTCCACTGTGTTTCACAAACCAGAGAACGTTTCATCAAAAAGGCAAGACTGGGACAAAATATCATGTATGTGCTGTAGATGAGTTAAGCTGCGGGACAGTTAACAAAGGAATAAGTGTGGCCAATACTGTCTTTGTAATGTCTTTAAACATTTGTCTCCTTTAATTAATGTGGTGGGGCCCCAGAAGCAATAGAGGGTTGACTAAATGGAGCGCAGAGGAAGCACTGGACCAGCTCCAGCCCTGCTGACGGTCTCTCCAGAGAAGGGTGTGTCCCTCGAGACAAGTCACTGCCCCAAAGGAAACAGTGAAATCAGAAGACAGTGAGGAGAACAGGCTGTAGGATGCAGTGTGGTTTTCTTTTTAATTTTCTTAAAATACTGAAATTCAGCACTCGGTCTCTCCTGGAAATGTGACATGATTCTGAAAACAACAGTGCAACCCGAACGTTACCTGGGAAACAGAATTAAACTACAAGTATATTCCCAAACATTTACAGAGGAGCAGAGGAAACAAAAGCAGAACGACTACTCATTAGTTCCTGCTGTATTTATCAATGAATAAGGCAGCAGAGGAATTTGTTATTGTGCTTTGGTCATGGAGTAACAGCTTATTTAGCTAGCTAGGAAGGAGACACAGGATATAATCAGTCAACTCAAACAAAATTAAGCATGTATGTGTTATATGAAGAGAGAGAAGCCCAAGTCAATATAAAAAAAGCAATCAATGGCCAATGGCCAGTGTTACCCAAGAGCCACAGACCTAGTGTGGCCACCTGAGAGCTCTCTATGTATTCACACTGCGGTTATCCCTCGGAGGGATAAATGGATTTAGCCACTATATGAATAATAAAGGGATTAGATTATACTGGCAGGAAGATGGCGGTAGATGGAGCATACTACAGATAGTCAGAAGAAGGAGGGAGAGTTTAAAGATGAGAAAAAATGAGTCAGTAAGGCAGAAAGAGTAAAGACAGCATTAAGAGACGGAGTCGGCAGATGTGTGAGAGAAAGAGCGCTGAAGGATACAGATGGGATGTACAGTATCCTCCTGCCTCTATGGATCCATGGCCACTTGTCAGGTGATGTGAGAGAGAGAGAGAGAGAGGGTCGTGCCTGGTGAGCCAGAGAACACATTAGCAGAATCACTAATGAAACTTTCTTCCTTAGAACAGAAGTCCCATCCCACCGTATAGCAGCCTCCAGTGAAGCAGACAGAAACCAGATAGGCTGGAAAATTGAATGGTGGCGGCAGGGGGGCAGAGTGAAGTGTTGGTAGTAAGTCAGTGTGTTAAAACACAATTAAAGTCAAACTGAAATTTGAATTCTCCTCACGTTTTCTGTAAAGGAAGATTGAGAGTAAACAATTGTTGTTTTTGTTTTTTTGTTTGTGGGAACAGCATCTAAACGTCAAGCCTGTGGGCAGGTGTTTCACATGGCAGCAGCTGACTGACATTTGTGGGCCGGCGTTGCTTGGAGACGCGCTGCTTCCACTTCTACTGACTGGGGCACGCTGAGCCCTGTGGCCTTCAAATGTTAGTACACGTTTGGTTCATATGACACAGTATGACATTTTTGTTTATTATCTCTATAATTTGATAGCCATGGTTAATGATAATTGGGCCAACGTTAACACATGGCCAAAGCTGCTACTTCCTCTTCTTATCACTTTCCATCTATTACTCTGCTGCCCAGTTCCCCAGGTCCTCTCTGCTGCTGCTGCTGCTTCTGCTGCTGGCATCTTGTTTACCCCTCCTTCCTGTTTCTTCCCGACATCCTTACTTTATGTGTTTACTGAATAGACCAATTTGGAGCAGACGCCAAGGTTACGTCACCGCAGTTACGATCGCCTTGTAGCGGCAGGAAAACACCGGAAACAAGTTGAGTGAAACATGGATTGAACTTGGATGCCAGAATATGAGTGCAAGGTGACTTCCACCTTTATAGAACGCTGTCATGAGAGAAGTCCTCATGGTTGCAAACTATTGAACAGACTGATGGACTGGACTGATGAAATCTCCACTGTTATGGTCCGAGAGTCTGTATATGAGTACTTTAACCTTCATTTCAACTTTACTTGTTCTGTTTTGGTAAACAGCTGTACCACTGAAAGCTCATAACTGCCAGGATGAAGCCCCAGTTTTCTGATTTAAGCTGTGTTATGCAAGAGTTTATGTAAAGTACACCCACCTTATCCATTACCAACCCTGCTGTGGTCCAGTCAAATTTAACATCTCAAAAATATTCATTCAGTCTTAATGGGAGACGGCTTCATGATATCCCTTTTGACACTGGGTGTGAAACATTGCCAAATAGAGGTTTTTTATTTCACTTTCACACCAAATTCTCGGCTTTCAGGTTATAACTGTAGTGACTGAGTAAGTACTGATAACTAGTATTTTACAAATTATTATTTTTATTTGATGAATGCTGATATATGAAAATGAACCAAATGGATTTCATGTCCCTCAGCCCGGGGCAAGGTTACATGTCAATGACACCAATAACAAAGTAAACACCAACATCCAAATAAGAAAATGCATCAATGCGCTCAAAATGTCAAATTTAAACACAAATGGAAACATAAGAAGAAATGTAAAACAGAGAGCAGAATATATTGCAGAGAGTCAAAGTATCTCAAAGGGACACATTTCAAACTCTGTGCCCCTTCTGTTCCTTTTGTATCCTTTGATACAAAGCAGCAACAGAAACATGAGTTTGTTTATTGGTGACATGCTGAAGGAGCCGTTGGTATCTTCAACATTCAAATACTTACATCTCGTAGCACTTTGGGGGCAACAATACGTGACGTCGCCTAAAGCAGCGTTAGAGGAAAATGTACTGGATGAGCGCACACACACTTCACCACTGAGGGACGCCACAAACTAAATGTTCTTACAAAGCTAAAATATTGCCAACACCGATAGAGGGTAACATTAAAAAATACTCTTTAACTATCAGGCGGTGCCTGAGCATCCTGGCAGCAATGTAAGGACATCACTGCCATCACTACATTTACATAAATGTGTGTGTTTTAGTGAGGATGTGTTTTATGTAAGACGCATTAAAAAGCTGAGTGTAAATGGATCTGACTCATGCTGTCCATAAAGATCTGGAGTAAGTAATTAGTCGGAAAAGGAAATGAATGGAATCACATTTCGGTTAAGTTGGTGAGATATCGAGAACACTGTGTGAGCAGGAGAGTGAATACGAGGAGGAGGGAGGGAGAGCGAAGTGAAGCCAAGATGAAGTGGAGCCATTACTGTTAATCAAAACGTGTTCTACCAACCTGGAAGGATTTGTTGGAAATGGCAAAGGTCAGAGTGTTAAAGACAGACAGAATGAGGACAAAGCAGAGCAGGGAGGGCAGGGACGCCAGCAGGCAGGTAATGGAGGTGAGGGAGGTGCGATTAAAGAGATCGGGAGAGACAAAAGAGAGGGAGGATTAGCACTGAGGACGAGTTAGAGAGAGAAGGGTGGAGACATGTCTGGAGAATGAGGTAAAAGAAGATAAAGATATTTATAAGTACAACTAATCCATTTTCAATTCACAGTGTATACAAAGTGTACATAGACTGTATGTGCCTTGTTAGGGCGTCCGTATACTTCTGGCCATGTAGGGTTTGTATATGTACATATCTTATACATTCCCGTGCTTTGTTTTGTTTCTCTGCTTTTATTCCACCTTAGCATTTTTAGAGTTTATGTCATATCCTATTTCCTCTTTGTGTTCATACGATGCTACAATTGATCAATTAAGCTTATCATAATAGGGTAGATTTCCATTACAGAGATGAGTCAACGCTTTCAGGAAGTAAACAACCTCCACAGGGGACTATCATTAATTCTCTATAACTACATCCTATTTTCCCATTTTTACACTGCCCTGTTGTTATTGTTGTTGTTGTTGTCCTGACCTTAGTTAATGTACAGACCTTGAATCAGATTAGACAGATTAAATTACAGTTTATTCTCAGGTGAGCATTCATCATTCTCAATATAATCATTGCTATCTGTCCGCTAACCTGCCCCCCAGAAATAATGAGACTCTCATCCATATTCAGGCAGTGTCATCAAGACTACACTAATACTCTATTATCTTGCTCGCTCATAATGCATGGAGTGGAAGTGGAGACAGAGCGATGGCCAGAGGCAGACAAAAGAGAGACGATGGCATGAAGAATAATAAAAGAGAGAAACGTGTAATCAGTGAGAAAAATGGAAAAGACGAAGAAAAAGAAAATATTCAAGGAGACGAAAATGCAGCTGGAAAAATGATGAGAACTGATATGACAGGAAATCGTTCAGATGTCCAAAGTGAGACGAACAGAACACACAGCCTTTGTTTTACAGGGTTCAGTAACACTCACACACACACACGCACACACACACTGGTTAAATTGGAGAATTTAGCCCTTTTATTTCTGCAGTGAAGTTCATTAGCAGCAAAAATATAATTTGATTCAATTACTGAAAAGAAGAGAATTTATGGTACAGTTCAGACAGTAGTTAACAGTAACAACTAAAACGTTTTTAACCTGGCAGACATCACGGAAAACAAACCAGTGATAAAAGAAAGTGACTCAACTTTCATTCCTGCAACAGCCACTCCAGAGGAAAACACCTGAATGAAACATTAAAATATTCATGTGACGGAATCAGACAAGCAGCTGAGCAGCAAATGTAAAATAAGTGAGTGTGGAGCTGCCCCGCACTTATTTAACCCACGGACTTGCTGCCCCTCATCATAAAATCTAATGGTGCATAAACAACGGAGCAAATCAATCTCCATTAACATCCAAACAACCGAGGGGTCAAGTATTGAGTGTGGGTCCCTGACTCTCTGGATGTTAAAGCAGGCTGTTAGCAAGTTGGTGTTTCCCCCTGCTCTCCATGTCTCTGAATATGGTTTGAATGCCAGTGTCTTTATTCTCGTGCTCTTCCACACTTCCCTTCCCTCCTCCTGCTCTTTCTTTATTCAACATCTATGTACGTCTTTCTCTCTCGAAACCATTTTCACCATCAGTTTGAAACCATTCGGTTCAGTTTCAAGATTCATAGTCACCAACTACAGTACAACAGGAAGGACCTGTTGATTTAGTGCCGATCCTGTTCTCGGTTCACTACGTATCACATCTGTGTAATTCAAGCGAAGGCTGCAATGGTTACAAAAATAACTACAAATCTCAACTGTTCAAGAGATTTAACCCCGCTTCATTCAGAGATTTAAATCTGATCCAAAACAACCCTAATCAGCCTGGGTGGGCTCCAAATGAGTCAGCCAAATTATGTCTGCAGCAATAAAATCAGATTTCCAACTGCACATAAACATTCACCTTGTCTAACATCAAAACCTGTAATCCACCAGATCCTGAACAACAAACACCAACAATGATGACTCCATTTTTATTCAGTAAACCCATCAGAACTTTTTTTCCCATTAGCTAGTGAAGCTGTTTGTTTAACATCCAGGTATAATATTTGATATAAAATCCATAGACGTGTCAGTGTGGATCTTTTTCTTGGAAGGTCTGGACAGGACTTACATTAGACAGACTCATCATCCTCAGGATTAATAAAACAATAAACATTTCAACCAATAGCAGCACTTTAGAGGTGCGGTTCACCTGCAAAACATCAATGACAAGACACAAAACGACCACTCTGCTTTCATCATTCGCTGCTGCTCACTGTCATACAGTTAGCAGACACACCTGACTGCTGTTTCTATATACTTTGTACCTCACCAGTTTCTTGTCGACAGTGCTGAGTGGGGGAGAACAGTGGCAGGTTTTTGGCAGCTGTCAGGAGCAAACATCTGGCCCTCATTTTCATCAAGTCAATTACTTTCATTTTAATTTTTGGTTAATCATCTGTTATTATGTCTTCCGTTTAATTTACTGACTACATGACTGGAGTTTAGGAAACACACCTACGAACATGCGTATCCTCGCATCCCAGGGTGGATTATATTATTATGTTTGCGTGGCACATAAGTCATGTGAGGTTACACAGTAAGCGGCAGTCAGCAGTTTTAATTAATTAATGACAGCAAGTGTCGCTCCCCCAGGAGCAGAGTGCCCCCCTACAGACTCCTTTCAGCATCAAGTGGGTCAGTGGTGGGTTTTTTCAATAGTGCAAATTTTGGCTGGTATTTGGTTGGAGCTACATTTTTGACTGTCTGCAGTAAAAACACTTCCTTCTTAAAGCAGCCTGCGTTGACAGACACTTAAATACAGTGCAGTCATAATGCTGCAAACATTATTGGCTCAAGGAAATTCAATTCTAACATCCAAGGACATGAAATGTGATGCAAGACATTTGAGAGAATGACGGCCTCAGTGGGGTAAAGCTGAACTTTCACGTTGCAGCACTGACGGCTCTGCATCAGTGATGGGGCTGTTAATGGTCTACATCGGGGAATGACCGCAGAGTAATGGCTGCAAATGAAAACTGACACCACATGAGAGAGCAGGATGGAAAATTTTCATGTTGAGCGCGGCTAAAGCTTTTCAGCGGTGCGTCTGTCTGTCAATGTGCCTGTTGGGACGAAAAGCAGCTACTGAGCCAAAGCAAATCAAATTAAACAGCCTGTTGATCGCAGTAAACACCAGAGAGAAAAAGTGCCACTCATGGCTGCCAACCAGTAAGCACATGCAGGAAGCTGTGTATCTGTGCTCATTATTGCTGTGAAATAACACAAATACACTGTCTATACATCGCAACTGCAATATTGTAAAATTGCAAAAATTATGTGGCTGTTTTTTATTGTTTTTTTTATTATATACAGAAAAAAAAAAGGCAAACCTGAAGGAAAAGTAATAAAAGCACCAGACCCTCCGATGATTTATGTACTTTGTGGACTATATATTGAAGGGCATGGCCACTCTGCCCAATGTGGGACTGAATGGATGATGAGGTGGTGAGGGAGTGTGGGTGAGAGTGTGAAAGTCAGACACAGAGGGAAAGTAAGAGCACGGCGCGTCTCTGTCGGCTCAGCGTCTGTCGCCGTGACGCCACGGGAGAAAATCTCTGCCTGCAGCAACATCGGCCTGTCGGGTCAGACGCTCTTCAGAAATACTAAAGGTGCTGCCTCAGCTCTCCCTGCCTCTCTAGTTTTCCTTAACTTTTCGGACCAATGATTCTCCATCTTTAACTCTCTCTCTCTCCGGTTTGGCCCGTTCACTGAAAAAATGTATTTGGACATTAATTTGGATGAGGGAGTGATGCCCATATCTTAGTGCTGTCTCAGTAAACAGAGGAGTGATTGGCATCTGCTGCTTCACCATTAGTGACGCTTTCAGCCGCTGAATCCAATTATGTTCATACAGGTGAAAACAGCATCCTTTATAAAACAACACTTGTCACTGAGTAGCTTCTTATTAAAGTGGAAAGCTTTTTGAATTGTTCACTATCTAACGGTGACTGCATTATTGGTTTGTGGGCAATGAATCAAGGAAAAAGAATGTGTGGAACGAAAAGACAGACAATGTTGTGCAATGTTAAATTGGTGGAGTGGCCTTTTGAGAAGGATCAGTTTCCCTAGCAGCATCTTCTTTGCTGCTCAGACTCTATGACACACAAAGCCTCTTTCTTTAGTCCTGGTTTGCCGCTGTTGTATTGTTATATTCAGTGCTATGTACTAGAATGTTATTTTCTGAGTAGCCAGACTTTCTACTGTATAAACAGATTAGCAAAAGCACTGTAATGAAAAACCTCTTCTTCCTCTTCCACTCTCAGCTGATTAATGATCAGCTCAGTATAATATAATACAAAATAAATATAAAAGAGACTTAAAAGTGATGGCACAGACTCAAACAAACGTTATATCCTGGGGGAAACTGTTCAAGAAATCTAGGGCCTGCAAAAGTCTCTTCTCCCTCTGACCTCAATCTGAATGCAGAGACGGTTAAAAGTCCTATATTTGCCAACCTATATCCGTACTATTACAAAAAGATGAGAGTAAAGCACAGTATGTGCTCAAACCCCCCCACCCCCTCTACAGTTGAGGGATGTCTGTGCTGCAAATAGCTGGACTTATTTTTATTCATTTTAAAGTCTCCTGCCAGGGCTCACTGCAAAGTCTTTGTCAAACAAGTACAAGTGCTGCTGCAGGCTGCAGCACTCAGCCGAGTAGAAAGCAAAGAAATCTGATTTCCGCATAAAAACAAAACAGTTTAAAACATTATTATAATTCCACCTGCACGCAACAAATTAGCATCCATCAAAGAGCGTTAAAAGTTTCTTAGAAGTCGATGCTTTCACACTTCTGACTCATATTGGCCTACAAGCGTCTCCTGTCTTGCTGTGCATCGCATTTCTCTCAATCACTCCTTTCCGGCTCCTTTGTTCCTGCATCCCTCCTTTCCTCTTGGGCACAGAGAGCTCCCCAGCCAGAACAAGAGACATAAGTGAGTACTGTTGTTTCATGTCTCCAGATTTCACACTGTCAGGGAGCCAGCTCTTGTTTGTGTAGGTTTTCCTCTGTAATCATCCTCTCTCTGAGCTCCTAATGAAAGCCTCAGCAGGGCTGCAGGCATCCCCTGGTAAAGCACTTTACGGAGAGGATGAGGCGCTGCCACTAGAGTCAACAGTAAATGGGGAGAGTATCATCCGACACCAGGCTTCCAGAATAAGTAATCCCGGCTGCAACTTCGAAGAGTCAGCACCTCAGTGTTTGGCCAAAGCGCCTCAAGGTCTTGACTCACAGCTCTGCTGGGTCAGAAAGGCTGAGGGTATATGATCAGAGTGTTTTCACTTTGAAGGGACTCAACTTTTTTTCTCTCTTAAAAAGGACATCAGCACTTTCAGATACTCTCAAATCGTGAGCGGTGTATCATCAATCTGAGACACATTTCCAGGGGTTATTTTTTTCTCAACGGGCCGTCTTTCACTTTCTTGCTGTATCCGCTCTGCCACTCTCATTTACCTCCACTTTGAGATTCTTACATTTTAAGCCGAAGTATAATTTGACAGTTGAATGTTTTGCAGTCAGTATGTGTAGGCGGCGAGAGGAACAGTGGTACTTATGTTATGTTATGGGTGAGAGTGTTTTTCCAGGTGGGAGAAAGGTAGTCGTGCTCAGCTCCTCTTTTGGTTGTATTTCACTCTGGTCTACGGAGGCTGTCGTCAATTCAGAACTTTTATATATTTATGCAGGATTTTTCCTTCAGCGACAGAATAAAATAATTAATCTATAAAGACTGCACCACCAACAGTCTCTGCTTAATCACAGATTAGTCTAAAAAAAAACCCAAGTACATAGTTTTCTCCACTCCAGTAGTGACTCTGACCATCCTGCTATTAAAACTTGAAGTGGCACTCACATTAGTCTTACTGATTCATGCAAATACTCCACCAAAGACCATTCAAGATTCATATTAAACACTTGATTCAAAAATTAAAAATCAAACTTGGCTCCTTGTGTAGAATTATTAACCATGGCAAAACTAAGCAAAACTATGGAGGTTTTTTCCTGCAGATTAACTGCCACTGTACCCACAGGTGATCACTGTGGGGAAAAATAAAATGCAGAAGTGTGATAAAGTTGACACAGGTCACCATAAGATAAGTGATCATACCAGACCAAGTGAGGCTGTAGCAGCGAAACACTGTTAAATATATAATTTTATATATTTGTGTTTCTGGGTAGTTTTCTTGATGATGGTTGTTGCTGCTGCCCGGACGAAGCAGTAGGAAGTAGATTATGAGACAAATACAAAAGTAATCAGTAACCAGTGACTGCATGCATATCATGCAGGTGTTTCCTTCAGCTGCTTGGACATCATAGCATGTGATACAGTATTGGCTGAGACATGAATATGTCCAAACTCCAGTCAGCACCCGCGTGCAGAACATCTCAGCTTCCCCTCAGCCAGGCCGCACTATCACAGGCATCAGAGAATGAAACCTGGAATAGAAACCTCTCTGCTCAGTGCTGTGGGTTTTAGGGCTTTACTTAAGGTGCATGAAAAGCACTTTGTTCCAAGCACCAGTCTTATTCTGAAAAGTTCAGAGCGCTGAAAAGAAAAGCCTTGTCAAGCAAAAGCGAGTCAGTATGAAAGCCACGTCTCCCGAGACATATGTCACTTTGATGTCATTATCTCAGGCTTTTCTGCTTTCATGAATATAAGCCTCTCAGGAAAAAAAAGTCCTTTTAACATGATGGCTTTTAAAAGTTGCATAAGAAGTTTGCATAAACAATCACGGCTTTAAAAAAAAAGAACAGTTCATTTCATGTTGTTAATGCTGAGATACATGATGTGAACAAGCTGCTCAGAACACAGCGCGTGTGTGTGTGTGTGTGTGTGTGTGTGTGAGTGTGTGTGTGGGTGTGTTTGTGTGAGTGACACACTGACGTACTTTTAAATACACAGTATGTCATTTCTGCTTCTGGGGGTCTCTCAGTCAGAGCAATAACAAAACATGGCACATGGTGACGTCGTGTAATGGTGTGGGATCATGGGAGTTGTTATCTTCACCACCAGCTTCTCCTGGTTTGGATTCCTTCAGTGTCAATCGTTCCGGAGGTTTTCACCAGGAGCCGAATTATCCGCAGACGTCTCCTCCTCTCCAAAACAAACAGACTCAGTGATTATAAGCAGGAGAAACACTGAATGAAGCAGTTTCACATCAAAAGACAGTGATTCACTGACACTGTATGACGGACGGGGCCCGGAGCTGAGGTGCCTAAAATTGCTTGGCTTGTTTCTGTATTAACTTAAGATCCAGACGTCCGATGACTAAAATGCTTCATCCAGTTAAAATATCCAGTTGAAAATGATCAAGATAAAAAAAAATATATTGTAAAAATTTAAATTTTTCAATGACAATATAACTTCAATGAGGAAAAACTGAAAAACTGAACATGTATGTCTATGCAGCCATGAGTGCTGATCTCACCTCAATATGCGTGTCCTACATGTGTTTGTTTTTTGTGTAAATCTGCAGTGTTACCATTTGCGAAAGAATGGCTCTGCAGTAGTTTTCCAGGTGTGATCATGAGTCAAAAATGTTTTTGGGTTATTTTGTTTTGCACAAAAGTAAAACATTTATTTTGCATTACATATAAAATGTGCTTAGTAGCTCTACACAGACACAGATAAATAAAATCCAATCAGAACAATCTGCTTCCTCATCTTAATGACTCGCAGTTGATTTGTGTATTTTAAAAAGGATTAGTGTCGACATCACAGACTGAATTCACTCATATATCTTTGATTGCTTGGACACAGCATATTATGGATGCAATTTTCCATCAGTTTCCTTAATGGATCATTTGATGCGTCAACAAATCAGTTAAACATCGATACTTCACTGTAGCTCCTGTACACACCTGGTCGGGTGAGGCTGGTGTTGGTATAATGGCTGGAGATTCTGATTCAAAATCAACGCATGGAAAAGGCAGCCTTATTTTCAGGCTCTTATTCTAGTGGCCCAAAACACCCACTTGTGTTTCAGTCTGCTGAAATAGAAGATGAATAAGAACTGGAGCAGTTCAAGCTAACTGGTCTAGATGAAAGTCTGTGACTGACTGAAGAGAAAAAAGCAGAGAGAAGTTTGTGGGTGAATGAAGCTTCTTGATTGAGTGAAATGCAGTGTTTTGGAAGCATGTTACGGTCCTGGATGAGAATAATCATATGAAAGTCTCATTTGCTGACAAGTATCTTGTGTAAAGGAGTTGGTCTGCTGTGCTGTTACTAACATAATATAATGTACTAGTTGTGCAGGAGAAGGTATATGACTATTGTTATACTTATTTTTCCTCTGCTGACTTTTCTGACTGAAGTTTTGTAAAGTACCACACTGTGTCTCGGTTTGTTTGTGTTGAAGTTCAGTTAGTCTTTAGGTGGTTGATGTGGCAGAGCCGTGTGTGTGTGTGTGTGTGTGTGTGTGTGTGTGCGGTAAACTGTCGGGGCGCTGCATTGTGCTCCTCAGGTTCCACCTCTTTCCTTCTGTCACCACGTTCATATTTTTAGGAACTTACAAAAAGACAACTTTGGAAATCTGTGAAATGATTCCAAAACATTAATGCCGGAGCTGACTCTAAACCAGACAGCTGCCACATGAAAACAAGAAAATAAATATAATCATTTTTGGTGCTCTATGTTGCGGGAGTCACTGTCACACACTCGTCAGCGAGCTCTCAGGGTTGCAGCAGTGAGCGCGGCTTCTACAAACAGCCACCACACACACACACACACACACACACACACACACACACACACACACACACACACACACACACACACCTGTAACTCCATCTAATGAACCACTTACATTTACTCATTTTGCAAGATGTCGTTTTCCAAAGCGACTTACAAGAGAGGAACATCACTAAAGCCTCATTGCAGCAGGAGACCCTGGTGTAAGCTCTAAGTAGATCTGCTCAATAAGGAGATGAGGTAAAGAAGTGCACTGAGAGTGCACAGTGTAAGTGCTAGTTAGGCATGTTGAGTGTGGTAGACGTGACTGCTCTGCACTCAGTAACTTGGAGTAAGTCAGTGGCTGAGAAGGAGCATAAGGCTGCATGACCGAGTTCAAGTCAACGGTGCAGATCCAGAGGTCACCGTGAAGGAAAGCATTAGTTACTTGAATTTGATTTGGGTGGTTGTGGGTAGTGGAGGTCAATGAGCAGTGGAGTGACATGTGCCCTTTTGGGCTGATTGAAGACCAGATGGGCCTGCTGCATTCTGGACCATCTGTAAGGGTGTCACTGTGCGTGAAGGGCAAAGTCAAGGCGAGACAGAACCACGGCTGCGACCGAGAGCTGGGTGAGGCCTGATTTTTCTCTTGCAAAGCAGCACGATCAGTAATTGATCATTCAGGTATATAAAGGTGATTCTGACTTTACAGGTTTTCCATGAACAGATGCTGCTGCAGAAGTTTTATATTCGTATAGTTTTGAGAAATGAATCAAAGAGTGGTTCGAGTCCTTTCTGTTCTGTGGATTGTTGCCTGCTCACAGAGACAGTGACGCCCTATTGCTGAATTGTAAAGTTTTTGGAAAGATTGTTTTCTTAATTTCGAATAAAACAATGAAAAGGTAGTTTTGAAGAAAAAAGCAGAGTGATAAGTTGGTTGGAAGAACTGAATGTTTCAATGCTCGACTGTGGCCTCACTGTATACAGAGCGTGTGAGGGGGTTTCTTTTCATACCACTGCACAAAGACAAAGAACGCGAAAACTGGAACAGGTCTGGTTCCACCAAAGAGTTTTCTCAAGGAAATAAATTTAAAAATGTTCAAAATGCTGCATAATAGTTACCTGAATTTCCCTTGCCAGAAAAAGAAAAACTAAAAGCGCTGACAAAGATAAGAGAAACTGCTGAGGAATCTTTGCGTCCTGCTGTGTCCTCTAGCACCGCTTCACCCAACACACAGATACAGCGACATAGGAAAAACCGTCAGCTCTCGAAAAACCTGGGAAAAACTTCTCTTGTCTCTCCTCCTTCCTTCTGATCACATGACCAAATTGACCCAAAACGCACATTATCACATCACAGAGAGCACTACAGCACCCCTGCTTGTAGTAGAATGAAGTGGAGGCCTGCATAATGCATTGTGACGCTCCAGGAGTCAGAAACCAGGTCATCACAGGTTGTCCAAGAAAAGCAAGCACGAGCTAAAACGTGGAAGCTGCTACAGGAAGTCCAGAAGCAGGAAGGAAGTAGAAACATACATATTTAATTAAATTCTAAGAATCAGAAGTGACTACTCTGCTGTATTAATAAGGCTAATTTGAAAAAGCACATTGTAATACCGCTGACTTTAAACCGTCTTCTTCTCTCTCACAAGAGAAGAGAGCGGAGTCTTTCTCTGGATTTTGTTTGTAACTGACTTCACACCTTCTTTTTTTTCCTTCTCCCCCTCTCTCCTCCACCACTTTGAAGACGTGACGGCGTGCCTTCATCTCCTCCCTTGTAGAAACACACTTTATATCTTTCGGGAACTCAACAGCCCAGAGGAACAGTTATTTCTCAGTCAGGCATTGTGTGTGTGTGTGTGTGTGTGTGTGTGTGTGTGTGTGTGTGTGTGTGTGCAGGCCGGCTGACAGACAGTGATTATTGACTGAGGAGAGGGCAGCAGTCGTTAATCACAGACTGAAGGGGAAGAAGGAAATTATACTCATCAGCTCAGGAGGAGTATGACACTTTTGAGTCACAGCAGCAATTAAAAAGTGGCTTCTCCAAGGCATGACGAGGACTAAAAGTTAGATATTCTAATGGAGCGGCGGGTGACTGCATTTATTATACACAGCGATTCATGTCTAAGCAAAACAAGCTGAGCCGGAGGAAAAAGTGGGAAATATTTTTACCCATGTGTTACTCTGTTTTCATCACTTACGTGTGTTCCTGTAACATTTACTCATAATATCAAATATATAAATGATCATGTGTTTACAGTTATTGCCATTTTGATTAAAAGTATAATCATTAATCTGTTGTCATGCTAGAATTAGGCCAAGACATGATGGCGTATGGAAGGAGGTCACGCTTCATTGTAACCTTAATGCAGCCACATGGTGCAGTTCTTCTTCTTGTTTTTTTTCCTTGAATCACATAACTGAGTGTTCAGTGGGATGCAACTGAAATTTTTAATTAACAACTGAGGAGGATCTGAGACCAAGTGTCTGAAACATGAGATAATGGTGGACAGCGAAGGTCGGGGGTGGAGGGGGGATTTGGGGGGGGCAGATAGAGAGAGAGAGAGGGGTGTTTACTGCCTCAGCCAATCAGCGGTTGTTTATACAGATTAAAAAAGATAAATTCACTTCTTCCATAGAACTTGATGTATTTGTGTGATTTGATTGTTGTTTTTTGTTTTTCACAATAAAACCTGCATCACATTAAACTCAGAAGACTTGCTTGTGTTTTAATTGACTCTACAAATCGTGTGGAGGAAGATCTGAACCCATCTGGCCCAGGTGAAGGTTTCACAGTTAGCTGGTGTGAGCTGATCCATGAGTGAGAAAGTAAGAGAGGTGAGAGGAGAAAAAACAACATAAAAGGACAAATCCAAATTTCAAAGAAACCGACGTTTGAGCAGAGGGAAGAGGGATTTCTGTGATATACAGAAGTATTTGGGATTAATGATGAAGGGTGAGAGGCAGAAAGAAAGAACTGAAGGATAGAAGAGAAAAATCCACACACACACACACACACACACACACACACTCCTATTGACAGGCAGCTAAAGGCAGAAAAATGATGCACACAGACTCACACTGACTCTCTGAAATGCATGCTCTATCTGTTGCTAACTTAGGAACACGCACAACACGCTCAGTATCTGCAGCTCTGCCTGACACACACAAACAGACGTTTACAACTAATCTGCTTGCTCCCTCTGATTAGTCTAAAAACAAACACGGCAGTCACACACCTGTTGCCAAGCAACAGCAATGCTCGCTTGATCATTCCACTCCGAAATGCAGAAGAAGTCAAGAGAGACGGACAGGAAAACAGCTAGGGGGCGACTGGTGAGAGGAAAGGAGGAGAGCAGAAGAGAGGCTCTAGGGCTGCATGTCAATCATCATATCACCATCTGAAAGGAAGGCGCACACGCGCACGCGCACACGCGCACACACACACACACACACACACACACACACACACACACACACACACACACACACACACACACTGCATGAATATGTTTTGGCATTTTCACATTAAAACTCATTATTAATTTTGAATAATGGCTTAAAACCACAGAGGACACTGCTGATGAAGTACTGTTTGACTACATGTGACCAAAAGAGAAACAATCCTCTGAGGTTTTACCTGCACTAATGATGTGAATAGATTAAGTGATGGTAAATTTGTCATTTTAATCCTAATTATTTTTCCTCATTTACATAAAGGCACACTACGTCCTTTGTTGGCACCGGCTGAGAGTCATGCACAGACAAACGGCCCCTTCTCTGAGCTCAAGCTCTCTGTTCTTGCACAATTATAAAGGAGCGAGATTCACCAATGAAAATTGTCACTGGGTCTTTGATTTCACACAGAAATAAAGACAAAAGCGTCTCACGTCTGGCTGATGAACGTCAATTTTGTCGAGTGAAATGTCATTTTATCAGTGGTAGCTAGCTAATTAATATGTCTGGAGCTTGAAGTCAGCGTCCTCACCAGTTAATGGTTCATATACAATGGACTCCAAAAGTCTGAGATCACTTGAAAGGGGTCTCATTGTACAAGAATATGCAAATAAGGAGCAGTATTGTTCCTTGCAGGGAAGGGCTAGTTAACCCGAGCACTGCAGTATATTATTATCAATAAAGTGTAATAAAAATGTTATTTTGTTTAAGGTAACTCTGCTGGGATGTTTACTATAGTTAATTATACTTGGACAAGCAACAAAAAAGATAAGATTTACATTCGCAAATTATTTTTTTGGGCATTTGTTGCCTTTATTCTGAAAGCCACCGTGAGACAGAGAGGATGACATGCAGCTCGACTTCAACCCAGGCCGCTGCAGCTAGGACTAAGCCTTCATGGTGTACACTCCCCCAGGTGAGCCACAGGGGTGCCCATAGATTTACATTTAATAGTTTTATTTTATTTTCTTATGGTATATTTGGCTTATACAGGAGAAATCACTTTGAGAATGAGGATGAATCAAAAGTTTGCACAAGTTATCTCAGGTCAAGAGTCGCTGGAGTGTCAGCTTCTCCAAACCAAACAGAGCTGCTAACGCTACTCTAGCCCGATATAGTGACATCTTGACTCTCACACAGTGGATGTGTTTTCTTTAACTTCCGCAGATTAAACTAGTTTGTTAATGATGTGGTAACTCTTGCCTTTGTGAGCAATGCTAGGTTACTACTGTAGCTAGTAAACTAGCCAACCAGCATGTTAGCAGTTACAGCTTGTGTTTGAGCAGATAAGGAAAACAAAAAATAATGGCATGTCCTTGCAGACTCTTTGTATACGGAGTGATGCTCTCAGCAGAACCATGCACACCGCTTTAACATGAAGCTGCCCCGCCATGCCAAGTAACTGTTGCTAAGCTATAGCATATTTGAGCTGTTTTTCGAACAGTCAATTGTCCAACATGAAAGTAATTTCATATAATTTTAATGTAATTGACATCGGGCTGTTGACAATGATTCACTGTGTGTGCCGCCAGAGAAGATGGCAGGGTAGAAAAACTACGCTATTTTTATCTCTGCAGCCAGAAACATGAAACATATAATTTCACCTACAACAAGCCTGAATTCTGTTTCACGGCCAAAGCTGAACGTCACAATCCACATTACTCATCGTCCCATCACTGATGCGGGGGAACCAAGATAAATACTTCTTGAGATGCGCAGCAAATTCATAAACACCCGCTGTCTGTTGTGACCAGGCCTAGGGCCTGATATACATGGGGCTGATTCTCCGTGCCAACGGGCGCGCTCACTGAAATACAGTAGGAATACATTCACACACATACACATACACACACGGTTGATAATGGGGTACTAATGATTTTTATCCTAACCACATTTATTTTTTATAATGACCTGGAGATGGTTTACATATGACTGAGATAATAATAAACAAATGTGCATACTGACAAAGACCAAGTCTCTAAACTCAGAGAACCTAACACATTTAACCTTTACAATATTAAATCGGTACTTAAAGGTGATCTCAGTGTGTTGTTCAGTCACACAGAAGATTACACACTAAAATAACCCCCAGGCTCACGGCACAGTGAAGTAAAGCTATGTCTTCATTTTCACATCCATGCAAACATACTATTCCTTATGGCTTGACAGGACCAGTGGGAGGAGGTAAACACTGTAGGCGCTCAGAGTGTGGGTGTTCTGCTGGATCACTGGTCTAACACACATGCCGTGGAAACGTGACGTCTGTGGGTAGAATCAAGCTGGGAACCCTCTGTGACGCAGATGTCTTCAACGGTGTTAAACACGCCAAAGCAAAACGATATCAAAGGTGCTGTTCCTCACATCCAATGATTGCAGTGAATGAGCCTTTTGCACGCCCTGTTGGCCTATAAGAAAGCTAAGTCTATTGTTGTCGTCTCTGTCAACACAAAATGACACCAGCGAGCTGAGCTAACCCGATAATTGTGCCACCAACCAGTCTCAGAGGTATTGCAGAGAAATGAAGAATCGTGGATAAAGGTAAAGCTGTTTGCTGACTTTGAAATAATATTACATAATCTAATAGTATGTTAATCTATTTCTATTTGAACACATAACAAGAAAAACAAGCATCCAGTTTAACAGCTGTACGGATGATGTAGGAGTAGTTACCTGTGCATGACATGGGTTGAGTGCAGTAAAATCACACACATGATCAACTAACATAACTGCTTCCTTGTTAGTGAAGGAATTACATATCACATCTTCCATCCGACTCGTTACATCCCAGCTGTAACCATGACAACCAGGGTTTAAATTCATTGGACACTTGGTTGCATGTCAACCCCTGCACTGCTTTAGGCTTATTATTTATATAAAGCAACAGGGTTATTAGCCTCACACCAAATCTCATTTAAGTTCTGTATCATTTAGGGAGGCAGTCACTCGCAGATGGGCCGCGGGTGCAGTCCAGACCCAGATGCCGTCATCTCCAGATCCGACTGATAAACTATAAATTAGTTAGAATTTTACATTTCGGGTTGGGATTAGGGTTTAAAGCGTCTCTATTTCATGATGGCGCAGCTCTTCTAGTCCTTATGGCACTGGTTACATGCGTTGTCACGTGATGCTACTCAGCCAATCACTGCGACTCGAGTCAGTGACTGAGATACACACTCAGGGAAGAGACAAAAACAAGACACAACAGTCGGAGAAATAAGTGGGGAAAGTGTGGGAGTTGGAAAGAGAGAGAAAAGGAGGTGTTAAAGCTGTTCAATTGTTAAGATGTGTTGAGATCGTTTATCATAAAAATGGCTGACACTGGAGTTAAGACAAAAGAAGTAAAAAGGAAACTCGAGCAACACTTTTTTAAAAATCAAACACATAATTTTAAGATGCACATTTTACAAAAGCTCTGTTATGTACTCATGTCTTACTATAGCTTTTCCTTTTTTATTTAAATGTCATTAGAGAGCTCGTTATTTATAATCCATCGAGTTTGCTCCAATCCAATTAAAGCGAGTGTCCCTCCTATTGACACCAGCAGCATTTGGTGACCAATAACTTTCATCCAGCACACAGCAATAAGAGCGCCACACATACAGAAGTATTGACACATAAACACACCGCACACAGTGGTCATGCAGCTGGTCATTTGTCAGATGTCAGAGGGACACAGAAATATTGCTCAGCCACATATCACAATACATACGAAGTCAATTCTACTGTTTCCACAATTTTGAGATGGATATTTTTGGAAACTTCTGCTGTGCTTGAGATGGGTACTGAAACTCAGTGTTAAATAAGTCCTAAATTAGTAAAGGCCGTAGTATCAATAAGCCCAGAGGTTATCGGTTCTGCTCTCAGTACTGCAGAATTTTTTAAAATACATTTCTTATTTATTAGTGCTACATAAAAGTTATCTAGCACATTTTATCTCACCAAGATGAATGATGCATTTTCGCTATTCCCAATATAGTGTGTGTCTCTGTGTCACACGCTGCTGCACACGCGCACACGCACGCACACACACACACACACACACACACACACACACACACACACACACACACACACACACAGAAACCCTGCTATTAGTGACAATGGCAGAGAGAAATAAACATTCAAATTTCTTGTCTATTGCATCTAAGGGTGAAAACACGAACAATCTGCCGAAACACGTAGAGAAAGTCCATCACATACAAACAGAGAAATGTTAATTCTGTTCTTGTAACCGATAAGATTCCTGTTAAAGTACCAGATTGATAAGAAGTATTCACTAAGTGTAGTAGCCCCACTTTTTTTTTTTTTTTGAAACAGGATGACAGAACATATTATGTGAGCAAGATACACACAGGTTAAACTTATTAAGCTCAGTCTAGTTCAATACAAGTTATTGCTGGCCACTAACAACTAAAATTCATTCTGATGGGTGATCACTCTTTCACAAACTCATATATGGCAAAATAAATGCAGCCCATACTTGGGCCACATGCTTGTTTTCTTCTGGCGCAGTATACACCTGGTTCCACGGCCCGAATCTGGCCCATACATAGCATCACTGTAAGATGCTATCATACCACATTGAAACGAATCAAGCCAAACGTATTAAAATCTTACCAATAGTCATCACTATGTTGTGTTAAAGAAAGACAGTAATAATGCTGCAGAGCTTTCATGCAGTAATGAACAACTGGGCGACATAGAGTTTGAGATTGAACATGCACAACTAGAGATTTAAACTCTCACAGATTAACACTGGGCTCCTGTAGCGTCTCAGTTTAATGAATTCCTGAGGATTAACTACTACTACATCAAATCTCTTCCTCCTACAATAACTTAAGGCTGGAAACACATTGAATGAAACAAATAATTGCAAATAAACAGCATGAGGTGCTTCTCTTATTTGTATGCGTCCTGTTCACACTACAGCTGCTGTGAGGAACGCCCCTCTGCCGATTCAACTCCTCTGCTGCACTCAAGGAACACGAAAACACGAGCGCTTGAGCTGTTAATGTTGAGCTTTTCTCTAAAGGAAGTTTTTCTCTAATGAGTGTGACAGCATCCACTTAGGGAAATGTTTTGACTGCAGGGCACGACAGCACAACTCTTCTGCTACACTTGTTTCTGGACGGAAAGCATGTCCCATCTCTACGCTCATTACAACGCACCACAGACAGCACAGTGATAGTTTCTAAGAGAACACTGTTCTCTTTGGTAAATATAAATATTGAATTGTATCAGACCTGAGATACTGAACATGAAATATTGAAGGTGTTGCTGTTACAAATTTCTTCAATTATGACTCAGAGCCAGACTACATTTTTGGACTGCAGACACAGAATAAAGTCAAAACTCGAATATCTCTAATATTAATGACCAATGTATCAAAGATATTGACCTTTCAAGTTTTCCCTTGTAGCATGCTACATATGCAGTTTACAGTCATAGCACAGGTAGTTTTGACATCGAAATTCAAACTACTACTCTTTCAAACATTTAGCCTTTGATATCAGACAGCAGTAGACATGAGCAGGGTTTCCATTCCTCGCCAGCGACTGTTGATTTTGCTAGCTAAAATGCCAACTGTGGCGAGCGGGTTTTATCAGCCATAGCTAGTTAGCATGACTGCAACTGAGATTAGCTCCACGGGTCGGTTGAAAACACTTTCTCTATCTGACTCTTTTTTTTTTTTTTTTAAGTATATTTTTTTGGGCTTTTTATGCCTTTATTGGACAGTATAGTGGAGAGAGACAGGAAACGGGGAAGCAGAGAGAGGGGGAATGACATGCAGCGAAAGGCTGTCCGATGCGGGATTCGAACCGGGGCCAACTGCAGCGAGGACTGTAGCCTCTACACATGGGGCGCCTGCTTAGAGCACTACGCCACACGACGCCCCAATCTGACTCATTTTAAAACAACAAGCCATGCACTTGTTGGCTGCATAGAAGATATCAGGCTAAAACAGTGATGACGCTAAAGCCACAAGACCCAGGGTAAAGACTTTTGCTTGGGTTGCTGGAATGTCAACTATCCCAAATCCAGTAGTTGCTAATGTTACCCTAAACAAAGACACGGATGCTTCAGTACTATATAGTGTAAGTACGATTATTACTAAGGAATATAATTTCGGCCATGTGGAGAAATAAGATATGCAATCAATAAAAATGCTGGAAAAAATGAAACTGATCTGCATTAAACTCACACAGCTGCCGTGCCCTGCTCTTTCCTTTGTGCATGAAATTCAGGATACGGAATAAAAATGCACATTATAGAAAAATCCACCCGTTCTGTCTCTATTACCTTGAAAGGTCAGTTTATCAGGTCGGCACTTAACAGCATGCAGCCTGAGCTGTAAACACAGGAAACTGCACGGAAGAAGGACTTCAACAGTTCTCTCCCTTTTATTTTCCCTCTGTTCTTCTTCTGCCCCCAGCCTTATGTCAGTGTAATAACTTCAATCTCTCTGCACTGTTTGGCTATAGATGCGATATGTCTTTTCCTCTTCAACGGCACGTGATCAGAGCTTTTCTCTTGTCTCCTTCCTCCCACTCTTCTTCCTCCCTCGCTTTCTCACGACTCTCCCCGCCAACATACACAACCTCAGACAGGCTGCACACGCCCGGGGAACGAGCATTAAGTCCTGTATGTTTATTCAGCGGAGGTAGACTGCTTGACGACTGGCTCTTCCACACGACCTATGTTTGACATTCTGCCTAAGCATGCGCATGCAGAGATATCGCAGTAGACTGCTGCACACACACACACACACACACGCACACATACAAATTGGTGACCATTTACATAATCAGAATCTTGGGCCTGCCTCACTACAACGTTTACTGAACCTAAGCCGAAGTTAAGCACCAGCCTCATGACTTGTGTGAGCACCCATTGATCTCAGCGACACTCAGCTTTAATCACAAGTGAACAGCTTCCACTCGGGAGACACTTTAGCAGCTTCACCGTCACTGAAAAGCTTGGAGGGGCTTCTTCCAAAATGAGAAGCTAATTAGTTAACTTCACCACTTCAGAGGAATGAGTTTGTTGCTGCTGTTGTTGTTTCAAAGTCTCATAAATATGTCAAAGCAGCTGCATACTCAACCTCAGCAGTTTAACGAGCCTAGATTAAGATTTATGTAGTAATTGACGGGTTAAACGCACAGACCCACACTGATAAATCTAGAATATCAGAGCGCTGTGGAGGAGCGAGCGCGGGTGGGGGAGTGGGGGGGGGGGCAGAGGGTGTGGATGCCCCAGGCCCATGATTCTTGCAGTTACAAAGGGGCCCTGATTTTTTCATTATTGCAAATGGGTAACATCTTATTTCACTGTGAAGCTGCATGCAGCGTATTGATTCACTCAGCCCCTCTTGCGCAATCTCTTTCAGTGTCTCTCTCTCTCGTTCTCTCGCACTCAAACACATTGTCAACGGGCCGTCAGTGAACGACCCCTCCTCTCCGTGCACGCTCTGAATCAAAACAAAGACTGAAAGGGCTCATCCTGAGGTGGTGCAAAAACTGACTATAGTACCAGAAACTTAAGGAAACGTGTGAAAGCTGAACAGCCCGACCTGTGTGATTAGCTATCTAACTAATTTGTTTTGTATATTCCCAGGCCTCAACCTGAGCTGCTTTGGCAGCTGAAGCAGCAAGAGAGGGTCAGGAGGGGATAGCTGCAGCTAATGAAGAGAGAGATGCAACACAGGAGGAGAGCAGCCAACATGCTGCTGTGGGAGAGCCCGTTAAGCAGAAGCAACAGGTGAGATTGACAGTAAACACGGTTAGAGAGCTGCTCATATCGTTCGGTTATTTTTTTGACACAAAGTACTTGGCAATTAAAATATCTGCAGCAGAGCACCTTAAATATGGTATTTCTTAATAGTTGATTTCAGGAGCCCCCCCATCACTGCCAAGGGGTTCCTGTCTTATGCAGCAAGTGGGGGCATTGTGGCCTGTTTGTACTGTCTTTGATTTCACCTCATTAGTACCCCTTTAATGGGACCCCCGCCGCTCTGAGTTGATCTGGCTGCCAGTGTCATTCCAGCCTGTCTGCTGCATTTCTGTTTTCTCAAGAATAAAAGTGTAAAAAAAAAAAAAGGCCAGATCAGAGCGTTTCTGAAATCAGGAGGTGATGTGACATCATCATTACCAATGTCAATTTCTCTCTATCTCATCTAATCTGCATCTCTACAGAGCATGTAATAGGTTGTATAATGACCCACTACAGGTCCTGGCCCCGTCTACAATGAGCCCTCAGCTCTACACCTGTCAGAGCGGGACTCGAATAAACCTCTCAAAGAAAGACTGTATACATCTATAGTGTATTTGGATGAATTTTATATGAGTATACAACATCTGGGGCTCACGCACACCAACAACCTGCCAGTCATCCAAAAGGAAGCAGCCTTATCTGGCTTTCAGAGCCAGTGTGCAGACGGTGCACGAGGACAAACCCTTCTCATCCTTTCTTCTCTACCGAGGCTCCTTGACAGAATCAGACAAAAGCAGGTTCTCATTTCTGCGAGCAAGTTAATTAAGTTAGCTCTGTGAGTTTTTTGCAAAATTCGACTCCAGAGGACCCTGCAAAAGGCCCAGCAAATATACAGAAGGTGGCTCCACGCATTCAATGCCAAGTAATAGTGCAAAAACAACTGAGGCTAAATCTACATGTGGCAGGCGAACAGTTTGCACCTTTACCAGTTGGTGATCCTTGTTAAGACGTGAGAATAAAGGAGCAGCATTGTTCTTATATTAAGTAGCAAGTTGGCCCTGGTATAAAAGTACCAAGGCATAATAAAAAAATGTGATTTAATATTTCTCACCAAAATAGCAGTGTGAATAGAATAAGTGATTTGAACAAACAACACAAAGGTTATGTGCTTTACATGAAAAAGGCCAGGTTTAGCAAAGTTATCTTGAGTTAACTTCCCTAAATCCAAGAAAGACTAGCTAAGAGCTAAGAGCAGCTAACCGGTCCTAAACAGGGTTAACTCTACGTTAACCTGTAAACATATATAATAATGCTGTAGCTAATGATATGCAAATGCTTGAGCTTGGAAGAAGGGTTCCTCTGTAAGTAATAAATTAGCTAAGTATGCAACCAATAGTAGCTGATGTTGGAGCATGACTCCTTCAGTGCTTGTCCACTGAAGGAATCAGCAGATTTGGGTTCAAAGGTCAAAAGTCTGAAAGTCACTAAGGTGTGCTACAGCTACACCTGCTTGACAAAGTTACACACATACATTCCACTTTCCTACCTTTCTCCAGAGTGGTGACGCCCATAGATGGCTGACCCAGGCTGGCCCTCGTCTCCCACTTGCCCTCATCAGGGTGGTACATCTCCACGGAGGCCAGCGGGGTCTGCTGCTGATTCATGCCCCCGAGCACCATCACCTGGCCCCCCAGCACCACAGCTGAGGCCCCCGCCCGTGCGGTGGGCAGCGGTGACAACTGGCTCCACGTCTGGCTCTCTACATCCAGGACCTCGACGCTGTCCAGTGGCGTCCCGGTCTCGCTGCAGCCCCCCAGCACGTAGATCAGGCCTTCGTGGTAGACAGGAGTGCAGTAAACGCGGCGCTGCGACATGGGGGGGAACTGCTCCCAGTACAAGGACTTGACAGGACTCACCGCCATCTCCTGTACGGGCATGTCTCTGCGACCGAGAGGAGGGGACGCACCATCACACACCGTGCCGGGGAGGAGGGGAGGGGGGGGGGTGGACCGGGAGGAAAGGAAGAGAGGGTGGAGTGAGGGGGCACACAAAGGTGAAACTGAACTGAGCAAGAGCAGATGAAACAAGCGGAAGCACAAGCTTGTTTCTGTCTGTTTGAGTGACCGCCTGAACCCCTGCGTCCACAGAGGCAAAGAGACGAGAGAAAGTGAAAGATAGACAGAGCGAGGGGTGGGGATGTGGGGATGAAGAGGATATGGATGCTAGTGTGTGAAAGGGTGGACAGAATAGGGAAAGAGACAGACAGAGAGAGAGAGAGAGAGAGAGAGAGAGAGGGAGGGAATGAGGAGAATGTCTAACTCACTCCTCACCCAGATGTCACGACTCCCTCTCTATTCAAATGTTTTATTCATCTGGCTGTTGGTGTTTTTCGAGCAGTGAAACCATCTGCCTTCCAATCCCCTCTATTCCTCCCTCTCTGGCCCCCTTCTCCTCTTCACTGCCTCCTGCCAACAGGTTGTTTTGGCAAAAGTTTTGGCTTGAGTATATTCCTGGGGAGAAAAAAAAAAACGATGGTGTCCCCGAATCTTAATACTTATTCCCACAAAAACCTCAAAGTCAAGAGTGGAGGATTTGAAAAAGAGAAAAAAAGACAGAGCAGGGAGATGGCACTGGATCAAAGACCAGGAGAGTGTTACTGAGCACTGAACTTCACCAGCGCCATGATAATCCAAGAGGAAGCCTCTATGGCAAAGAATTTTATACCTTCAAACAAAAGGCAATTATTCAGGACTACCAAGTCCACAGTTCTGTTTGCACCCGGTTGACAGAGCCTTCAGTGAAAAAAAAAATCCTCTGATAAATGAACCAAAGTCTTAATAGGAAAACTCTACAGGAGCGTAACGAGTGCAAGACTTGCATTTGAAGAAAGGTTTTCCTCCCTTAATTAAACAAGAACTCCAAATCCCGGAGCGTCGTTCTATGACTCGCTGTCAGGCACAGCGTCTTCTGAACTACGCGTCTTCCTGGCAGCTTTGGAGAGGATGAGGCTTCCTCCTCAGCGAGGGCCAGCCTGTAAGAAAAGACAGCACAGGATTAGATGTGGAACTGGGGTATAAATGAACAGTTAGAACGACAATCTTAAATTCAAGGAAAGAAGAAGAAGAAGAAGACCCTGTAATGCTCAACAATTATTTGTCATACTCTTCTCTCGGACTAAGCGGTAAGAAGGCATTTAGACCAAAAACAGCACTGCGTCAAAACAATGCAAGGTGCTGTGTTGGGTGGGGGCGTGTTGCTTCAGGTGCTGCTGAGACAATGAAATACAATTGAGGAGATCCAGTCTGAGAATTTGTTTGCATGGATGCGATTGGCCAGTGCAGTGTCATGACTAATGATGTCATGTTGGGGAAAAAAGTGAGCCCTGTGTGTGTTGGCAGCCGCCAGCGCCCCGCCATGCCGGTCTCATGTAGTGAGGGAGTGAAAGCTTTAAGCATCGCTTTCTACATGTTACAGCTTTGCTTCTGCCGTGTGACGCTGTGTTTACTCTACTATTCATTCACAAACCACGTCGTTTGAACACATGGATCAGATGGCACAGATCACAAATCTGAGGACAGGGACTATGAATCTGAGAGGAAGGGTTATAAACCGTAGTCTGCAGATTTCTAAACCCAGAGTCTTCACATTTACCCCCCCCCCCCCCCGTCGGACCCAGAGGGGCTCCGTACCGCTGGGATATTTCTGCAATGGGTCACTTGTGTGAAGTTGTTTGGATGATGCTCTCGAGAAAAAGCTGCAAGATGGATTAACACAGGTCAAGCAATCAGCCCCCGCCAACAGGCACATTTTGAACGGGCACTGCACTAGCTCTAAAGAATGAGAGGGCAGACTTAATGTCAGTTTAAGACGAGCTTCCTCCAACTGACAAATATTTCATTTTGCATGCATTACTCACTCAGACATAAACTCCAGAAAATAGTTGCACAACAAAACAGTTTAAAAATCCAGAGGCTGGTAGAGGTAGATGATAAGAGTGTTTCTATTTGATGTAAATGAGTCATGAAGAGCACATAATAATAATAATTCAAAAGACCTAGACATCAAAACATGGACCATTGTGTTAAGCAGTGGCCCAACCATAATCTGTAGTTTTGACCCACATTAGTTTTCTGACAACTTTCTGACAGAGTATTAATACATCTGAGGTAGAGGGCTTTATGTTGCCTGAACTATACTGACTTCACACAACAACCCAGTGAACAGCACAACAAGGTCTGTCCATCTGTGAAACAACTTAAAGACAGGACACCAGGACAGGAGTTGAATCTCACATTCAGAACGAGCTGTTTGGTTACAAATGCACAATTAACAATCAACTGAACTTAAAACACAATCTGCCTTACACGTGTTAAAACCTATAAATTAGTATGGCTGACTGATTAATCATTGATCGATTTCCATTTTCATAATTTTCCAGATAGAAAAAAAGAAAGAAAGAATCAATATTTTCTCTGGGTTGGATATATTTATGTATTTTTATGTATTTTCATGATGACATTTGTATGATGTACTTTTTATGTTGCATCTTGTTACCATTGATGTACATAGCACTCTAACGTTAGTGTAAGGCCTCTTCTGTACAAACTTAAGTACCACCCCTTAGTTGTGACAGTGATTGGCCTAAAGCCACATGACCATATGTCCAGCCTGTTGCTGTTACAGGCTATAATGTTCAATTCAGTCAGACCTGGGCCAATGCAAGAACAATTTAAGGGTTGATGATTACTGTTCATGAGTGGATTCTTTCCCCATATATGGTAATTAGCCCCAAATGAGACCAAGATCAGATCAATATTTAATCAATAAAGCTTAAACTTGCAGATGTAAGATCTCCTGATTTCCTGAAGCTTATTGCTTCTGACGTTTCCCCACATGCACGACTGGAGGCTGAGAAATTTGAGTCAGAACAACTAAGATAATCTGTCAGGTCTCTGCATAATATCATCACTTTCAGATCTAGAGTGTATGATATAATCAGCATCACATTCATGCTGTTGACAGCAATGACATGTCTGCTGGCCTGCCTGTGTGTGTGTGTGGGTGTGTGTGTGTGTGTGTGTGTGGGTGTGGGTGGGGGGGGACAGACAGCAGGAGGTGAGCACACTGTGACCTGAGGATTGTGAGAAAAATGACATTTAGCAGGTGGGAGGAGAGAAAAGAAAGCAGCACAGTATATCTCTCTGTTCCTCAGCGTCTCCTCTGCTGTCATCATCTTCCAACACACACTCAAACACCCCATACAGTACTGTATATACATAATTAATGATGCCTCCTTCCCGGTCCCAATTAGTAGAGAAGCTGACCTTTTACAAGAGAGGAAAGGAGAAGTGAGGACAGCAGTGTGTGTCTTTACCTACATGTATGTATGAGTGTAAATGAACATCTTTGTGTCCACAGGAGGGAGAACAAAGGATTGAAGGCTCAGGATCATTATACTAACTGACAGAGGTGGGTGGTATTGCCTCTGAACAACATGATATCCCGGGGTATTTCTGCATGAGCTATTTTCATAATGATAAAATAAAAGAGCAGTTTGTTTTGTTGTGGCCTTTTGTTATTACCATCTACTTACACTACTTAAATATTACTGTGGTTTGTTGTAGATTTGACCTTTAATATCGAAACCACTCTCTCCTCCTCGGCAGAGCCAGACAGCTGCTGTTGCTTTCACCTCGCTGCTGCTCACTGTAGTCATGACGTTATTAACATGTCATTTATATGAATACTTCATCACACTAAAAAGTGCACAATATTTAAAAGGTGCCTTTTTTTAACACCTACATTTACATCTGCACTGTTTGTGTCTGTTAAACGCTTCTGTAATTGTGCTGATTTGTTTTTCCCACAGCTTTTATTTTACACCTCAGAGTTTATAAAAACACAAAACAAAGTGTTAAGTAAAAAATCCATTCTGTCACAACACTGCCATTCGTGCATTCAAACGTTCAGGTGTGCAAATCAATTATGGTTTGTGCCGCTTCTGTATCTCAACAAATTAAAGAAACAAGGACTTGTCTTTGATGAGTGTTTGTGTGTGTGTGTGCGTGCGTGCGTGTGTGTGCACAATGCTGAGAGCTCTGTCGTGAATTAGAGACGAGAGTTTAGAGTCCAGCCCTGCTGTTTTGTTGCAGTATAATAATTTTCTTGTTTTTACAACATGAGGAACTACACGTGGCCATGTGGTAACATTTGGTGTGAAACGTGTAGTTGAAGTCTTGCTGCTAAATCTAACATCTGAATCTCATCATAACGTAAACCGTGCACCCGCATCCTCACACGTACGAGAAAAAAGACAACATCGGTCCTTCCTGTGGATCTCCACACCTTCCAGACCGATGAGCGCAGACGTGGAAAACTCCAAATTATGCAGATGTGTTTGATTTAATTCACAGTTCATTACAGCAAAATCCGACATTTCTCTCTCTCCCTCCGATGCTGTGCATGATGATGCCAGAAATAGGTGGTTTAAAGGTTGGTATTTCATTTAAGAATCTAATTGAGCCTTTTCATTATATAATACCAGCATGCTAAAGTCTAGACTAACTGTTCTCCCACTGCTCAGCTGCTCGAGATTATTATATGTTCTGGTTATCAGCTGTGAATGGTGCCGCGTTTGAGCATGCATGGCATATGTGACTACGAGCAAGGCTCCCCGGGGTGCTCTGTCCCTACTAGCAACACATGCTGACAGCCTAATACAGTGAGTCGACAACACAATTACAGCCAAATGCAGGGAATCATGGGTCGTATTTACAGCAGTGTGTCTCCTCAGGGATCCTGCACTTCAGTTTTGCTTTACTTTTACAGTTTTAATCCATCTTGGTGGACCAGTTTTACAAAATGACCGTCTTGTTGCATAATTGACTCTCCTCTGTATGTCTTCAGCGGCAGTGGTGTACATTTAGCATAATCTGCACCATGACGCTCTTGAGCAGAAAATGTGCAGCAGAGTGAGCTTGGTTAAAAAAAATAAATAAATAAAAGATTAGAAAGTTCATCATTACACTGATTTAATCCAATGGCACTCCTAATCCTTTCCAAAAGTTCCCTTTCGAACCAAAATAGGACTTTTACTGTCATCCTGGGACTTGTCTACTTTCATACACGGCATATCAGAAAGGGATGTTGCAGAAGTTGCCCCAAGGGGCTCCACTAAAATAGGAAATACAATCATCTGCTGGGAGTCCTCCCCTGAGACAGTAACATCAGTTGCATACTGCCAAAATCCTCTGGGCGATACTTTCACTACCGAAGCCATTAGGCTGATGCAGATGGTATAAGAGCAGCTGGAACTGCTCATTTATGAAGATATAAATGTATAAGTCACATATTAGTGACTTATACATTTATACATATAGTCACAATTATTCAGGATCAAAATACAGGATAACATCTCTGGGTGACTGACATGTTGGTCAACTTACTGAATCAACTATATTCACCAAAATCCTCCATTTAACACTCACTATGATACATGTGTTTGTTTGTGTTTCCTGAAAGCAGATGTTTACCACCTCGATCTGCATTTTAGCACATTTCCCACACATACAACTACTAACAGGAGCATATGCAGCACATTTTCTATACATTGATATACAGCAATTTAGAAATTTAAGAGGAAATTTGAGAGATTAAATGGCTAAACGGCTGTGGCTAAAGTGATAGAGCACGTCGTCCATTAATCAGAAGGTCAGTGGTTCGATCCCCAGCTCCCCCAGCCTGCATGTATCTTTGGTAAAATATTGAACCCGAATTGCCCCCAATGTATTATTATTGTGTGATAGAAAAGCACTGTATGCATGTATGAGTGAATGGGTGAATGTGGCTTCTAGTGTCAAGCGCTTTGAGTGTTCAACAATATTAGAAAAGCGCTATATAAGTGCAGCCCGTTTAGCTTTTAAATCCACTGTTATGTCACACGATAAGGAGGGAATATTTACTGAACAGTGACGTCCTGCTGTAACCTTCGTTGCTGCGGATGTTCATGCTGTCTACTCTCATACTCCTGATCGGATTTGGGCTTGAACGTGTACGGTTGGATTTGAGACGTTGCCTTTTCTAATCAGTTATGTTCTGTTACTTAGTTTTAGTAACTAGTTTCTTAGTTTCACAGTTTGCTTTCAGAACCTCCACATTGGTCCCCTTTGAATAATCAATAATCAATCAGTAACGCCCTGAAGGAGTTTGCAAACATCTGGTACTTCATCAACACAATAATCACAGGAACTGACAGCCACGGTCACACTATAGCAGAGGTTTAGCTTGTATTGCTGGATACAGTTCAACAGAGCTCAATCGTACATTAATCACAATAGTTGCAGTTCAGCCTCTAACTAGCAAAGATAACTTAATTACAGTGAAGATGTGTGGGCTAGGACAAAAAATGTCACATAGCTATACCTTGTCTTATCAGGCTCACAGAGGTCTACAGAAAAAAAATGACAAAAATATGGGATAATGTGATTTTCTGTGAATGTTTCCAGACCTCTGTGAGGCTGACAATACCGAGGTCTGGCTGTAACAGATAAGCCATAGCCATACACCTAAATGCAGCTACGTGACACAAGTATTTTGAGAAAGATTCTCAATTTCTCAAGGTGGATGCAGAAAATGTCCACACTATTTAGATACAAGATACAATGCAGATACAAGAGAATGTATTTGGATTATTCATAGGATACAGGGTTTAGTGCAATGCACATATTCCTGCTGCCATGGCTACAACTTGGTTTCTGCCAGGGTATTACAAGGCTGGTGACCGCCAACCGAATCATTACGATGATGTCTGTAGATACATCTATGGACACTGTTCACTAACATCAACTACTGACTACAGTTCTGAAGTAGCCACTAGCAGTTTACTGTAGTAATATCTTGCAATGTGAACAGACACTTTGGGCCAGTGTTGCCAACTTTGCAATTTCCTTGCTTGATCTGGCAACTTGTAAAAACCCTACAGTGACTTTTTCCTTTTTTTTTCCACCAAAGTGACTCGCAATAAAAAAGCAATAAATCTAGTGACATTTGGGGCTGACTTCAACTCCTCTCCCTCAAGGAGAGTCACTAATATTTCTCAGCAAGTGTGCTCTCATATGGCTGTGTCTGGGAAGACTGTGTTCAGGAAGTGGGGGGAGGGGCTGTAAAGGCCACAACACATTCAGTCGACCAATCAGCAACCAGAAAGAAGCGTAAATGACCTACAACTGATGGTCAGTGTTTACTACTTCTCCTTTGTTCTTGTAAAAGTTAAATTAAAGTTAAATGTAACTTTACTATTAAAGTCTTATTTACTTATTTATTTTTTCTAAGAATACTGTCGAGAGTGAGCTCATTAGAGTGGGTTCAGTTTCTTATTCAGAGGACTGCAGATGAAAATTAGCCTTGGCTAACTCTGGCGTCAAATTTATTATTGTACATGGGCTCTTGAATAAATAAACAAAAATATAATAAATTGCAATGTTCAGCTCCTCTCAAGTCATGACGCTTCCACAGTCTGTTCAAGAGCCAGCATAAAAGAGCTAAAGATAGCAGTTTCAAAAATATTAAATCCTGAAGATAAAGCCAGCTATTTTTTTTTTTTTTTAAATGGGATATATGTGAATTATACAGTAGTTATGTTATGATGTCACTTATATGCAAATTAGTATGTGATGTTTTTAGCGTTTTTAACATAAACAAGTACAAAAATCCACCAGAATAAACATCACAGATCCACCGACCACATAGACAGGATACAGCAGGCTGCTAAGAAAGAGTGGGGTTCACCGCTCAAGTTACCAGGGGCACTGAAAGAGCAAGCTCACTAATCTCAAGTAAAATCATCAACTGCTACAGAAACTGGGCTTTAATAATGATGTGCACTCTCCAAAGATACAGATGTGAACATTTGATTTACTCATGAGCCACAGGTGTGTCAGAGGAGGATTTCAGGTTTAAATTGGATTTTTTAAAAATCAATACAATCACCAGGCACAAGTTTAGCAGCCAAGAGGTAACACCTGTTCAGCACTGTGTTTTTGGCACTTAATTAAAATTACAAAATACTGGCTGCTATTCAAACAAAAACAGACTTCAAAATGTGTCTAGTGCAGTTGCTGTTCAGTGCAGTGTATTAAACTCAAGTCGGTGCGTATAAGCACTGATGGAGACATGCTCAGCCCACTATATGAAAACCCGTGCAATTCAGCTAACAAGAACAAAAATGTTCATCTGTCTGTCCCTTATGCCTGTCACAATGAACATAATCATGACATGATTTTCAGACTCTTAAATCTGTGAGAAAAATACTGACAGCATACATTTCCTTTCATTGCATATTCTCACTGCGGGAACAGCTCAGAGACAGAGAGATTTGTTTTGCTAATGTGCAAATATTAAAGATGAAAATTTCTAACAGAAGGCATGAGTAGATGTGATCACACTCTGTAACAAGTGATTTTCTCTCAACAGAAGCTGTGGCAGCACCAATCAAAATCTCATGCTGTAAAAATGTAAGTAATAATAGATGTATATGTTGAGCTCTTACATTTAAATAATAAATAATGGAGGATGAAGCTGTGGAAGAGGAGACCGCGATGATGAGGAGAGCAGGAGACGACAATAAAGGCCCAGGGGAAAAGAACGACAGAGATTATGCTGGTGGAGAGATAATGGCTGATTATTGCTGCTTAAAATCAAAATGCAAGCTAATAAGGCCCCCAGTGGTTTGATTCACCCTGCTCGAATTTTATTTCCTCACACTATAATAGAAATCAAGGTGAAAATCTTTAATTAGTGCCGAGTGGATGATGGGCATTTCAAAGACATGCATGCTTAATAGGCAGCCGAGCTTTTGAGCTGCTTACGGGCTTTGAGTGACAAATGCAGCACATTCATGTGGGTCCTCCAGCTGACAATCGGTGCACAGTGTCACAGCTCATTACAAAATCTCATTTCAAATTTATCACAGGTTATCAACTGGTGCTTCCACTTGAGGGAGTGGTGACTTGTCAGATGAAATAAATAAGGAAAACAAAGGAACAAGGTTTGTTTATTACAGATGTGCAGATCAGTCTCACAGCAGGACACACGACAGCTGCATCTTCTGCTTGAGATACAGTAGAGGAGTAGAGGAGTACCGGAGCGTGCCACCGGATAATGAAATGTGCCTTCCTCACGTCAGCAAGTCTGTAATTTAGAAACCGTGTCTGTTTCCAGCAGTGGTTCCCAATGTGTGAGCTGCAACAGCCTGGGGCCGAGGACGCCTGAGGATTTATCAGGTCATCGTTTATTAATTGTGCTTTTTTTAATAACAGCAACATTGAGATTAACATTATTTTATCTTAAATACAGATAAGCTGACGTATCAAATTAGAAGAAAATAAAAATATATATGAAAACGACCGTATTAAGAACTTGTTATGCTGCAGCTAACGACATGACAACTCACGGTTGCTGGTTTTTAAGGAGCTCAGCAGTCAGAAAATGAATGACCGCCTGGGCGAACGACAGAGAGTTTAGAGTGGACCAACAGAGCCAAAGTCACAGGGTTTAACTGACAGGTTACAGCCTGAGACAAGAAGCTGCATTCACCCTATCCACCATGGTATTACATGTTCTCAGCATCATATACTGTATGTGTGATCTGGCTCTCGCATCCCTGGTACAATATACAAGAAAACAGGACAAGGAAGCAGCTGCCAGTGGACTGAGACCTGCAGCGCTCTCTTCCCTTTGTTTGTCCTTGTACACGGAAATAAGTCATTTAAATTTTGGAGAAATTGAAAGAACATCTAACATGATGGATTATTTGATGCTATTCTTGTTTATAAAAAAAATTATGCACTGAAAGTGACACCAGTATCAGATATCAAGTCCGATACAGTGCTCGTGTACTTGAAAACCAACATTCCCAGCCTGTTGCAGGACATTTCGGCCCTCAGCTTCACCACTGATATTTCTTGTTAGATATTTATGTTAATTTTTGGATGTCAACAGCCAACTGTCTTCAACTCACCACACTGTTATTAATATAATGACGCCTTTAAAGAGTAAACAAGTCACACAACCAGTTAGGGTTGTCACGATACCAAATTTCTGTTTCGATACCGATACCAATATGTATTTCGATACTTTTCGATACTTTTTGTAAAAAATATTTCATTATATTATGTATTGCCTTAATGGGTTATTTAAATATTTAAAGAATGTAATTTAATTTTTAAAAATATATTTTTTAATGTACTTATTAACCATGGACATGTTTTAGCTCTCTGTATGCAGGCTACTGTAGGTTTACTACTGGGCTGGGAGTCTCGGAACAAGTCCGCATGGTTGTCCTTTAAATGTTTCGACAGGTTTGAAGTGTTGCCTGCTTTTGCGAGACACACTTTGTAGCACCGCTTGCACTGCGGTGTTTCTGGGTTCAGTGGCTCGCCTTTATCGTTCGGTTTGAACCCGAAATATTTCCACACCGTACTTCGGGCCCCCATTTTGACCACAAGTACGGGATTTTCTGCAGCTGCCATCTCTATCTACTGTATTTTCTTCAACCCGCTCCGTCTGTCTAAGACGCGACTTATCGTTTCTCTCTCCTCCTCAGTCTAAACATGCGAGTGCGCGTGGGAGGCGGCTTACATCCGCTCGGGCAACTACGTCACACTCGCTGGCCTCGCTGTGCTTAAAGAGACAGGCTCCAATTTACCAATTCATTTGCATTCAATAAAATGAAATAAAAGTACCGTTTGTTTTTCAATGCTAGTATAGTACCGTTTTCAAAACTCTAGTATCGCGGTACTATACTGTTACCGGTATACCTACAACCAGTTCCTTTTATCCAACATAGTCCACTGTGTGTAGCGTCATTCAACATGTGGGATTCTCTGAGCTAAACTAAATAATGGAAGAAATCTATTCAGCTGCTTGAATGCGTTCACTTGTGTCTTTCCACGTTACCTCTTGCTTTGCCTTTCACCAGAAGCTCTGGGGCCCCGTTCACACCTGGCATTAAAATGCATCTCCACATGCGTCTCGAGTGACCGCTTGTGTTCAGATCTCAGTTCCTCGCTTTATATGCAAATAAAAAGGTATGCTTTGTTGTTTTTAGCCAGTCAGAGAGAGAGAGAGAGAGAGAGAGAGAGAGAGAGAGAGGGATAGAGAGAGCGGAGCGAGGAGGGGTTGAGCGAAGCATTGCTCTGCACACAGATTTGCAATGAATTCATAATGAAACTGCCTAATTAGTCTGTGACAGCGGACGTCAGTAGAGTAGGTGGTCCTTCCATGTGGCCCAGGATTTTAATGCGTCCTCAATGTGTCTCGGGTGCAGTCACACTTTATACTGGGAGCTGTCCACCTGTGATCAGATCACCTGAGATGGATCTTAATACCAGGCCTGAGCCTCAGTGAAAAAAGTGCCAGGTATGAGTTAAGGGGATAAAGTTTGTATAAAGGATTTACCAGTTGTTTATATCATCAAAAGAAATCAGTGAAAAGTATTCAGTAGTGGCCCTCACTGGTGGTGATGAACTCTTCCAGCTCTTTCATTCATGGTCTTAAAGGGCTCTACAGTCCCCGTCCCAGCGAGGGCCAATTGATCAAATCTCCCTTCATCTGTCTCCTCTAATCCTCCTTCACCAGCCTTAGTGCTGTTCACTGTGTTCCACTTTTCTCCAACTGCGCATTTTTACAAGAAAGAGAAGTTGGCGAGCAGAGAGCAAATGCCCTGGAAAAGGCAGCAGCTTGCTACACACGCATCTTTAGACACAACAAGAAGCTTAGAGGTTAGGCAAAGAGGTTTTAGCTATTTAAAGGAGAGCTCATGAACTCTGTTGTAAGTACACAGGAAAAGCAGGCTGTCAGCTGACTGCTTTACAACAATATCTAAAAGGAAAAGAAAAAATCTGGGCTGTGATACGTTCTAACTCTGACTTATGAAAGTAGTTAAGAGAACAGAATATTGTCTTCCCCCCATGTTACAGGATGTGGGTGCAATGAATCAAGACAGGTCTCCCAGCTGGTGACTGAACGATCAATTCAGCCTATATCTGATCAAAGAATCTAGCACTGAATGCCTCCATCATGATGCTCCTATTTTATTTCCACAGCCCCAGTATATGTGACAGAGGTGTCACCTTATATGTCAGAAAATTCAACTTTCATTATTACACTCAAAGAACTAAAACTTATTCGCCCTTTCTTTGGAGGGTACATAAGGATGACAAGTCTCTGCCTTCCGGTCTGATTTTTGATCATGCCACACAGCAGGTCGAGGGTCAGGACGACAACATAGGCCTATCACATTTTATTTAAAAAAAAAAAACATTTGAAGATGGGGAAAAATGAAATTCAATCTGTAATGATTTGTCTGAATTCAAAATTCACAGTACAACAGCCTGCACCTTGTACCAGAGCAGCAGGTATTCACACTGTCATTCTGATCTGCTGCACGACCTGTTTGCATCAGCAAATCATAATTCACTAGCGTTGTATTCTTCCATGACACAATACAACAAGGGAAAGAAGCGAGCTGCAGAAATATAATCACAATTCCATTTCCCTCCATTTGATGATCATGTCTCACGAACCTTCAAGCATGGCTGTTTACAACAGATATAAACACTTTTACCTCCAGACACAGTCGGACGACGACCACAACTGCCCGAATACAAGACAAGTGGTGTGTCTCAAATTGCGTACTTCCATCCTCACATTTGCCGGTTTCGAGAGCATAAGTGCATTCACGTTGACAAGCATGGCAGCATTCAGTGCACTATAAGTACCTGGATGTTGTCAAAGAAGTTGTAGCAGAAGGGGGGGGGGGGGCCTCCAACGCATTTTTAAACTTGTGAAAATGGCAACCGAGGAAGGAGGACACATCGTTGGCACATAAGGCAGCCTAATTTCCATGTCACAGCGTGTATAGAAGGATAATGAAATTACACAATAGAAAGACAGCAGATGATAAACTGTGTAAATGAAATTAAAAACAGAAACCAGTTAGAATACTAAAATATGATCGAATGAATTAAAAGCCAAGTTAAATAAATAGGTTTTCAGCTGTCATTTAAAAATGTTCAGACCTGCCTCCCTCACTCTCTGCCAATCACCTGGTACATTATCTCACACAAATCACTGCCATAGGTAGCTGCGATGACTGACAGGCTTCACAGCCTCCAAGCATAACACACATTCACTGACAACCTGGAAAACACAACAGGCTTAACACAGTAACGCTATAACATAACATAATGGCTACATTAACATGTCACCCAGTCTGTTAATAACAATTAATAATATACTTATACAGTATATCTTCTTATCTTTTTCTCCAGAAAACATTAATTTAGGATTAGGCTGCATGGGTTATATTCACATTAATTAGAGCCTAATTCATGTTAGTCCCCATTCGTTCAATCTTGACAGCAGACGACAGCGACAAAGAAAAGAAGGACGAGACCGACTGACACTTATCATCTAAGTTTAGAACAGCAGCCTGCATTTAAATGAGAAGAACTGCACATGGCATTGTTTCCATGTGTCCATGCAGCCTCCGAACGTGGAGTAAGAAAACATGAATGCGCCCAAACTTGTCAAATGTCCCTTAGATGTCGTCCACTGAGCAACATTACACATTATAATATCTGAAATATGATATTGCACATGAAGAGTTATTGATAAACAAGACTCACTCAGAAACAAAGTGGGTTGACTCATGCCAGCAGATCTCATCTTTAAACAGGATGTGTGCCAACCTCCTGAGACATCTTGTGCAGCAGAAAGGTCAAACGTGTTTATATTTCACTTCCCACCACGCAGAGCTGGAGAGTGTCTCCATGCAGAAACTGTGAAGTGCGTTGAGACAGGCGCGTAATCACAACAGCTGCTCTGCTTGCTTCACCCTCCGCTATGAATTCTTAAAAGCATTTTAATTTCCTCTCGGCTATTTCATCACGAAGGCTGTTTTCTAACGCACCAAACAATAAGTTGAAAGCCGAGTCCACCCCAAACCCAAAATAGTTCAAGACAGCTCTTCTCTGCGCCCTCCCTCTTATCCTCCCTTCCTACAGCCCCGCTGCTCGCTGCATCCCACATTCAGTCTGAAAGTTTGATGCTGCTTGTCATTCATAATTTAAATCGGATGTGCATTGTGTCCTGGTTCCACACTTCCACACCCTCCTCCTCCCCCTGGTTCATTACCCTCCTGAGATTTTATCCTGTTTTCTATTTCTCAGTCCTTTTTTTACTGTCACCTTCTCACTCTTGTTCAATGTACCAGCGTGGCCGTAACGTTCAGACCACGTGACCAGGAGGGCTGGTGACAAATTAACGGAAAAACATGAAAAATAAGTGGAGAAACAGGGTGACAATGCCCCTATCCACAGGTGACAAGGGGTCAGTGAATGGTTTGAGTATGATAATGTCACCAGATCTTAACCCAGTGAACACCAACAGGACCGACATGTCCACCCAAACGTGGAAATATGTCTTCATCCCTCCAGTGGAGTCCAGAGAGTCAAGGCCAAGGAACGTTGGAGCTGGAAGAAATGGCACATTCAATCAACTACAGCTAGCTAACATTAGCTAATAAACGTCAGTTAAAGTGTGTTAATGTTGCTCTCTCTCTCTCTCTCCCTCTCTCTCTCTTTCACACACTGATGGTAAATCAAGTTAATAAAGTTTATATGTAAAGAAATCAAAAATTTTTTTATTATTGACGGCCATTAAGGCAAACTCAATGCCTCAGCGAGGTAGCCGTCACATGACCCAACGAGATACATTATTGGGGTTGATCATTTATCAGACAATGGCAGGGGTCGAGTGAACTATCAGACCGTCACCTGACTGTTTTTGGAAAGAAGAGCGTTTAAGAGTGAAAACTGAAGCCGAAACTTCAAGAGAGCTCTGCAACATTTGTGTGCAGGATTCTTTTTCAATACGCGGTTAACGCCTGCTGGTGGTTAACTCACATTTAGAGAGCAATGTACCAGTTAAAGCATAACACTAATGAGATGTATTCACAGCGCTGCTCAGCCCAAAACATTCTGGGCAGATCAGGGCCAGTGAACACAGAGTAAATCTTGTGCTTCATTACAAACTTGGATTCCAGCCTTTTCTATAAAAATAAATAAAAAAAATAAAAAAATTCAGTTCAGTTTTTGTTTCCTTCCTGTCGTGCCAAAATTGGTCAGGAAGCTGAATAGAATCAATTCTCTCTGGCTGCAGGACTTTTGATCAAAGAGATCTTTGACCAAGTGAGATGATGAGGAAAAAAATATATCACATTGGCTCACACAGATCTTTTCACAGTGGCTGGCTTTTCTCGTCTGCCGCAGAGGCTCAGTCTGCATCCGTGTGTGTGTGTGTGTGTGTGTGTGTGTGTGTTTCAGAAAATAGAACAGATAATGTTCAAGTCATGTATACCCAGACCCTCAGAGAGAGCACTCCTGTGGGATTAGGGAAACACTATATTTTCTGGTAATGCACTAACTTGTGTGCATCATAAGGTCTGAGAAAGCCTCCTGCAAACTGTGTCAACAAGCTGCTAAACACGCCCTCATACTGAAGGTGCTCTGAGACGGCGAGCTCGCCGCCACTGCCCCCATTGTTCCCAATGTAATCACACCAGCACGCACGCGGGGCGGCGACAGTAATGTGAACGTACACTGGCATTTGTTGATTGATGAATGAACTTTTTTCCAACTTGCACCGTCACCATGACAACCACAGAAAACAACACCAGTGATGCAGCAGCTGAATTATCCATGTTCTGTAAATCAGATCAGTAACAAGCTTTCCTCTCTTATTTTGGAAGCATGGCCGACTGATTTTAACCGTAGAGTGATACAAGACGTTGTTTCCTGATTTATTTATTTTTTGTCAGTGTGCGTGTCAGAGCAGAATGAGAGCGCAGTGAGAAAGAGACAGACAGACAGAGCAGGGCTCCTTTTCACAGCATGTGGAAATGTGTTTACAGGCCATTATGTATTTTAAATACATGGACACATCACTCCGTCTTTCCATCCAGCTGCTCTGAGCGGTTACTTTCCCCATCTGGAGTCTTTATCTCATACATGTGCTCGCTTGTAAAAAAAAGCCCATTAAAAACCTGGCTCTGCATACAGCACTGAAGAATGATTCTGATTTTAGCGAAGAGTTGCCATATTAATCAGATATCGAACCCTTGGCTACGGGATGAGGTTACAGTGAGCGCAGCAGCAACCAGTAGCACATGACACTGGTTGTTAGAGAGCCAGCTAGCTCTTTGTGCTAAGATAAGCTATCCATCTGTTGGCATCATATTTAACAAACAGATACGAGCGGGGTATCAATCGTTTCATCCTTCTCTCAGAGAGAAACAGAATTGGCGTATTTCCCAAAATGTCAAACTATTATTATACTGAGAACACACATGTTGGCTGGATAGGACTAGATAAGTGGGATGAAATCTTTATTTGTGTGATTCATTTTTTATTTATTCTTCAAAACAAGCTACGATATAATATTTATGACGCTCAGCACTGATGTATTAGGAAATATGGTCTTTTAATGATTGGTACAGAGTTAAATGATGAAGATATGAAAAACAGCTACAGTGTGGAGTCAAAGACCTCTGTGTGCACAGTGAGAAAAGGCAAGTTTAACTGTGATTTAGATGAGACACACTCAGTTTCATGTTTAATTGCTTATTATATTTTTAGTAAAATGTCTATGAAGAATTCCTCTGGTCGAATGATTATAAAAAAAGTTGTTTTTGAGAAAGGGGAGCTTATTTGTTGAGTTTGGGACAAAGACAAGTGTAATGTTATATGTAAGAAGTTTATGACCTTGGTTGAGTATTTTTGGTCTCTACAATAAATAACATGACTGACTAAATCATGACTTTTTTTCACCCTCTCACCATTTCGAGGCGATGAAGGTATACAGCCCGTTACCTTGATTTTACAAGTACCTTGATTTTACAAGTACCTTGATTTTATTGTCCCGTGACAAACACAAGTTTGATTTTTGGAGTAATTAAATCGTGTGTCACAAAATAAGTTGAATTCTTGTAATTACCCAGAAGCCTGAGGTGATGATCCTTCATTGTGGGATGAAAAGCCAGTCATTTTCATCAAGGGTAGTCAGTGGGATTATGTCTAATTTTTGCCCAACTGCAGTCAAGTCAGACGACAGAAATGTTATTTTCATTGTTCAGGAAGTAAAGGGATAACATCGCTCATGCACTCCTGCTATGCTGAAACAGGTGGTGCATTCAGGTGTGTGGCATCCTAAGACTGTATGCTGCCAGATACGAGATAAATGTTGAGCCTTGTGCAGAGTCAGCTGTCCCTGCAAGATGAATTCAGCATTTACACTCAGTATCTTAGGTGGAAACTATACAGACATGCAAACTGTATTAGAAGCCACTAGGAAAGTAAGAGTTTATTTCCTCCGGGGCCACGTTGAAAACATTTGTGTTGAGCTGTTAATATTCTCTGAAGTGTTAAATTGGATGCCAACTTTATATGGTGAATCATACATACAGTATAACACCACCATATAAAGGCCGGCAGTTTTCAGGACTGTCATTCCTGTTATTTGCATTGCTCTAAGCAATCCATTCCAATTTATTCCAATAGAGCGCTGAAACATTAATACCGCTATTCTGATCTGGCTCAGGCAGACTGACAATAGTGGCTTTGCTGAAGCAATATTGTGGATGCCAAGTGGCACAGAACTGAGATACCAAAATAGCAACACAGTCAGGGACATAACAGTACAACGCCTAATCAGTTGGATAAAAGGTTTCCATTGTAACTTGAATGCAAGACAAACAATGTGAATATCTTTAACAAATCGCCACTACCATGACAGAAAGCCAGTGTGGAAGTGTGTTACGGTCCTGTGACAGTATTGATTTGTTCTTACCACAGTGAAACAGCAGCGTATCCCAGTAGTTTGGCGGTTTTATCCCCAATTAGCTACTTTAAGCTCCAACTTAAAGAGTAACACAGTGAGTCACAGCAAAGTTTATTTATATGGCACTTTTCACAGACACCAGCCACAAAGTGCTTTGCAATCAAAGAAATAAAGTCAAATACAAAAACAAGACAAGCGATGATAAAACATCAGGTAGTTTATATAAAGGGAAACAGATAAAGGATGTTAGATGAGAGCATAAAATACCACATACTACCGAAACACATGGGTTTTAGCTGCTTTTTTAAATGGTCCACAAATTCCAAAGATTTCAAGCTTAATTGGATGGATGGAGGTATACATGGTCAGTAACCTGCAGTGGAGCCTGGCCATATAATGAGAATGAGCGTGTTTGACCGGCACAGAATCAAATATCTGAGACTGATCGGCCAGTCACAGCCAATCAATCGGTGCATCTCTACTTAACTGCAGAGGTTTGTGGGTGTAAACCTGCACATGAACCACAAGCAGCCTCTGAAAGCAGTTGTCAGGAAATTATACCATTTCTATAAAGTGTACAGATTTTGTTACAGTTAAGTTTTCAGTATTTATGAATCAGTAAGAGGCTACTACCAATCGACCTGCATCTACTCCAACTATAAAATTCTAGCAGTGACAACCTGAGCATCATAACAGGAAAAAGGTTGGCAGCGTGTCATCCTTTAACAGTCGATATGAGCCGCTTCATATAAAAAAGTCTTTCCTTCGAGAACTTCCTAAGGTACCGTGCCGTATAGTGAAATGTGAATGGGTTCTGGCTCAGTCATCCCATCTTCTTTAAAGCCTGAGTCACCACAACACAGGAATCCAACACTGGAACCAGTGACTGTAAACATCGGGTTGGTGAATTTCAATAGAGATCAGGGCAACCATCGTAAAAAAAATCATTAAGTGCGACAGTACAGGCGCGCTGTGGGAGACACAAATGCACACATGCGCACACACAAACAAAAGCAGATGGTATACACACACATGCACATGTACAGCTGAGTCATATTATGACCAAAAAACAACAAGAGTGGAGACGATGTTCAAAGCAAAGATAGAGGAGAGAGAGAGAGAGAGAGAGAGAGAGAGAGAGAGAGAGAGAGAGAGAGAGAGGTAGAAGAGAAAGACTGAAAGCAAAATGCAAAGTAGTTTCAATTTGCATGAAAGAACAATATGAAGGAAGATAAAGGAAAAAAAAGAGGCTTCTAGAAGATGTAAACCAGCATAAGTAAACAGAATAGAAAAACACAGGGAGGGCGCTTGTAAGAAAACAGAGAGTAGAGGAAGATGACAGTCCAAGTCAATGAGGCACGCAAGACCAAAGACAAATGTGTTTGCATGGGAATTATTCCAACTGTCGGCCGGGCGCACTAAATGAAAACGTTTCTCTCCGGCGCACATTTCCCATCAGTCCCACTAAGAGGAACAGCAGGCCCAGTCGGCGCAGATGCCCCCGAGGTTAACTGTCCAATCAGCTGCTCCACTACCGTCTCCACGGAGACAGTCCCAGTGATGTCACCGGGGGGTAGGGGGGTGGGAGGGGAGGCTGGTGGTGTAATACAAACTGATAAGCAATCACGTCACCAGTGTCGTGACCTCATGGGTACACAGAAGATTGTTAGTATTATGTTGCTTGTTTCTCTTCAATCTGGACCATTTAATCTTCTGGATGTAATCCTCTTTGTCCAGCCTTCACTTTCGCTTTCTCCCTCCCTGCAAAAAACTGCTGGACAATAGCTGCTAGAAAACTAATGATACAATGACTTCATTTATCTATTATTACAACCACAATGACTGTTAGACTGTCGGATGAACTGACTGGATAAAACACGCTGTGTCATTTTTACATCCATGTAACAACTGCTGTCATTTTTGATTGAAAAAAGAAAAAAAGAAGTTCAATGCTTGAGATTCACAAAGACTCAAGCTACAAGAGGTTATCACTGTCACTGCCCAGTCCTGGCTGCACCGAGGTTGGTCCTTCATTGTGGGGGATGATAAGGTCAGAGCTGTGACACCAGATATCAAGATCGTTCATATTCAACATTTATATGACAACGCATACTGCAGGAGCTGGCAGTACAGTCAAAGTTAATTAAAGGAGACAGCCGCGGCTAACCTGAATGAAAACACATTCAATCCAGTCCACAGTCAAAGGTGGTTGACAAATCAAGTCAAGTCAAAATGTTTCTCTATAGCACATTTAAAGGTCCCATATTGTCTAAAGTAAGATTTCCAAGTGTTGTTTGATTATAAAGCAGGTCTAGGTTCTATATTAATACTGTGAAAGTATCAAAGCCTCAGTCCAAAGAGAAATGAACACAGCCTGTATTCAGAAACTGAGCCTTAAAACCAGCCATTAGGACTTCTCTAACTTTGTGATGTCACAACAAAGCAGTCGCCACCCTCAGCAATGCCCCAAACCAACGTTGCAGGATTTGGTTTATCTGAGTGTTTACTTGAAATCTGCTAGATTTTTAATTGATCACTCAGAAAACAGTAAGTGAGCCTATTAGAAGAGAGGCTCAGAGCCTCCTCTCTTCTGATTGGCTCACCGACCTGTTGTTGCTATAGCTCCAGAAAGGAAATGTAAAACTACACTGAGATGGTTTTTGTTACTTAAAACCACAAATATATCTTCTTAAGGATTTCAAAACTTCAAATAAAACCCAGGAAAACTGTAAAATATTGGACCTTCAAAACACCCACAGTTGGCCAAAGTGCCGAACAGGCTTGAAATACCTAAACAAATATGAAAACAAATAACAAATAAGAATAAAAGAAAACAATAAACACAATAACAATTAAAGAATTGCAGCACAATAAAAGATGAAGTCAATGTGTCGAGCCCTAGTCAAACTGAATGCAAACAAGAAGAATTGGCATTCAGTCTCAGTTCTCATATGAACGGGTCAGCTGCTCCACAGATTAAGGGGCTGTCACTGAAAAGGCTGAAATCGTGACTCATATCACAACTGCAATATCTGCCAAAATACTCACATTATCAATTCTTGCATATTGTTCAGCCCTAGATAATAATAATAATAAATTAATAATAAATAATATGCACTGACATTATTAACACAAATGTCAAATATCAGATAGTATCAGAATATCCAATACTGGATATTTTAGGTCAATACCAATATTTAATTTTAAAAAATCTGATATTGTTGCTAAATAATTTGAAACATATCTTTGGGATTTCTTTACAAGAAACTCATGTTAACTTGCACACTGATACTGATATACCTGCAATAAGCGGATATCAGCCCATATTTATATTTTCTTGCGGAGGTGCTGGAACATAGGCCAAAAAGTCTGTTATTGCGGGTTTAAATGATCGTTTTAGGGACGTGTCTTCATCTCATTGTGAATATTTATAATCACTATTGAACTTTTAGCACAGAGGAAATTACAGCTGTTACAATGTCATAAAAGCTGGACAGCTGTTAGATAACTGCTACACCTCCACCCTCCCACTACTTTTTCCAAAGCATCTTTTAAACAGGCTGCCTCTAGCAGGACAGTCATTAGCTCTAAACACACATCCACCCTCACTCCCCGACTCTACGACCTACATCCAAGTCCACTCTCATTATCCAGGTCTCCTATCTGTGTGAGCTGTCAGTCTTCCTGTCGGTGCGGCGTTTCAAACACTGACATCATCCATCACCATCAGCTCTGAAAACACTGCGGCAGTGATGTCTCTTCCTAACCTGCATTAACACCATGACCTCATCCTCACTAGAGAAAGCTCTGACACGTGTTCTAATGAATACCCAGAGGTACTGGTCTGAGGAGACCCTGCACCAGGGACCATCGCAGTCCAGTTATGCTAATGTAGTACAGTTATTACTACAACAGAGCTAATACTGCAGGCAATTGTCCTTTATAGAAATAAATTATTCAGACAAAATGACTTTCATTGAAAAAAGTTTCTTTCACTTCACAGAGAAAATAGAGGATTTAGTGAACAAATGCCATTTTTAATTTAGGAAAAATTGCAATCTGAGGGATTAAAACTTTTACACAGCTGAAGTACTTATCTGAACACTGGGGTTCAGCGTAAAATAAAAAGTATGGTGGCTTTTAGGTCTGTCACTTTTTATTTGAGATATTGGTAAAACTTGAGATATCTGTTAAAAATGGTTCGTATATATGTGCTGCAGCTAGTGCACCATCTGACCCACTGCATGCACTGTTGCCTCATCAGTTAGCTATGGAGCAAATCATCTGAAAGTTAAGGTAGCATGTTGGATTCAACATCACAGACGAAACTAGAACTGCCGCCTTGCGGTTGTATGCCTTTGCCAACAAGCCAAGTTGCAGAAAGTATTGCCACAATCTCCCCTTCCTGAGCTACAGCAGTGAAGTGAAACTGTTTGCTGACCTTAAAAAAGGCAAGGCAAGACAAATTTATTTATATAGCTTATTATAATACACAGAGGTAATTCAATGTGCTTACCAGAAATAAAAGAAGCATAGAAAATAGAAGTAAAAAGCAAAATAATAAATAAGTATAAAAACAGGTCAAATAAAGTGCAAGGTTAAATGAGGGCAGTGGAGTTTTTAGCTTGTTTTTTTCAAATAAGTTGCGGTTTGGCCAGATTTTATATCTATTGGGAGCTGGGTCCAGCAGTTGGTGCTCTACAGTAACATTGGCTCTCAAGTGAAGCAGCAAAGGGACGGTGAGTGAGGAGAGAAATTCTACAATGAAGTGAAGGATGAGACTGCATGGAGTAATGAATTCGAATGAGTTACGTGTTACTTCGAACTGATTTCCTCTTGATTTTTGTGGCAGCAGAAGAGGCTTTTTGTGTTCAACACTGATGTTTGATTCAGCATCATCAAAACAACATGTGCATGCTACACCAGCCTGCCATGTACCGAGTCCATCTGTTTGGGTTTGAGTTTTAATCTACAGCAAGGCTGGGGGTCATAGTGTACACACACACACACACACACACACACACACACACACACACACACACACACACACACACACACACAGGGCTGGAGATAATACCCATGCTTGACTGGTTTAATCTGAACAGGAGGGATGCTGGGAGGGTTTGACTCTTTCTTCATCAGCTATGCACTTTACAATTCTTACAGTGAATATATGCAGTACAGCATTTCTATGTAGAGCAAAATGAAAATTTTCATTTGAATTCAAGAAGACGTTTGATATTCACATCACTCAAAACACCCTTTTATCACCTCTCTGTTGCTGCTGTGTAAAAGTGAAATTATCTCGTACTGATGGGCAGGCTTTTATTATTTATTTTATTTTAATAGTCTCGCTCCGTAATATTGAGTGATGCGCCATCCTGCAGAGAGAAGAGACAGTGGAGCCCACAGTTCATATTGCATCTGAAGTTTTCTGAGAACGCAGCAGAGCGCTGGTCTATTCCACAGAGGTGTTAGAGTTTGACTTGAGAGACACTGGAGTGCCACTCTGAAATGAGAAATCAAGAGGAAAATAGAAGAGACAACTGCCTCAAATAAGCAACCTGGGGAAATCATGAAGTAGGTCAGATTGCTAAACAAAAAATAAAAGATTTGGGGTGGTGGGTGAGGAAATGGGAGAAGATGAGTTGAGACGTGACCAGTGGGAGATGGGATATGTCTCCTCATAGAGAGCAAGTCTGCTGTAAACATAAACAGAGATATATCAGCAGACCTGGGAGATGCCACTGGCTGTGATTCTTCCTCTGACAAAAAGCAGCCTGAAAACAAGACTTCAACAACTAAGAAACGCGTAATCGAGAGAAGTGACCTTTTCTCTTTCACGCAAAGTCAGAATAATGAAGAAGTGAAGACTGAAACCGGAATGAGAGCTGGACACAAGCAATCCAGATAGCTGCTTCAGAAACGTATTCCTGCTTCATTAGACATGATGCTGTGAAAAAAGACGAGGTAGAATGCAGTATGCGTGGTAATGTACCTTTGCTCGCTGACTCACCAGAACATCCCACCCAATTAATGGTCACACACCCTTTATGATATCACAGGCTGCACTCCACTGTGCCTCGCTGGTGTGCCGCACCGAGGATGGGGAAAACCGCCTTTGATATCTATAAGAAGATATAGTAAAACCAAAAGAAAAACATCCCAATGTAGTTCTACATCTCCTCTCTCCGGCTTCTCTCTGGAGCTCTAAGGCTCAGTGCCTCTCTTCTGATTGGCCGACTGCTGTCTGTGTGATGCACGGCGAGGCCAAACACAGGTTACAGATTGTAGCCTGCTACTGTAGCTTGGTGAGGGTCATTCAGCGCTGAAATGAGCTGAACAGACTCAAATTCAAATTCAGAACAAAATGCTCTGGTATTTCAGAAAAAATAATGATATATTCCTGACATCCAATGATTGTGCAGCGTTTCCATGACATTTTTCTGTCTTGTGGTTTGTCAACTCATTGACAGAATGATCACTTGTTGTTAATAAAGTTAAAACAACAACAGCAGAAAAAGGTTGGATGGTGGGTCCAGGTGGTCTGTGCTGGGTGACTGTATAGTAGTGACATCACAAAGTTACAGAAGTCCTGACGGCTCGTTTTAAGGTTCAGTTTCTGAATACAGGCTGTGTGCATTTCTCTGTGGACTGAGCACTTTGATACTTTCAAATTATTAATATAGAACCTAGACCTGCTTTATAATCAAACAACACATGGCAATCTACCTTTATACAATATGGAACCACTATATATAAAATACTGTCTACTCTAGAAAGCAAGCTAGAAGCCTGTAATTGTGGTCTACATAATATTATACAACATACAAGGTTGTATGACAAAGCTGACTAACTCTACTCAATAGCTTAAGACTACCCATCAGGTCTGTCTTTTGATTCAGAGCTTAGAGGAAAATAAACCAACAATGATATGAAATTATTAAAAGTCAAACAGAAGACTTAATCAACTCTGTACGCAGCTTTTTGTCATTTGCACCAAACTAGCTGCTTGCTGTGCCTGAAAATGATGAGAGGCAGTGACCCTGGATTGACTCTGTTGGTTATTCATGAACAGCAAAAAGACAGACCACTTTTATTTTTCAGCAAAAATGTTAAACATTTGGCCAAATGCAAATACACTGTCACCAAGACCATAATTAACCAAACAAACAACAGTCAGTGTCTTTTTCATTGCTCTGCCAAAGCACAGACTCACTCGCAAACATTAGCTACAGCTGAGGAAATTTGCTTGTGACTGTTGACATTTTAGCAAATGAAATCCACAGTTACCAGCTTAAGCTTTGACTTTACACAGCTTGTTGAAACTTTACTGTATAAAGAATAAAATAGTTTAGAAAATGTCAGCGTTTTAAATCATGATTTCGATGCAAAAGCCCAAATCAAAACAATAACTTTCTTTGTTTGAGTCAATCATCCCAAACAAGCCACATGAACAAATGAAATATCAGTGCATCACTTGAGTCTTTAGTTTGTCATTCTGCTGGTGTTTTCTTTGTCACACTAGCTGTTGATTCGTGCAGACACGAGCAGTATGTGCCATTTTGTGTATAGAATTAATGTTTTGTTAACCACATCCGTCTCACAAGACCCGTAGTGCTCTTATCTGGTTTCAAGCAAACCAGTTCATTTAGTTAATAGCCTGCCCGTGCTATCTGATTTACAGTTCCCTCTCTCCTGTTGCCTCTCGTTTTTCTCAGGCCAGGCAAAGAAGCACCACCCCCCACAACATGCAGACTATTAGGGGACGTGACAATTTACAGATGTCCCCTAAACATCTCACATGGAGACTATCTGTAGACGCCACATACAGTTATTCCCCCGAACACCTCATATGCAGACTATATCAGTAGACACCATAATTTACAAATGTTCCCTGAATGCCACATGCAGGCAATAGATGCTAGCTGCAGCACACATGATCAGGGGTCCCGCTTATGGGGACTGCAGCAGCAGTGCACCATATAGTGTCTTTATGAGAGGTTAAAGGGGGTCTGTAGTTGTCATTGCAAATCTGCCAATATGAGGGCCCTTTGGGGGCCCATTTTTTCCCTTGGGTGCCCCAAACATTTGCCTGGTTTGCCTCTCCTGGCAGACACCCAAACATTGGCAGCAGCAAAACCATCTCACTTTTGGGGCAATAAAGAAAGAATTTTGTCTATTGGTAATGGAAGAGTTAAATATACAAAAGGATGAGCTATCAGGTTACAGCAGAACAAGACAGGTCAAGTAAATAGTCATTGTCAAATTAAATTAAGGTTGATGGTTAAGGAAGCATCAGATTCATGATTTCTAATTTGTTGAGTTTGTGTCTGTAAACATCAAAGGCGCCTGTAAAAATAGCATGCAGTACTCAGTGACCTGGATACCAGTATTTATCATGTATACGGGGACATACATATCCAGATCTGTTCCATTTAAACATCACATCCTGAATATAATCAAAACTGGGACACTGATGTCCATGTAAACACGCTCATTGCTCTGTGGCACTACTAGTGATCAAAAACTCCACAGGATACCTACAACTACAAAAACAACATACTATTTATATAATGGCTTCTCCTACATTAAGTGATTAACAGAGCTCCAGGGCGAGAACAGATAAGGTGCTGTGTCGTTGGTGTGTATGTCTGAGCCTGTGCAGCTTTCATGGCCAAAGGCAGTCCTGAGTCATGCTGGAGCAGAAACATTAAGAGGCTTTCACAGCAGGATGGGGCACAGCAGAGGTGGAGCTCGGCACACCGTTTCCTTTTCTAGTTCCCTACTTCCTTTTGTAAATCTCCTGTCGTCTCTCCCTCACTCTGTACAGTTGTTTTCTCTTGTTCAAGCTGCTGCTCTGTCCATATCTGTCCATCTGCCACAGTGCATCGCCCACTCCTCTTTCTCTCTCTCCCTTTGCACCATGAGCCACAGCGGGGCATCTGGGGACTTGCTGTGCCATTCAGCTAAATCTCCCCACCCAGCCCAGCAGTTTCCCAGCAGACGCTGCTTTCTTCCTTAAATAGATGTAAGAGAAGAAGCGGGAGAAGGAGGGAGGGAGAGTAGATGATGGAAGAGAGGGGATAAACAAGGAAGAAGCCAGTGGGGTTGAGTGATAAGACTAAAAGGAGAGCTGGAGGGAAAAAAACAGAGGAATGAGTGGGCTAGAGGATAGTAAAAGGGGATAGATGGGAAAAATGCTAAAATACATCTGTGGCTGGCAGAGTTTATGCAGTGTTGCACACGATATCGAGAAAGGTATTGCAATACTCTGACGTTAAAAACAGTAGTATACCGCATTTCATTAGTACTGATACTTTAAGAATGACAGTTATATTTCCTGAGTTGCCTCAATGTGCGACAGCGAGGCAGTGCGTGTGCAACACTCTCCTAACACTCACCTTGAAAGCGAAAAAAACAAGAGGCATGGCTGCAAATACAAAGCTCTTGCCGACCATTCACGTCTTGTTGACAAAGCCGACGCAAGAAGTGAAATATGGCGTTACTTTGCTTACATAGCCGACAGTCAGGGCGAGCCCACAGCCAAGGTGTTAGTCTTATTAAATGCTGTTGAATAGATGATATCTGGTTGGAAATATAAAGCTAACTATCAAAGAAGTCTTTTGTATAGTTTTGTGTGCGTGATTTATGTGCTTGAGCGCGTGTGCATTGTGACGTTTTTGTATTATGTGGCTTGGCTCGGAGCCCAAGACAAGCTCCCCCTGCGGGATGATGAAGTCTGCCTTACTTTACTTTACCTTACCACATAAACTCAAGTACAGAGGACATCACAATACTGCTCAAACAATGTCAAAGCTTTAATAACACTATGACCGTGATATAATTATGTACAATAATATTATAAATGTACTAATTCATAGTCAAAAACAAACACTTAACAGCAAACAAACTGTACTTTTATCAAGGATGAACATAATTAAAAAATAAATTATATTAACTGTCAGTCTGGTACTTCATGGTGATGAAGTTCAAACTGTGCACACCACAATAGTGCACTTAGGTAGACTGAACACAAAGGACTCATTACGTCTCCTTGGCAGAGATCTGCGCTCTACTGAGATGTTCTAGTTTTCTATTTAGTAAAAATCTGATTTAAAATGATAATAAATGAGAACAAACTTATGATATCTCTTCAGTATCAGTACTGAGATATTTGCGCAGGTAACATACCAAAGTCATTATTTTGGTATAGTGACAACACTAATGTGCACTGTGGCAACAAAGGCAAAGTACAATAAAGTAACTGATGCAAAGGGAGAAAAGGAGGCAGCGCTCAGAGAAGAGAGAAGATGAAGAACGAGAAGGAAAACAAGGACGTGTGATGAAAAACAGAGCCAAGGGGATGATGAAGTTAGTATTACACTCGTCCCTGCAGACTTCACTTGTTATTTAAATATAGAGCTAAGATTGTATGAATGTCAATGTAAAACATCAATAATCTCTGCTATGCTTAATTTAAACAAGCAAGATGAAGAAAAGGGAAGAGAAGCATGAAAGTGATTCTTTGTAAAACAAATAATTACAACAATCCTGTAAACATTTGCTGATTAAGTGTGACCTAATTGTCTTTACTCAACCATGAAGAAATAGAGATTCAATCATTATCAGCAGGTCTGATTCCAATTGTTAATCAACAATTATTAATTATCAATTGCATGAGAGAAAGAAGTCAGCTGTTATAACACAGGTTGACATATTATCAGTCCTTACAGACTGAAAGAAGCACATATTGACGGGTCTCAGGTGACAAGAACAGGCTGCATATTTAAAGTGGTTAGTAAGATCACTGCTGTCAAACTGCCTGATCATCTTCTGAAAGAGAGCTGCTGAGTGCGCTCTTCATTCTCTGCATGGACAGTTAAAGCTTCTCCGCTATGGATCGACAATCATCATAGTTGTGCATTAAAACCAGGATGTAACATTTCATCAAATAAATTTCAAGGCACTCTCAATTGTTTGCTACCTTGTGCAATAAAGTGCAATCCTGGCTGTTGATGCAACACCAAAGGGAAGAACATAGGAAATAAACTCCATAACCAGACACCAAACTGCTTCTGCCTCCTCTCTCCTCCTGCCACTGGGCGCCCTATGGCAGGCTTATACCCACAGCCTACATCCAGCAACTCAGACTATGTTGTATGTAACATTTGCTAACTCGCCAACTGGAATTTTCTGTCTGGCACTGATGCAGCACATGGCACAGTTTCCAACATTTATATATTTTAATCGCGGAACTTAACGAGTGCAGCCGAAAACACGGGTGTATTGTTTGGAGAACACACACGCCTGCTGTGACCAAACCATCGCAAAGAGGTGACAGAGGGCGCAGGTGTATTCATAAAAGCAGTCCTGCAATCGAGACCTCCACGCTGCTCAAGCACCATCAACCACCAGCTGTTGGACCTCGACCCTCTTTCCCTGCAGGGCACTGGTGGTCCTTAGAGGCTGCCGGTCAGCTCAGACATGGCTGCCAACAAGCAGAAAAGAACAGGACCTCGGGGCCTGGTAATGAGATGTCAAGGAGGAGAGGGGCCTAATGAGTAAGAGAGCAAAATGAGGAGAGAGAGAGGAAGGGAGAGAGAGGTGCAGTAATGGCTGGGAAACAGATCCCAAGTGTGGGTTAACAAAACTGATGAAAGCAGCACTTTGCTTGATGCATACAGAATAGCTCTGGGGCTGAATGCCGAAAAGATTTCATCCGTACAGTTCAGTGTATCAATTAATCTGCAGTGAATTATGCCGTCTGCAATACAATCCTTACACTCAATGATGGCAAGTTCTCCGTAGACAGGTCAAATGGGCCTCAGTCAGAGAATGAAGCCATTTGTCACTATTTTCACTCATTTTATACACTAAACATTAATTTGTGTATAAGTCTGTAGACATTCTCATGATAAATCCAAGTTTTCTCCTTGACGGAAGGGCTCTGTCTTTGTGCCAAATTTTCCACACGCCTCTCTGTGCAAGAGCTAGCATCAAAGCCCATGTTTTTGGTGGCAGCAATCACATGCAGCGATCAAACAGCAATCAGTTTCCATGAGCTGATGTATCTCTGTGCCTCTGGCAAACTTGAAATAATACCCAATACTCCATGTGGCAGCAGTCACACAAAGCAATCACACAGCGGCTTGTTTCCCTCCAGTCTGGGTCTGTGCTTCTGGCAAATACAAAAGTGGAAGCAATCATACAAAATAATCAAATAGTTTTGCCTCTACTGAGCTGAATTCTCTCACCACTGATCTAATACTTTAAGCCATTACAGTAATTATTTAATTGAACCTTTCCAATTCCTCTGAATTGGTCCTAGCTCTGATGTGCCTGCTATAAACCTGTTTTTCAATCATTTCAACCTGACAGTTATTTTCTTTGAAATATATTACTGTTGGTACATGAAGCTTCTCAACATATGACCAGCCTGGAACCAAAACTTAATGTTATAATCCCCACGTTGCTCATTTCATTATGTTTTCTGCATTTTTGGGCTTTTTGGTACAGTGCAATCTGTGGCATTTCAGCCTCGAGTATATAATAGTGGGTTTTTCACACTGTTGAGGATGTTTGTAATAATAGGTATAGGTATATGATCAACTCAATTTTTTTGTTATAGATGATCGACCAAAACTCTTTTACTATACACTAACGCTGAACCACCGAAGCTGAGCTGGCTATTTTCTTAACAGAGATAACAGGGCTTTGTTTTCGCGAGATAACGGGATAATTATTCCATTATCTCAGCAAGAGGTGCAAAAAAAAAGAAAAAAAAAAGGAAATCACACCATCATAATTAAAAAAAAATTTACAGTGAAAATGAAATGCAGTGACCATTCACACTGAAATTGCGGCTCATAACACAATCGCAATATCTGCCAAAATAATCACAATATGACTTTTTTTACATATCATTCAGCCCTACTAGACACAGATGTTGGATGTCCCAGTGTTCAGCTCCAGTAGTGCAAGTATCCACCAAACTTCTACAAATTACACTTCAGAATGCTCTGAAGAGCCAACAACAGACTTAGTGCCAAAAGTGAAGAATAAGATGCATTTATAGAGCAACTCCTTCCAACTTACAGCGAAGTACAGTACAGTAATCTTTAAGGGCAACTATTAAGTAAACACGTGATTAACCACATCTACACTCATCATGACCAAAGACATAGTATTCTGTGCAATGCATTCCAAATTATGAATGGTATCATGGTTATAAACTGTAATTATAATGTTTAGGAAGAAAATCAAATGATTACAGACTCCTGTGAGGCCTATCTTTACTATATGTACTGTCACAACAACAGGCTGACTGGACACACCTGACACAACACTAACCTGAGACAGGTGTACAGCAACAGTGTGAGAAAGTTGAAATAGATATATTAGTATAATTAGTATTAATATATTAGAATATAGTATATTCGAAAAACAGCTTCTGCCATTCCAAGTGATGATGATGCTAGTATAAAAAGGTATTGAAAATTCAAGTATTACTATGTCTGGAAAAACAAAGTCATTGTGACAACATCAAATCCAAATCGATTTAAATGAGCAGCTGTAGCTAAAAATATTTCCAAATACGCCTCTTTGTTTTATCACACCAGCACACTGGAACCAGCTGAGAGAAATAGGATGCAGCCTTTGTTAATGTTATTGATGACACCTGTGCTTTTCCTACTGTAACATGTCATCATGTGTGCTGTGGAGAAAGTTTCCTCTGCTTTGCCATCTGTTGTGGAAAATCAAACACTCTTTTTCCCGTACATATTTATTTTAACCCAGTTTTGTGTGAAAGATTATTAAAATATAATTTAATAAAAGAATGGGAACTGGGCTGCACAAATCTTATTAAAGAGGTTTCTTAAAGACTAGTTTGTCAAAGTTATTGCTCTAATTACAAAGATAATTTCACAAAAGAAAAACAGGAAAATGCATAACAAACAGCATTTTGCAATATCAACATATATCTTAACATTCTGCCTAATCACACAGTTTGCTGCACTGAGCTGGGAATGAGCCTTGATCTTAAATATACTCACATGCACAGGTTTCATGCTTGTTATTCTAAACACATTGCTGATGCAGCCAGACACAAAGCATCCCCAGAGGACCTACCTCAACGGGACATAAAACAAATGAAGGCTAACATGTTTCCCAGAACTCCCCCATCCTCCTCTGATCCCTCCACCCCTGCCTCAGTTGTACTGGGTCAATGGGCCTAATGAGGGGAATCATATAAACAATAAATTATAATTAAACAACAGGGCAGCTGCTGTCTCACACACACACACACCTGTTGAGCTACTATGTGTTAAGAGAACCCTGACTCAACACGCTGTAACATGAGCTGTTTTAAATGAGATGGCAGTGGTCCACTGACTTGAGGACCAGCCTTGAGGAGGAACAGGCTCACACACAGGCAGGAAACATGATGCAAATGAGGTGATCACCTTCTCTGTCTCCTCACTGATTCCTTTTTCTCTCCTCCTTACGTGATCTTAGTTTCATTGTAACCATAATATGAGGATTAAAAGAATAGTTCAGAATATTATTCACATCCTTTCCAAGAGTTAGGTGGGGAGATTGATACCACTGGCATGCCTGTATGCTAAATATGAACCTACAGCCATTAAAAAGTTAGCTTAGATTAGTATAAAGACAGCAGGCTCTGCCCAAGGGTAATGAAATCCACCTATCACCGCCTAGCTAATTAATAATTAATACATATATCAAATCTTATTACTGGTAATTCTCAATAATCATTTCCTACTGCAATCTGTCCACTGTAAACAAACTAATGAAACAACATTGTCAAACCCAGCCGATTAGAAAACACAGTAAAAGGTCACTAAGCCGTTAGTGATCGGCTGGCAGTGATAACATGCTAGCAGATTAGCTGTTAGCAGGGGAAAGAGCCAACCTAGCTTCTTCCTCTAGTATGTTTTTTGTGCTAAATATGACCCACTGGCCCGTGCACGAGCCCATTAGAATGTTCTGGACATGTCCTGACAGAGTAAACCGTTAAACGTTTGTCAATGTAGACTGACGGAGTAAACGGTTAAACGTTTGTCAATATAGACATGCTGCACCTCGTTAGATCGGTTACGGTCTTTAGAATTCAAATATTCTGTTCATTTTGCGCTAACCTTAAGCACATAAATATGATTTATTACTATCTACCAGCTTCATGCACCAGCAGAGCGTAGTGACTGCCTACCTTTTAGACTCGTAGAACTCCGATTCTCTCTCCATTCCGCCATTATTGATATTCATTTAGTCCTTAGGGGTCCACAGATCACAAAATCAAAAGAATTTCTTCATAAAAGTATTCCAGGTTCTGAATATCGCCAAGAGAAGTCCAAAGCAGACTACTGAGCAACTTTTCAACCGCCAATCTTCCCTCACTTCTCCCCCCTCTCTCTGTCCGGCTCCATCTGCGGCTGCGTTAGCGGGTGCTATAGTTTGTTAGCTTTCTGGCTACAAAATGGAGGCCTCCCTGTAAAGATCTAATCAGATTAGAGACAGTAGAGAAACCATATATAGGATAGAGTATAGATGATCTTTGATCAGAAGTCACTTCGGCAGGGAACAGCAAGCATAAGTAAGAAGTAATGACTTGATCTCGTCAGAATTTTTTTTTTTTCCCACAGCTTTACTGATTGACTCTGGCCTGAAAATAGACGACTCCCCTGACCAATCAGATCAAAGTAGGGGGGTGGGCACTTCAGAGCTAAGGCCAATGGCTGTTTTCACACTTCCCAGGCAGGCAGAGGTGTGTGAGACAGACAGGGACCAGCTGTTTTAAATTGTTCCAAAAGGTTTTTCTTAGACATCAAAATGCTTCAGTATGTTTTCTAAAATTTCATATTAAAGAGTTAATGCACTTTTCTCCCAGTTTTCCTTTCAGAGAGATTTATGGGCACCAGTGTAAAAATGAATTATAAAGCCCTATTAAACTAAACTATTAGGCATGGAAGCCCTGAAGCTTTACAGAGGAGTTTTTGACAAGATGTAGAAGTATTTTGGAGCTTTTCATTGTTCTTGTATAAAGTATATCCTATTGGTAAACTAGTTATCAAATACGTCTTTTTTACAGGCAAGGACTGAAGAATACAAAACAAATACCATGTATCAGCTGATGCAGTTTAGGTTGGGTTGTAGTTGCATGCAAAATGCATTTTGGCCTTACAGTTCGTCTGTTATAAGCTTATTACATGTACATATGCAAATTAATGCACATTAAGTTTAAAATAGGTGGGCTGTAAGAGGCTAAGCTAACTGGCTACTGGTGATAGCTTCACATTTACTGTACAGACATGAGAATGGTTTTGAACGCCTCTTCTAATTCTGAAAGCAAAGCTACACGTATTTCGTAAGTGACTTACCTTTCCTTTGAAACATGGATGTAATTTTCAGCCTGTTTGAGCTGATTAATAGTTATTTTTCTTTACACACACCATCCTGTTTTTAGTTTCTCCATTTCTCTCTCTTTCCCTCCCTCAAACAAATCATCCAGGGCTAAAAGTCCCCAGCGTTGGCAGGCTGTATCTCCAAACTGTCCACTGTAGGCATCCCACTTAATCCTCTGATGGGAATATTGGCTCAGTTCCACACTCATCTGTCCGGGTTAATGTCTGTAGCTGGCTGGTGTGTGTGTGTGTGTGTGTGTGTGTGTGTGTGTGTGTGTGTGTGTGTCATATCCCATGTCCTACACAAACCACTTTAATCACAGCTAAAGACATTTTATACTGTACAATCATACTCTTCCCCTGTCCAGCAGAATCCAGGAACATCATTCATCAAAGCATACTAAGCTAAATGTGTGTAGTTACAAACAAGAAAGTTGGCGTGCACATCGTCACGCAATGTACAGCGATAAATGTCACCTCTCACCTGTTCTACGTCCATCTGCTCGGACTTGTTTACATGCTGACACACCACAGAACGCCACAGAACGGCATATAACATCAACACATTCCTTCAAAAGAACTAGCAGCCTTAATGTCGCACCCATAAAAGATAAAAACAGAAAACCTTACGGACATTGAGGTACAGATACTGCAGTGTCACAAGAGTAGGTGTGTTGGAAAGCTTCCCAGCATGCAATGTTTTCTGCATTGTGACTGGTGTTCTTGTATTGTTCTCCCACATTTTGCACCATTTCCAAACTTCATTTGTTGTCATAGAAGTGCTCATTAAGTGTAGTTACATCATGTGTGATGCCGTTCTCACAATTTTGTTAAGTTCTCCCCACCATGCACAAATTATAGTTTTGATGAAATGTTGCTCAGCCTGTTGCTACCTACCAAAATAAATGCTGTATAATGTCAAGCAGCCTGTGTATGATAGTTTCATTGCTGAGAACCCAAGTATCAAATGAAATTCATCTAAACCAAACTGTTCTGACACTTCCGCAAATGACTTGTCTAAAAATGAATAAATTTAGATACAGAATGGGAAGAAGTAGTGATGTGATGGTGAAATAACAAATCACAGAAAAACAGAATAGATATTGGGCACGGTATCACTTCAACGCAATTTTAACAGTTTCATCAAAACAGAAAATATACCTGGCTCAGTTATGAAAGTGTAATGAAATGTAGCAGTTAATTGTTACTGCTTGTTTGAGATCCTCTGGCTCTGCTCAGTGTCAGAGAAACAGGATGAAATAGTGACTTATTTAATTCTGAGAGACACAATTACCTTATTTTCCAAGTAAAAGCAGAAAAGCACATCTTCAAAAACAATGGTTGGCAACCTTTCAATTATTCTTACAAGTAGAGTTGGTTTATTAGAGTTGGTTTTTATCAATCATGTTGGCAGTAGAGTTGGTTTATGCATCTGCAATTTAGAAACTGCTTTAACCAAAATCCCACCTGTGTATCACTCAAGGGTTTGTTGGTTAATATGGTCAGGAGGGTTTCTCAATGTACGCACTCTCTCAAGCACAAGAAGAAACTGATAAATCAGATTATATGTGTAGGAATTATTGTAGCATGGATTAAGCACAAACCTGTGGTTGCCCAGGTTATCATCAGCTGTTCCCAGGTTTATCCAGCACAGACTACAGCAAGTTCAACAGGAGGACAAGCCTATCACAAACATCACAAACAAGTTTCAAGATAGGAGCCACCGTGCTTTCACTAAATCAGCATGAAATGACCAGAAAATAATGGTATCAGAGTAAAGTCGAAGAGAGATACCGGAACATTAAATAAAACGCTAAGAAAACAGGCAAAACAGGCCGAGCTGGCGTGAAATGTAGTCATCCTCCCTGGGAAACACACCAGCTTCAGGACTGTGTGTCCTCTTGTGGGCTCTGACCCTTGGTTTGAATTGAAGAATAAATTTAGCTGTAAAGTGGGCGGCTTAAGTATTTATGCAGCACAAGCAGCAAGATTTTTTTTAAAAAATCAATAAACACTAACAGGAGGAAATGCATTTTTCTTCATCCAGACTGAACTGATGCTAATTAAAATTATTAATGGCTAAGGCAATCAATTTGCAATGCTTATAACGTTTGGAGAGAAAAAAAACAAAAAAACATCATGCATTTTAATTTAGCCATTTATATCTAATACGCCGCCGATGAATACAACATCAGTAGCCAATTTCATACTTGAATAATTTCATACTCAAACAGTCCAGTTGACTTTGTCCTTCACTCCTGCACTGATGGTGGTAACGCGGCAGAGCCAGATCCGTCAGAGCAGACACGCAGCCTTCCTGGTGGAGGTCTGATTGAAGGTGGCGTTCTGCTGGCACAATGAGAGCTGCCACAGCACCGTGCTCCTCTGCTGGACCCAGCCACACAGGCCCAGACGCTGCATGTCGGCTGTAATCCTCATTATGCAAATGAACTCACGCCAAGTTAGGAGCTAACATCACAGGTCAGATGGGAAAAGTAGCAGCAAACACAGAGAAGAGACGGGAGAGGGGGTGATGGAAGGAGCTGTAGAAGTTAGAATCTGTCAGGGGAACAAACAGCCGCTTTAGAAGCAGCAGACAGCAGCAAGAGGAGGAAGAGATTTCAAACTGCAGGATGATGAGAGAGAGAGTGTGAGCAGCGATCTCATCATTCCCAGAGGAGGAGAAGGAGGAGGAGGGGAGACTCTCTACACCTGAAGACACACACTCAACTCTGCAAAAAGAGAGGAGAAACTCTAAACGCTTGCATGGGGAACCCTGCTCTTTGACTGACAGGCACATCCAGATGTTTCAGAGCGCAGCAGATTGCCTAGAAAAGACACATCTCACTTAACAGCTGTGTGGATTTGCCCTGCAACCCCTTTACGCCTAAATCCCCGGATCTGCACCAAAAATCACGCAACACATTAAAACAGCTTCCAGCAAATGGCACAACACGGCACTGGGGCAGCGCTGCGCTAAATCCTGCGCACTGTCGGAGTCCACGCCGCTGATATCATTTTCATTCCAAACTTGCAAAAGCAGCTCATGACAACTACATGACAAGTGATGCTACATCTCTCAGACATGCATACTAACCAGTGATGGGATTATTTTGGATACGGCGTCCAAACAGATTTCTGACGATAACATCTTGATCCTCGACCACCATTTATCGCCACATCTGCATCATTAAACGCGGACTTCTTTAAACTTACACACAATGCGTATCCACACCTGATCATACCCATTTGAAGCACACGTCCTCAACGCCCGACAGCAACATCTCGTCCCAAAGAGCACATGTGCGCGGAGGTGAAGCGCGATACTGCACCAATCCAAAGTCTCCCTGGCAGCGCAAGGGCACGCTGCATCTGCTTTAAAAAGTCTGCCGGCGCGCCTGTGCGTCAGCTGACCATTTAAAATAACCACATTAAAATAAAAGCGGAGGAGGAAAGTTGGGTGAGTACAGTTCGTACCTTTCTGTCCGGCAGGTGGACGGTCTCAAAGGTGCGTCGGAGTTCGCCGGAGCTGGAACCAGTATGAGGACAAAGGCGGGAATATCGCTCCTGTTGCGTACCTGTTCAGTGACAGAATCCATCGAAACCCTCAGTTACCATCGTCCTCCTTCCACTGACTCAACATCTCTCCCCCCTCCTGCCTCCTCCTCCCGTCCCCTCCCCTCATTCACTCACCAGTGCGCATTTACGCAATCCCGAAAGCCCCGCCAACTCCTGAGCTCACTGTGCCAGCTGTCCCTCCACCACGCTGAAGTGACAGCACCCGACTAGTCACCACTTTAACTCCAACATTCACTGCCCTCTTTCTCCGTCGTGCAGACGCGGTGAAGCGTCCGCTGGTTTCAGCCTCTCCGCCGCTCACCCACAGCATCAGGTAACTCAGGACTCACCTGAAGGGAAGGAAGGTGAGGTGCACCAAGAGCTGCACTGCTGCCCTCATGTGGATTGAGGAAACTCTCGACCATCACTTAAAACCATGAAACACAGTCGGTTAAAATGGTACAGCAGCCCACTGAGCAACGCATCTACACAGCAATTTACCTCTAATTCTTTTATAAGACTGTTTTCATCTGGATCAGAACCAGGATAACTGAGTGTGCGCCAGAGTTGGTCCAGAGGAGGAGGTAGCGTCTGACAATCATGTTGTTTATGGGCCAGATGTGGACCATGGAACCAGGTGTATACTGAGCCAGTAGAAAAGTTTGGTATTGGTATCTGTACTTTTAGTAATACTACTGTTTAGAAGTACTGTTACAAGTAAAGGTCCTGCCTTCAAAATCTTACTCAGCCTAAGTGAAAGAAGCATTTTGAACGATATCTACTTAAATTACCAAAAGTAAAAGTAGGCCTTACTTTTCAGAATAAAGTTTATATTTATATTACATTACTGGATTATAATTAGTGATTAATTAACGTGGATGGATCTATGAAGTCTGTCTTCCTATTCCATCCTTTTGTAAAGCTCCCGGTGTCATTGTTTGGGTGTAGAGTGCTGAGTTGGCAGGGGTCAGAGGGGAAAGAGTTTCTTCACTGAGCGGGTCACTGGACTCTCTAGTGTCGTTTCACTTCCACAGGCGTGTTTCACGGCGTTAACGGTAGCTGATTCTACTAAACAGATGCTCTGGTATTGTACAGCTTACTTTTACTGGGACACTCCTGCATGTGAGCCATCCTTAATGTTATAAACTCCACCTGTGCTTTTCCTGCTATAACAAGTCAAAATGTCTGCTGGGAATTTTGAGCGTTTACTGACTGAAAATGAAACCAAAGTTACCGCTGGACAGAAGGTGCCACACCAGCTCATGTACAGGTAACTTTACATGAGCTGTATCGACGAGTTTTCACTTGTTGCTGGAATTGACTTATTTTACTTCAGTCAACCCTTTGACAGAGTAGTAGGCAGCGATACCAGCAGAGATACATAACTACCACAGGTTAATACACATCAGCTCAGATAGTTTTTCATATATAACACATGTGCCCCTTTTAATAAGGGAATCTTTTAAAACACTTACTCCATCCTGGAGAATAAGGATATACTAAATTATGCTGTTACAAAACTTCACTTGGAAATATTTTAAACAGTACATGAGGCAAAATTACTTTGTAAATGCTCAAAACATGGAAGCACATTGCTTATTAAGAGATCAGTGAAATTATAGATTCATCAGCCCCATCAGTAAATGCTGAGTTATTAAATGACAGTGCAAAAGACTGATTTTCCATTATTCATAGTGACACTCTCGGTATCACTATGAATACCAATCACTGATTGATCAGAGCAAAATAGAAAAATAATAAAACTAAACAAGCAGAAGAGAACACACAACAGAACCAGATGAGTCGATGAGATTTACACTTTTTATGTTACAGCTCCACTAGTTCCCTTTACAGTCGTCTTGGCTGACACTGTTGTACCATCTGCTTTGTTAGTAAACCATCAAATGTTCAACAGCCAGGAGCGCTTACCATCATAAATCACAATCAGGCCGGGACACGCACACAGGACTCATCCCGCATTAACGTGCCTGACCTCTGCCATAATGAAGCAGTCAATTAAACAAGCATATTAGGGGAGTACAAGTAGAGACACCTCGTTAAGACCTCATTTCAGACATTTTTGTCAAGCCCCGTTTTGCAATTTTAAACCCATGTCGGGAAGTATTTTATCTGACAAGCATTTCCCTCATCATTTGGTCTCCTGCTTCCACGGTTTATTTCCATTTGAAGTCACCGCAGCAGCTGATGAATGTATAGATGAGAACATTTGCTTTGATATGGTAGGAAGATGTTTTAAATGTTCAAGGCAGATACTCATCACACCTTTGCCCTCAACACTTTGCATCATCTGTAATTAATCCCCAGTGGACCTGAGCTGCTCAAACATACACCAATCGAACAATCGATACCCTATCGATGATCTATACATGAACTGAGCTGTGTGTTTGGTCCCAAACTATTTCCCCCATTGATCTTATTCTGACCTTCTTCTTCAAGACGAGAGCTAAAACAATTTGACTTTACTTCCTTTATCTCTAGAGCCGTTATGTTCTTATGTTGTCATTATGCAAAACATCAAACAGTGTAACAAAAACTGTAAAGGTTTATTTAACAGTGAATGGCAATATTTAACATCAGAAGAAAATATATAAATGAAACACAATCATGTTTTGATGTGATGTGCATCACATGTGGTCTGGATGTGACTCGAATGTGTAATATTACAGTATTTTAGAATTGCTAAGTTTTAATGGCAGTAGCTACAATAACAAGCTATTGTTTCTCCCCTTAGAACAAAATGCTGTTTTTACGTAAACGCTGCAGATTCCTCGGTCACATGCTCCATCTTCAAAATAAAGCCGCCTCATATTAGCCTAGTTATTAGCTTCACTGCTTGTTACCAAGCAGATTGGTAAATCAATGTTTGCAAGCATTTTTCCTTGTTTTGAGAAATACAGTATTACTCTAGTGTACTGTATTTTAGATGATCAAACCTATGCAAGTAATTAATATATCTGACAGCTGGTGTCCTGAATAAAGAGTAACACACTTTGGGCTGAATACAGAACAGAAAAACTCAACTGATGCAGTGAAGTAATCCCTTTGCATAATATGAATTGCAGGGTTTACTATAATGTAAAATCTAATATTAAATACACAAAGTTTTCAGAAGTCATTCTTACTATTCACCATTATCAACTGCCCACTTGTCCTCATTAGTATTGTTATGCATAGACTTGAAGGAACGACTACTGCTCACACTGTTTTGATGAGAACTAATGTAATTACCGTATGACAGCATTATTTGATTAATGACCATTTTATTTAAATTTGCAACACTTATTAAAATTCTGTGATAAACATGTACAGCGTAGTGATGCTCTGATGACCTCGCTGCATAATTTGGTGCACAGATTTTAATTTTGTGCCTTAATTAGATTTTGAGGAGGAAATAGTGGTAGGGATTTTTGTCTTCAGAGTTTTGTGAAGTGAAACTCAGATGTGAAAGCTGAGCAAGAGTAAAATACTGTAATGTTATCACCCTCTGCACCCGCACTTAATCTTTATCAAGGAGATCAATGCTCTAACTACTGTATACTGAAAAAGTATAGTGGTCTTTAGATTCTTGGTTTGCATTCAGCTGTTTCTCTAAAAATGACCTGAGGTAAACAAATTAAAAATCTCCCTGGAAGCTCAACAATAAATATTGTATATCCTAAAACCCTTAAAGCAAAAATTACCATAACACATTCAGCTTATTAAATGTTTCACACAGGGGGGCTTTCAAATAATAAAATCTACAGTAAATAATTCAGTGCAAACACATCCCAAGCTCTTATTCAACCTAATTACGTCCCAGCGCCTTCCAGAAGACACGACGCCGTCTAATCACACCGCTCTGAAACACGCATCATGGATATGGATTAGACTACATTGAGAAAATGTATATATTGTTATAAACTTAACATGGTGTGATTCGTACTTGTTATGCAGTCACAGAGTTTCAGCCAAATGTCATGAATTACCCATCACCCTTAAAGGTCCCATATTGTATGAAGTGAGATTTCCACGTCTTTTTCGATTATAAAGCAGCTCTAGGTTTTATATTAATACTGTGAAAGTATCAAAGTGCTCAGTGCACTGAGAACAGTATAAATAAATACTTCTGTAACTTTGTGATGTCACAACATATTCGCTGTTTTCACTTAGGAAACAGTCAGCCAGCCAATCAGAAGAGAGGCTCAGAGCTCTCTTCTGATTGGCTGACTGACTTCTTGTTACTAGGGCTACAGAGAGACGCCTGAGAAATTGTAAAACTACACTGAGATGGTACTAAAAACCAAAAATATTATCTTCTTATGGATCAACACTTCAAATATAACACTGGAGAAGCGTCAAATACGGGACCTTTAAGTTACACAGTCATAAATCTGATCATCAGTAATCAGATGCTTTTTCAGTCGTCTGGAAATATTAAAGTATTAAGTGTCAGTTCTGAGTGGATGTAAACAAAGCAGAGTTAAAATAAAGTTCCAACACGATCTAAGGGAGCATGTCAGACCCTGAGTATGACAAATAAGGATCAGAAGCAGAAACCCCCATGGATTCTGCTCTAGACAACTAACGCAACACTTTCTGACCCCAATTATTGCGTCTGACACAAATTTCAAACAGTTAGGGTAATTATCCTGTGGCGTGATTAGTCAGAGCCTTTGCTGCAATCAAAGAGTCTGGTCTGGGCAATTTGGTGCTTAATTAAGTCAACAACTCTTTGTGGTGGTTCACCTCAGGACAGCAGACGGTACAGTCTGACTGTGAAGGGCTCTCTTTATGAGCCGACACTGTTTCACTGCTGTCCTGGAGCAGATGAAGTGTGTGTGGTTTTTTAAACCATTTGAGATTCATTAAAACTTACTTACTGACTTACTTATCAAACTGCCACATGTCTAAATCTCGCTGAGGTGCATTTGGTTTGTTCTTCTGGAAATATTCCACAAGCCTTCATTTTGAGATAATAACAGTCATCCCTCCTCAGTAACACTCATTCACATAACCTTCCTCCAGAAGTAATCTTCTTATATTTGTATTTCAATTAACTCAAATCCCTCAATAAGTCGTCAACGTTTGTGTTAAATAATCCCATCTACAGTCTACTGTGTCTCCATTCTCTGTCTGTACTGGGATGGTCCTATCTGGATTTACTGGAGTGTGTCACATAGATAAAGTGTGTTCTAGTCAGACCCCTGCTGGAGGTTCCTCTCATAGTTTTCCAGACAGATGCGGACGCGGTGAGTGAAGTAGTTGGGGTCAGAGATGGCCCGGAGGAGGTCAGTCTGGACCAAGGTAACGTCATACAGCTCGGAGGTGCTGGCTGTACGAGTCTCATCACCACCTGGGCTCAAGAAAACCTGAGAGAAACCAGGGGAAAGAGGAGAGAAATTCATGTTGCTTATCTTCCTCATCACCACATCTTTCAGAGGCCACTTTAAATTAAATATACGCACACAACGGCTGAGAAAGCGACAGTGGACGATTCGTTACACTGAATGAATGTTTGGGAATGATGGTTTGTTGTGATCACGACCTGATCTGTGGTTATATGAGAAGCCTGTGCTTCTAAACAGGATCTATCACCTGCCAAAATCCTTCTGAGTGGGAAACACTGAGCTCTCACTGCCGACTTCCATCCATTAATAGAAGTGATTCTCTGAGCACAGCTGAAATAACGACTGCAGATGAGAACACAATATCCACACCAACCAGTCGAACAAATAAAACCATATATCTGTATGAAGCTTCCTCAGAGCTGCTGCCTGATGCCATTAACTCAAGAGCAGATAGATTGAAAATGATGCAGCAATGTTACCACGGCCCTGTTCAGGCCCGTCATGAACATGCGTCTCAGGTGATCTGAGGGAACGGCTCTAAGCACAAGTGTTAACACACCTAAGACAGAGAGGCATTAAAAATGGCAGGTATGAGCATGTTTACCCACTTATCTCTTCAACACCCGTAAGTCTGGTCTTCAATCAGCCTAAAGGGCACGTGTCACTCTGCTGCTCACTGACCTCCGCTACCTATGACCGCTCGAATCATATTCAACTCACTACTGCTGCCTTCAGAGTGACCTCTGGGTCTGCACCCGTCTACCTGAACTATCATTCAGGCTCATGCTCCTTCTCTGCCACGGCTTTCCTCCGAGGAACGTCGTCTGGCATCACCGCACACAAGACGACCTCAGTCCAGACCGCTCTGTGGTTCTCCGATGGTGGAACAAGCTACTGAATGTTATCAGAGCAGGAGCCTCCATCTCCTCTGACACCCCGACATGTCTAACTAGCACTTACTAAGCCTTTTCAGAGCTCTTCCTTACCTGATCTCCTGGCACCTACTGAACAGATGCAGTAGTTAATGCTTAGACCGAGGTGTCCTGCTGCACTGAATCTTTGCCTTTCTTGTAAGTCGCGTTGGATAAAAGCGTCTGCCAAATGAGTGAATGTTAGATCCTGGCTCTAATTAAAAAGCTGACCCATCTCCACAGTGGGAAGGAAACTGCCACAATGAAAATATCATTTAGATATTTTTCTGAACTGTAAGTAACTTTAGACTGAGCCAAGAAACTGTAGTGTAACTGTGTAGTTACAGTGCCAGTAGCAGTTGATGTTGATGTCCCTTTGGAGGAGGTGACAGTACCTTGGGATAAACTATGGTGTCCTTATCGTTCTGCCGGATATTGTCGTCTATGAAGATATGCTGAACGCTCTGGTCGAAGGGGTCGACCCACAACGGCTTCCCCCCATGGATGGAGTAGGTATGACTGACCCACCTGGATGAGAAACAAGGGCACAGTAAGGTTTGGAAAAAGTCTGGATGGAGGGATAGAGGCCACAAAACCCACTAACCCCGAGGAGTGTTATACACACCAGTCAAAGTGGTCCTGGAAGCCTCCCAGGCCCTGGACTGAGGTGAAGTACTGATACAGGGCTCGCTCTCCATCCTGAGTGGACACACGGTCCTCGGCTCGACTCAAGACGATTCCTCTCTTGCTACAGCGGATCTTGCCTGGAGTCATATTCACGTTCAACTGAGCCGAGAGCAAGAAGAAGAGTCAGAGGGAAAAAATTCTGTTATTAAAACAAATCAAAACAGCATGAAAATGATAAATGAGTCTGGACTTCATCATGTTATGGCAGAGTTTTAAAACTCTTCTTGCAAACAGCCTTAACTAAATAGCACTCCTACTTCAGCTGAATGCAACCTTTGAGAACAGCTGGCTAACTAACTCTCATCTGGTTTGTGGTAGTTTCATTGAAATTTTATGCAGCACTAAATCTCAACACTAACTGACCTGATTTAATCTGTATCCCGTTCATCACCTAACGTTGAGTCCTTGTCTTGAAGAGAATTAACGTGTTTAATGTACGCAGGCAAATCTGGTGCCGGTTGGTTCCAGCACAGCACAGGATTTAATACAGTTGTCTTGCATAAAGCAGGAAACACCATCTTAAAAAGATTAAACCACCACACTGTGCATCTGCAAATCTAAAATGGCAATATTAAGTGAAACGTCTTCTTCAGGTGATGGATTATTGGTGGTGTGGTAACGATTGGCAGCACCAGAGAGCGTTTACAGTAGCACATGGACACTCCCACGCTACAGAAATACTAGGACATTTGCATGGAGTCAGTGAATAGTAAAATGGTCTCGTAAATTGCCCAAAGTTGCAGTGTACCGCTTTGATTAGGCATGTTTTTCCCCACTGCACCCATCATAATGATAAATAAGCTGCTGTCCTGCAGTTGCACCCAGGAACTCAGTGAGGCAGGAAAACTGCTCCGAACACTGAACTATCACATCATGTGTTGTGATTGATTCCCCCCCTGCTCCTTCTGTCTAAACGCACAGATGAATATACAGGAAATTGAATAAGATCTCTACTGTGCTCTGCTCCAGTTAGCTCGCTGTGGCTGACAGACTCTCTATCTCTCCCCTCTTCATTGCTCCATTGCACTCTTCACTATTCTCTCAGAATCAATGTGTTCCACTCCAGCGGATTAACAGGTACAAAAACCATAAACCCCCTCTGGCCACTTAGTCGAGGAGATGCAGATGCCTGTGTGTGTGGATGGGAAGGTCTATGCACGAGGGCATAGAAGGTCGTGCTCTTCAAAAGAACATCTCCACATTCAAACCTCCCCAAAGGGACGGACACACACACACACACACACACACACACACACACACACACACACACACACACACACACACACACACACACCTAACTGATGGATTGGATCTGTGGTCCTCTGTCTTATCATTCAGGACCATTATCAGATCAAATGTTTAATCTGTCAGACACTTTGGTTTATGACCAAATCCCTGTAACACTTGTCATCAGCCGCAGCTGCACTTTGGTGTTTTTTTTTTGCTTCATATCAGTTGCTTAATATCTGCATATTACCATAGTCATTGTGAGCATGTTAGCCACACAGAGCCGCGAGCTCGGCTGTAGACTCGTAGTCACACAGAGATCTGAAAAACTCCCCCAAGCTTCTCAGACTTATACCAGCCGCAAGAGCGTTGGCTGGATTTGTTTTTTACCTTGCGAGTGTGTATGTGTATGTGTGTGTGTGTGTGTGTATGAGAGTGCGATCATGGCATGACAATGTCTGTGTGTGTGTGTGTGTGTGTGTGTGTGTGTGT
>NW_019525107.1:2340145-2345883 GCF_002814215.2 Seriola lalandi dorsalis | reverse complement strand
TGGGGGGGGTGGGGTTGTGGCTTTGGCTTGTGTTTAAACGTCTGTTTGTCTGTCGAACCAACTGTCCTAGATGCAGTCACGAACCTGCAAAGTTTTGTAGCTGATGTCAAACTGTTTGACACAACATTACCCCGTCAATAACATCTGTCTGTTTTTAATAAGGACTTAAAGCAGCAGTTGCTACCAAAACATGTTTAAACTTGTATACCCTGAAAGGCTGGGGTCTTCAGAGCTGGTTACTCTACTGTGCTATTATTTTCATTTACCATTTATATCTCATTGTGCATCTTGCCAGCTGGATGAATGTTTGGGCTGATGGGATAGCTGCTCTGGGACCATTTAGTTGTTTTTTTTATGGTTATTGTGATTAGGTATTAGATATAAGGATATGGGTATTTTGTGGCTGTAATTATTTGTACATGCACAAACCTCCGTCCCATTTTCACCCACTGCTATTATCGTGTTTTATATGCTTTAACTTGTATTTATTCAGAGTTGTGTGAAATGTATAAATGAAATGGAATTATCTGTTCAGCCCCACTGAGGGAAAAATATTAAATTTGGGTAAATGGTCCCTCATGGCTTTGTAATGAATATATGTAACTTTTCACTTCACCTTCAGATCAGGCAGATCAGGGAACAGTGGATGAGCCCCTTCGTTCAGCGCTTTGTCCACAGCTCTCAGTACACGAGGTAGGTCCGTTCCAAACGTTCGAAACAGGATGGCGAACTCCCGTCCCTCCTGCACCAGGTCTCTGAGCAGCCGGAAGAAGGAGGGGAGGATCCAGTGGTACAGCCGCCCGTCCTCTCCTTTTATAGACAGCTCTTTGTCTCCCTGCAGGAACCAGTCAGTAACACACAGCCGCATCAAATCGGTTTGCAGGAAGTGGAGAAGACTGGTTTCTGGCTGAATCTAACTATGAAAGCAGAACTTTTACCATTAAAGCAGTCTACTAGCTGCACACACAGAAACCAGCTTATTTTTAGGTTCAGTTCCTCAGACAATCGCACTGGTTCGTTTTTTTAAGTGCATAATGCAGACGTTTTGAGTGGCCACACAGAACGTCCCAGTCCGATGCAGCCTGACAATGTAATGGTTGGATAATGTGCCATTTCATACCTCTAATATAGAAATAAGAAATGCTACAAGAAACTTTTCAAAATCATACATTATCTATTATTATGTGAATGTAGAATCCAGTGTTTTTGAAGCTTGACAAAAAGTCAGTTTCTGTTAACTGCAAATCTCCCAATTTGAAAGGAGGCCAATATTAAATTACTGGAAAGTCCCTTTAACAGGTTGTGACAACTGTAAAAGCTACAGAGTTCCTACGTTATTTAGATTTTAAAGAAGAAACATATCTGCTTAAACTACAATCTAAAAACTACTCCTGAGATTCTGCAAGCTTTAAATAGGTTCAAACATCAGCCTGAAAAAATATGTTTAAAAAGGAGCTGAGTAGATAACCACTATGTGACGCAGTTAAGAAGCAGCGTTATTAGCTCTGGGGTGGTGGGCTACAAACAAAACAACTAAACTCAGTCGCATAATGCACAACTGTTTGCTTTTATCCTCAGGTTAAGCACATACCAGATGACTGGTTTGTCTTGTCTCACAGAAACAAACTGTTGAACAGAAGCTGACAGCGAAATCTGAGCTATGAAAAGTGTCAGTGTATAATCTTTCTACAGTAAACTAAAAGGCTAATTGTAGTTTAAGGGTGAGCAACACCACAATTCCCAGGGTGACTACAAGATTAAATAAAAGGCTTGGATCCGAGGGTCTGCAACCTTTGTAACCACGGTCTGAGCAGCGAGTATCACATCTGGTTTGAATGTAAAAACATAATGAGTAATATGGAGAAAAAAACTAGTCAAGTACTGTTTAAACAGTTCATCCATGTTTAAATGAATTTTGTTATTACTGCTACATAAGTTAAATGTTATACTGTATAGAAATTGGTGCCTTCTTTAAGGCTTTTCTGGCATTTTCCACTTTTATTTTGACAGTGAGATAGACAGGAAAGGCAGGGGAGACAGAGGTGACATGCCTCAAAGGCTGAATTCAAACCCAGGCTGCTGACTCAGCCTTATGCTTAACCAGGTGAGCCACCAGTGCAGGTGCCACGGTCTTGTCACTATTGTAATATATGTGTATGGGGGGGGGGGATTACTTGCCTTGACGCCCTCGGGCCAGCGGAGCAGATTCAGGTGTTCATCCAGAACCCCGCGGAAACGTCGTCCAGCAGCAGACGTGAAACTATACGTCCTTCCAAACTGAGAGTAGTAACTAACAGCGTCCGGGCTCGGCGGGAGCAGGGAGGGCGAGTCACTCAGCCATTCCCATTTTCCTGCACAGAGGTGAAGAGATGAGCAATTACAGACAGATTTATGTGCTGATCACAGACAGAGTGAATCCTTAAGTTAATAAAAAAAAACAAAAAAACAAAACACAAAATCACAATCACGTAAAAGGAATTTGCAGTACCGGCTTTTTACTGGACAGGGTCCTTTTGAGCTAAATACATAATCATGTTTGAGGGAAGAAACATTCCTCTGTATCACATTCTGCCAAACTTAATTTGATAAAAGGCTAATTTAATATTTATTTTCATATTTGTATAATAAAACACATAATAAATTATGACTTTATACATATAAACTAGTTATATTTTCAATGACCTGCTATTCGGGATCTTCGAAATTTAAATGACGCGTTTAATTTCAATAACGTATGAACTTTTCTCGGGTCGGTTTTACAGCTTTGTGATCACCTGCATGTTCGGGAGAAGTAAAGCAGGATTCAGAGACTTTTAAACGGACTTCGGCGTGTTCTCTTCACAGCACAGGAACAATACCTTCACTGTTGTCACCTGACCTGAGCACGCAAACAAATTCCTATCATACTTGTGTGACACCGACTCGGTCAGTTTCCAGCTCACCGTGTTTGCTCATCTTCCCCCAGGTAACGGTCGAGAGGAAATAGTCCAGAGCAGATACGGTCCCCTCGCCCGTGACGGCGTCCGACACCAGGATGGTGTTGTTCAGGTCGACATGCAGAACTAACTTTCTCTTCTGGTCCTGATTTGAGGGGCAGATCTCCCGAGGGACCGTCACCCCGGGCTCATCATCTGCCCCGCATAGAGGCTCCGGGACGTTTCTGCTGTTCGTCCCGTCGTGTTCTTCCGCCTGCCGGCTGCTGTTATCGCCAAAGTCCGCCATGAGTGAGAAGCAAGAACTGACAGGTAGCGGGATGGAAGTATTTAAATTGGGAACTTGCTACTTAACCACCTCCGCTGTCTGACTCATGATTATTTCCCGGTACTTCCTCCTTCTCCATGCCGTCTTCTTCTTCCTCAGCCCGTCAGTAGTTGTACATTACCAGACATAGAAAGAGCGCCATCTTCAGGTGCACCCAAAAAACATTACACGTCACATTCACACAGGTGTTCCGAGTTAATCTTGCTAATTATACCTCCAATTAAACCAACAACCTCTGACTGCAGATGGGCATTTACTCTCATGTTAAATTTAAAACTGTGTTTGAATAAGTTTGAATGACCTTTTAAATAGAATATAATCAATTATTTATGTGATTTCTGTGGCGTAAACAAAAACTGACAGAAAACTGATTATTCTGTATATAAGTTGTATGTAAGTGATAGCATACTTTAATCTATGTTGAAAGCAATTCAATGACACAATGTTATATTCTTAATTGAACTATTAATCATTTTTGGCAAATTCGATGTACATAAACTCCTGAGTTAACAAATATCAATAAATTTTTAAAATACATGAAATTTTTGACTGTTTATTTCTACTTCCTTATATCTGTTTATTTGTGCTTCAGTTCCTGTGTCCCCAACAGACATTTTGACCCGTCACAGAACAAACGCAGGTGTAATTAATAATGCTAAACATGCTGCGCTTAGAGTTTGATTGTTTTCACTAAAGAAAAAAACAAAAACAAAGGAAGTGTGAGGTACAGTTTGTACCTGCTACACAGTCCTGAAGCAGGAGCAGATCCCCCTGCTCATGGACCTGCAACAATACTTTTTGTTGTTGTGTCATAAGATGATTTGAGTGTTTTTTTTTTTTTTCCAATGTTACATTGATTCTTTAAAACAGTCAATCACAGCCATCACAGCCCGAGCTGACATCTTCAAAGGAATGGTTTAGAAGGAATGAATCCGGGCCTTTGGGACCAAAACAAAACTAAAAAGCACTAATGTCAGCAATACTCAAAATTGTTTTTATTTATATTAACCATTCATATGAATCCACAGCAGCATTTTTAATGATCCCCACTTTATATACGCAATCCATTACAAAGGAGGGAAGGGGTGAGACCGGACAACTCACGCAAAACAGAAATAATGAAATTTAGCAAAATTCCAGGTGGATGGGGAGGGACTTAACAGGGGCTCGGGTTACAGCCTGAATGAACATGCAGTCATGCACATTTCAGTTTATACTGAAGCCTTTGACAATTGCATCCACAGGATCGAATATCCAAACAAGTACAAAAAACAAACAAAACCCGCCAAAGCAACAGAAGCCAAATGAAGTTTACAAAGCAAAAACAAAAACACAAACAGTGTGTGCCCTCTGTATTTAAAAAAGAAAGAAAAAGAAAAAAAAAAGAAATGTAGCAGGTCTTCACCCGTCTCACATTTGTTTTCTACAATCCTAATCCAAGTTACTGAATAACCTGCCACAGACAAATCAAACCAGGCAATACCTCAAAAAACAAAACAAAAGAAGTAAAAGATTTACGCACATGACAACAATCTTCACTCAAACTCCCCAAATTTACCCTAGTAATCCACCGTAGCTGTAGCCAGGGATTAAAAGGTCTGGTAAAGGTTAGCAGTGAGGTTTTTAGCTTGAAACCAGACCACAAGGTGCGTTGGTGCGTGGGAGCCTGGCAGGCACTCCACTGACTCTGTTAGGTGGTTGAGGATGAGCTCCTTTAGCAGCAGCTAACAGGAGCTATGAGATTATACAAGTGTGTTAGCGTCTGTGTATGCGTGTCCCCCTATATGCACTGAATGAATATAATTACATATACAGCTCGTTAAGTCTTTATCAATGGGTAAGTATATTAATGTGAGTATATCAATGATGTGTGTCTAGTTAGTACTGAGCACACATCTAAATGTGCATCTGAAGGTCTGTCACAAGTGAGTGCTGTCCAGTCCTCAGAGACCACCTCCAGATCTTCCAGCACTGCACGGTTACTGTAACGACGGCTTCAGGCGCCTGTGTAATAAATGAGCACTGATGTGTCTGCAGCCGAGGAGCAGTTTCCACCCGGGAACCTCCCTGGATCACCGGCTCTGATCTGCATTCTCTTCAGTCCTCGTCGCGACTAGTCCACCTCCTCCATGTTGCTGTAGGACGGCGCCGTGCACTCTCCAGAGTGGGCAAAGAGGTCAGAGGGCACCTCCGGGGTCAGCGACGGTGGTCCTTCAGGATCCAGGTCTGTCCCGAATAGTGACTGGCTAGAGGCCTGTAAAATAAACCAGTGTGAAGAATAAATCATGCTGGTTTAGTACACTGGGAGATTTCAGCTGTGTGAGGAGAAAGTGGTGAGGATGTTACATGACTTCAAAAACATACATGAGGACTATAAACACATGGAGATTTTATTTCCAAAAGGAGTACAATACTTATATATGTATGTATGTGTATATATATATATATATATATATATATATATATATATATATATA
>NW_019525107.1:2281619-2340096 GCF_002814215.2 Seriola lalandi dorsalis | reverse complement strand
CATACATATACATACATATACATATACATATATACATATATATAAGGAAGCAGCATTTATATGGAGGTATCTAGATACATTATTGCAGAGAAATTATGAAGGCTAGAATTTTAAATACAGTACTTGCAATGATTTTTTATCGACAGTTCAATGATTTAAAGTATATTACAGTCTTTACATTATTTCCTCACAAAATATAAGTCATGATTATTCTTGCCAATGAACATTTTATAGCAGACTACACACATTTATCCTTCAGTCAGGCCCGTTTCAATCCAGTCAACATCAAAAGAAAGAAAGAAAAAAAAAAGAAAACAGCAGCAGCATTTAGATGATTTAAAAACAGCAAAGCTTGTCATAAAATTAAATCCTCTTCACTGCTGCTTATATATTGGGTATAAACAGCTTTCATACTGTCAAGTTCATCACCATAGCAGTGTATGCTGAGCACAAGCTTTACCTAATAAAGTTTTAAAACTACATGGACTTCAGTCTTGCATATATCTGAGTTAAGTATACACAGTCTGATGGTGCTATACCAAACAATTAAGGCAAACATAGGTCCTCTACACTGCCATGATACCAGAAGATTTCCCTGAGACCCAAATACACACCACCCACAATGACTGCAGAGTAAAGACATCAGCTATGGACAGTTTGGAGTCTAAAATGTGAGGAAAAAAAAGGTTTTTTAGGTGGTTATGTCATAAATAAGGAACATATTTTGGGGTTTTCAAATTAAATCAAAAGCAGTAAATAACAATGATGCACTGCAGTGTTGCAAGAAAACAATATACTCATATTTTGTTATTTAACTGCACTGGTTGCACATTGACTCCACAACTGTCCATAATAAACCTCTGAAGCGTCCCACTCAAAACAAAGCAACACAATTAAAAACATCACATTCACAACTGGACGGTAATTCCCAGTTTGTGCATCATCAGTCACTTTCTCGTCTTATTTTTTTGTAGTGTGTTCTTACTACAATTCATCCTGAGAACTCAATCCTCACCTGCCTATGGCTTAAAAAAGTTCCATAAAAAGCAACTAAAAACAGATTGTGACAGAGTTTTCAATAAAAACCAAAACACAAATGTTATATAGGAAAAAAAAAAGACAGTTAACTGCAGTACATATCGTTGACAGAGACCATTTAAAACACAAACAGCAAATTTTAAGGCCTAAAAAAATGAATGTTATTCATGTAACGGACATGGAAAAGGCAACAGCAAATAGGTCACACACAAAAATAGGTACACTTTGCTTCATGATATAGAACATTTAAAATGAATCACTGCCTCCTCTCAGACATATTCCATTCATCTCTCTTGCATTCGTTCTGCAGGAAGTTGCCGTCTTGTAGTGCAATTAAAACTAAAGGCCTTTAAGCGACTTCATTTCTGCACTGGAATCATTTTCTCATTATTAATAATTACTGTACAACTATAAAGCGTCTTTGACAGAAAGAATCTTAACTCAAACACCTACATATTAGCATTTTTGTGAGCTTTCAATCACACCTCACAGTCTTCCTGGTCCTTGAGTGACAATTTAATTGTTGTTAAAAGACAATGATGAGCTTTTCCACACGACTACATCTTCCATGTGTATGTGGGTGTAATGATTAAGGCTGATCATGTGAGAACTATTGTTAAAAATATGATTCTAAAAACTACACCCTTGTTAAAAAGTACACATGCACTGGAAGCAAGAGTCAAAACAATGCATAGAGGCAATGTTGTGAATAGTTAACACTCAACATACCAGTACTGTGTGCTGACAGAATCACTACTGCAGCTTTAACTATAGGTCTTCTTATGATGACGGGGCATTGTTTGCCGTCACTTCGTCTACATGTTTCCTTAGCGTGTTTCATTGTGTGAAATAGTGCCAAAGGTATTTAAAGGGTTGAGCCATGTCCAGTTATAAATACATGTCAAGTGTTGCAGTGTTGGAGAGAATGGAAAACCATTTTACTAGCTGAAGACTGATGTGATGTGAAAGTATTAAACTTCCTACTCTCCAGTTTATATCTAACCTCTCCTTTTTTGAACAACCTCACATTCATGCTGCTGAAAGCCCCGAGCCAAAACAAGTCCCCACCCAGCCGGTGCTCAGGTCCAGTTGGCTTTGTAAAGAAGAGGGTAGACCAAATTGACGAGCAGGGCCAAAACCGCCGTCAGCGTACCCAGAACAAAGTATCGCACGCAGTCGTCGTCGGGATAGTCCGACATCCTCTGCCCGCGGTGCCGTCGCACCGGCCCTTCAGTTCTGTCTTCGTCTTCCTCATCCCTGTTCCTCTGCGTTTGTCGCCTCCACAGCGCAGAGCGGAACAGTCCGCGGGGGCCTTCGTCAAGCCCCTCCTCTTCCTCCTCCAGTTCCCGCCATATTAGAGAGGCCTGCGATTGGCGGAAACCGGTGTCAGCTTCTGGGAAAAGGCGTGGTCTAACACATGCTATGATTATAATCAAAGACATTCAGCTGATCTATCTCACAGTCAATCAAATGTGTTGATTAAAGGAACCTGACGTTCTCTGTTGATAGTCTAAGGACAACATCAGACAATCTGAGACGCTTTCAGAAGTCACATGGACACGTGTGGAGGAAATTCACATTATTTAGTAAAAACACAGTTAAGTAAATCAAAAAATACAAGAAAATCTTAACTGTGCTCTTCAAACCCTTTCTCCAAGTCCAAAAAGTTAAGGTATATGATTCAGTGTCGAGTGCTGACTTAAAGACAATCATTACAACACAGATACAGAAGTAAATCCGTTTCTAAAGTCATAAAAATGAACCATTCATCTCCGTTTTAGGATCACATACAGTCTCATTCCATCATCAGCATCACAAGGTTGCTTCCACAACCTCTGTGATTAAAGCTAAGTGTAAAAACACAATGCATCATCAAGAGTGAGAGAAATCATGCTCTGCATTTGTAGTAGTGCACACCACTGAAGCTGCTGAAAAACTAAATGTCACGAGATGCTAATGCTGCCAGACAGCTGAGCTTTGTTGAGCTGAGAATAACAGACCATCTCTGTGACAGATCTATCCATCATGAAGCCACTGGGATGGAGTTATTAAGCATCACAGAGCGGGAGCTCTTATCAAGACTAATTGAAAAGAGGCACTTTTTTCTCAGAGGCACTTATCACACTGGCTTTTCTAGCGCCTGCCAAACACGGCTAATTCCTAAACAGTGGGGGACAAACTTATCAATTTGCTCCAGTTCAAGGAAAGGAGGATTTGTATTCAAGTTGTATTCAAATATACTCTTCATGTTTTTTGCAGCTCACAATACCTGGTGAAGAAGCTGTAATCATTTCTCAAAGTAGCAGACACAACCTGAGTGTAGATACTGTAGAATAAACATGTGATACCATCGTTGTTCGAGGATGAATCTGCAGATTCTCCTGTTTTAAGTGAATTTTCAGTGGTCACACTCATTGAATTAACTGTCATGAGATATTTTCCCAAAACCCCTTTTACACCTTTTATTTAATCATAGACTACACTGTGCCATTATACACTACTGCTTTCATTAACCTGTTAAATTCAGGTTCTGAGAAACCAGAAATGTTGTGTGAAGAACAAGATGTGAGTGTGAGTGTGTGTGTGTGTGTGTGTGTGTGTGTGTGTGTGTGTGTGTGTGTGTGTGAGTGTGAGTGTGAGTGTGTGAGTGTGTCTGATCTTGAAGATTAAACTGAATCAGCTGCTCTCTTTAAAAGGTAAAAAAAAGTTGGTGTAAGATGTGAGTTAGCCAAGTGATATTACAACTTTGGATAAAACCTAAACCTCAGCTGCTTTACTTCAATGTGAAAAGCCCTTTTACAGACTCGGACTCTGTCTCTTGTGGTTGTGGCGCCCTCACCTGGCTGGCAGTAGCTCCTGCTGCAGTAGGTGACTCGGCTCCCATTGGCCTGAGGAAGCGCGGTGGCCTCTCCACGGGGGAGTTTCGTCGCCGGTAGAACAGGACATAGGCGTAGCGCGTCACCACCTGACTCTCTTCCACCATTGTCACGGTGCTGTCATCAAACAGACGCCAGCCTGCAGGAAAGGGAGGATGGGTAGAGGAGAAGGAAGAGAGGTTAGCAACAGGGCAGCAGAAAAGGGAGGCTGGAACGCTTGTGAAAACCATCAACTGCACACTCACCAACATCACTGCGCTGGCTGTTCTTGTCACTTGGCAGGCGAGCGTAGGCCGTGTAGTGGCCTCCTATCATTCCACCATAGTGGTTGATGACGGCATACAAGTCATAGATAGGAGGCTGCTGCATCTCATCCTTCTGGCCAATACAGAACTTGCTCAGATCCAGATTCCTACAAGACAAGAACAACAAGTGAACGCAGTGATCAAAGTACTGCACGAGCCTTTAATCACCAAAATCATTCTATGAAACAAGTGGTTTGGTGTAGAAAAACGTGGACGAGTTGATATGTAAAGTGACTTTTTAGTGCGTTTACCTGACGGGGAAGTCAACCATGTCGTTGATCTTATCCCTCCAGATGAAGCTCCTGAAGGAGAAGCGTTTGAGCTGGATGATCAGAACATTGGGCAGACGCCACAGCAGCAGTTGCTTGGAGGCCTCACGGTGCTGCTGGCACTTTGGACAGTACCTTAAAAAACAGAGTATTGTTGATATAGGCCATTGTCATACATTGTTCTGTTCCCCAGTGAAAAAGAAAGACCAAGAACACCACACTTAGGTAATAAAATACTGAAAGAAGTCATGTCTGTTTGGGGTTGAAAATAATCAAATAATAACCAAGGTACACTGACTTGCAGCTATCACAGGGTGAAGCTCATCGCTGAATAGAGCTTAAACACTAGGTCAGTTTGCCCATGTTTGGATGCCTGGGCAGGCTCTGGGGCAGACCTACTCCTGAATCTGAATCTGTGACAAATCTGGTTTCAATTAATTATTCTGCACCTTAGTTTCTTAGACTCATAGTGCTGTTTATTCTGCAATACTCTTAAAAACCTAGAAGTCAAAAATGTATGATTTATTATATAGTCTAAAAACTGCTGAATCAATATGGGTATATTAATCTTTTACAATCTAGGATAAAATGATGTTATGTTTACTCTCACTCTCAATACTGAGAGTAATGTATTCCTTAGCTGTCTTTAAAAGGCCATAACCTTATAGGAAAAGTTTTATTTGCTGCAGTGTTGTGTTTTGTTTGTTGAGAGAGTTTCACAGTGCCCACCTGACTCACTGTACTGACTCACTGCGGTTTGATTTCTATTCTTTTAAGTGTTTCAGTCACTTTATCAAAACTGATAAAAATTCTTCTGTGTAGCTTCTCCAGTGTAAGAAGCTGCTGCCTCTCTGCCTCATTTTATGTCATTGTAAGTATATTTAGGCTTTGGACTGTTGGTATTTAACATTTAATGGCCCAGTACAAATGCTACTGGTCTTATTTTTAAATGATTTATTCACAAAATAAAGATTCCTACCATGCTTCCTCTGGTGCCAGCACCTCTGGCTTGGTGAAGAGGTTGAGGCACTGCTCCAGGGTGAAGTGTCCCGCTCTGGCTGTCTCACTCAACGAGCCGGGGTCCTCCTCATACTCCAGCTCCTTGGAGCTCACCAGGACGTACTCCTTCAGGCGCTCGTTGTTTTTCCAAACCATCTCCAGGGTCACGTCTTCAGGGAGGTCCGCAAGCAAGTCCTCTACAAAGGTGTTGGTGGGGAGGTAGAAAAATAATGCTTGTGTGTTGGACTTTTTCATTTCAACAGTGGACACAACAAAAAAAGCTTATAGCCTAATATCACTTTTTGGACAGTCTTTAACAGTCTCAACAAAAGGCTTTAATATCAACATGTGAAAATAAAATGACTAGGATATATTAAATATCAGTACTGAAGAGAGGTGTGGTCATACCTTTCTCATCCAGCCTCTGCTCCTTGTTGTTAGAGTCCAGCAGAGAGATGTAGAACTGACTGGCATGACCTGATGCGGATTCGCTTGGATGCTGGTACCCGGTTACTGCAGCTGCAAAACATGTCAATGAGAAATAAGGTGATGCAAGAGGTAAAAAAAAAAGAACAAAAACACTGAAGCATCCGCATGTTGTGTTATCACCTTCTGGCCGCACTGCCTTCTCACAGGACGTCTCTTTTTCAGCATGAGGGTCCAGAGAGCAGCAGGACGTTGGCTCAGTGAATCCTGAGTCTGTAGTCCGCATGGTGGAGAGGGAGGTCTGGGAGGAGGACAGGGACTCTGACTCCGCAGAGTGGATGGCTGAGGCCTGAGCATACTCTGCCTGGGATTCAGGCAACAGAGACTGGCTCTCCAGCTCCAGATCACCTGCTCCTACAGCACTGCTACCACCCATGGCCTCATCCCCAGACCCAACACCCTCAGGTGAGCCGGCTGGCATTGGGGGGAGGTCTGCCCGACACTGAGATGTTTCAGGCGACGTCCTGCCTGACTGGAAAGGAGGCTGGAACACGTTGACAGAAAACCTGCACAGAGAGAAAGAAGAACTAAGTGATTCCTCATAATGACCTTAAACTAAAATAAAGTAATGCAAACTTGTTTAAGCCCTTTGAATATATTCTAGTAGAAACACTAGATGTGAAAATGCAATGTATTTTCTCTAAATATTCACATGATTTTCCCTCCACTATCTGGGTCTCAGATGGAAATTAACAAGCAGCTCTTTGTAACCTGTTCTGCCCATGTGGTAAAAACAGGGTAGTTTGAGTGAAACTGGGTTTATACTTTTCTTAATCTTTCAAAACAGCTGAAAGGACAAACAATCAAGTTTGTGCTTCTGCGTCTCTGTGCAAATACAGTAGGTCCAACCTAGTAACACCTGTGTTATCATTTTACATGCCTCAAGCAATTATTCAGACATGAGACCAACATGTGAAACTGCCATCACATTCATGTAACAAGGTGCATCAGCTGTTGTAACAATTACGTGTCTGTCATTTAACATTTGATATGACGATGAACACTAAAGGACTGTAAGTGAGAGCGTGTACCTGGAGAAACCCTCTAGTAGCTGAGTGAGGCGGGTGTAGGAGAGTCGAGACTCCGGCACGCTGACCAGGAAGGGCAGACCCACGTTCTCCATGTTGGGTCGACACAGACTCTTATGATTGGGCCAGTGGGTCCTTTGACATACTCTGAGAGGAGATGAAAAAGAGTTAACATCTTCATAGAATAGTTCATGGACTTAATATAAGAACAAAATGACGTATGCCTTGGTGTACATTGGAAAACACTGTGCCAGGCTGACTCACTGATTGCAGTAGCCCACACGATAGCAGCGGGTGCACCGCTTCAGCTTGTCTTCCTCAGACACTGGAGGCTTCAAGCAGGCGGCACACTTTGAGATGGGGATGTTTGGGACCTGGAGTTTCTGGAGGGCAAACAGAGGGCAAAGAAAGACCGATCAATATCTGCACACACTGATCTATTTTAACATGCTCTAGAAAACGTATAATCAGGAATTGGCTTTTATTACCTGCTGCACTCTGAGCACTATCACCCTCTCTTTGGCCAGGTCTTTGGAGAGCACCTCAAAGCAGAACAACATGTCAGAGGAGGACACCGTGTCCAGGGAATGGGACGGCAGGAACATGCGTTGGAAGCGGTTCTTCCCCACCTGAGAGGAGGGAAGTCCAATTATCAGTTGGATCTTAGAAATTTGTATCAGGGTGGGAAAACCTGATTATTTTAGATATCTCACCTCTGCAAGTCTCAGATTCTCTGGTTTGACCCTCACACTCCTGGAGATGGATTCAAGGACTTCAGCAGTGCTGGAGTTCTCTTTGCTCACACTGACCAAAAACTAGAGACACACAAAAAGGTACGTTAAAGCCTGGATCACATGTAAGACATTTTTACGTTTCCTCTAAACAAAACAACATCTTTGAATTGTTAGTAGTATGACTGCAAGAATTAGAAACTCGTTATTTGATCTTACCTTGATGGGTTTTTTATGAGGTTCCTTAGCAAAGTAGAAAACTGAGAGCACCTTTTGTTTCTGGGGCAGTGGGACTGGCAGGTAGAGGAAAGGGTCAAAGGTGATAGACACCTGAAGAGAAAGACAGAAGTAAAGGTGAAAGGAAGCAGGTTACTCATCACTATACCAAGGCAAAAACATTTACTGTGAACAGCATTTTGTGGAAACTTATTGTGTTTTACCTTGGAGCATGTTGGGCAAACGAGCTTGGATTTGAACTGGCCTTGGAAGAGGTCCACTATAAAGGAGTCATTTCTCATCTTGTGCCTCTGCCATGCTTCCTCTGCAACCACCTGCAACAACAGACGAAACATATCATCAGGCCTTGATGAGACTGTAGGAAGAAATGCAGGTTGTCATTTCAGTACAAAAAAAAACCACAGGTGACAAAAACACTTACCTCATCCAGGCGTCCGTCAGAGTCAACCGTCTCTGTGTATGGTTTATTCTGGATGCGGTTCAAGTCCTCGTGTAGCCCGTCCAGCAAGAAAGCCATGAACTCCTGAGCGTCATGCTGGGCGTAACCTGTAAACTGACTGGCTTTACTGGCCACAATTGCCTGCAAGGTTACAAACAACACAAAGGAATGAAAACACTGATCATGCTGCACTTGCTACATTCAAAGCTGCAGTCAAAGACAAATGTAACTCTTTCAAAGTAAAACACGTCTTAGCTGGTACAGACACAGAGAAATATTTTTGCACTTTTGTCATATCCAGAAAACGTCAGGGTGCTGCTTGTGTACCTTGAGTTTTGAGGGTTGGAAGGCGTGGTGAGTTCCTTTCCAAAGGGCCCTGAGCAGCACTGCAAAGCCGATGGCCAACCTGCCTCCTGTTCCCAGTGGATTATTGCAGTTGATTTCTGCCTCGAATGCTCGATCTGCAGGGGCACAGAAAATACAGGCATGAGTCACTAGGTTCTTAGACACTGAGGGAAAAACAGTGACTCACCATCATATTTAAATTTAACGTGACTTCCTGTGGATATATATAGAATGGAGTGACAAAAAAGGCAAAACTTTTAATTTGTTTTAAACATGTGAGATGTTCAGGCCACAGCATGTCTTATAGAAATGGCTCCTCCTGTGTTTGCTTTGGGTTATTCTTATAATGAATGTAAAAGAATCAATACAAACCATAACCCTTTGTAGTTTATTTCATATCTAGTTTCATCATCTCATGTTTCATCTATACAGTAACAATTTTCTATAAAATCACCTTTGGTTTAGTCCAAAAACTAGGTGACCTAGATTTTGCTTCAATGTTTTAAATGTTTAAATAGCAGAAACTGTATCTGGCTTATGCTGATAAAAACTTACTGAGTCCACATTAAATTTGCCCCTGGGGGCCCCTTAGCACCATTATTGCATCCATATCAGTAGTCCCTCAGCTACAAGCAGAGGAAGGCAACACGACCACAAGTAATGTGGCGACAATTATCACAACAATATCTAGTATCTATCTGTGTATCAAAGCACAAATAAAAATACACTGTTATATTTCGTATCAATACAAGAAGGTTGTGTCGTTCACAGCAGGATGGAAGATAAAATAAATGATGTGTTTGGTCAACAGGAGCAAATTTATTTTATCAGAATGCCAATAAAATATACCGGTACGAGTTTTTTTTATTTATTAAGGGCTAAGCAAAGTAGTGTAATACATAATTTACCATGGAAATAATCCCTGAGTTCTCTGGTGTTGGACAGGGATTGGATAACACTGTTCATGAAGCAGGTGTTGCCAAGGTTAACCAATCCTGTAAAACCAGGCAGGCACACCTTCTTCTCCTCCTCCTCCTCGTGGCGCTCATTGCTGGCAGGAGGTGCATGGGTCATGGGCTGCACCATGCAGGTAGGCTTAGGCTAGGACAGGAAATATATGTATGCACACCAATTAATAATACCCAACAACAAACTAGTAAGACCAAATAAGCCAGTAAACAAATCAAAAATGTGTTCCTTAGTCTTGTCTCATTATTACTCTAGAGTTTCTATGATTATGTATTTTGTCACTCACTGCGGTAACTGTGGTCTCTGGCTTGGTAATAGCAACATGCTCAGAGACGGTGCGAGGAGCTACAGTATCCAGACCACCATCCTCCACTCTGGATGAAGCCTTAGGGGCCTTGGGTTTCTCCTCCCCGACCCTTGGTGGCTCCTCCTTGGCTGGGAGGCTGTGCTGGCTGCTGCCTGGTTGGCTCTTATCCATGCAGGCAGGGCTGGAGGGCACAGCGACCTTGGCGCCACCCACTGCACCTTAAACAAAGGAGAATGGAGCTTGTGGTTAGAAGATGAAGGTCAAACCCACAGGACATGAACAGTAATAATCAGCTTAGACTTGCAAAATCAGTATGTTCTTTTATATCGCTTCTAAAAACAGATTTCTTTCACAAAGCTTTTAAATAATGTCTTTTAAATATTTCAGATATTTTTACATTTCTTATTTGCGTTTCTATTTTTTTGTTTTTACTTATAATCTTGAGTAATTTGTCTGCATGTGTTTGCTTGTTATTTTATGCTTGAGGGACTTTGTAATCTGACTTTGCTAAGTGCTACATAAATTTAACTTTATTATTATTATTGTTGTTATTATAATAACCTGTCACATATCACATATAACATATGACTTTGAAATAAATTAAGAATCATTAGATCAGACATATTTGAACTAATTATTCTTTAGTCAATTAATCAATACACAAGTGCTGATAGATCAAACCTCAAGTCTTGGTAATGCTTTATTTTAAGGATTTGTTACTTACAAATAATTCCCTTGGAAGTTTCTTGTATAGAAATCATTGTCATCATAGTCATTTTGTACTAATTATGGGGAAAACAGACATTTCCTTGAATGCCAAGCTCCCTTTAAACACAATAAATATTCACTCAGTATTTGTTTATTTCTGGAATCTTCATTCTGAATTATAAGGCTGCTTGAACGCATTTTATACACGTTTAGAACATCTGTGTGTATCAAGTGAATACTGTCATTGTGGACCTGTAAAATAAGCAGACATTTTCTCTATTCCCACGCTGAACTGCTTCCTGGCTCTCAGGGGCCACACAGTCTGCAGCCCACATGAGTCTGGCAGATCAGACTGGTACCGAGATCTACTTACTGACTAAGTTACAGAGTTCAAATTCCTGTCATTGAGAGCCACCTGAAAAGCACACACACATAGTAAACATACACACAGGCAGACGGATCTGCTGGCTACATTTATATCAAACTAGCTCTTCACATGTTAGAGTGTTCTTCCTGCAGCTTTAAGTTCATTGTTTAAGTTTAAAAATATGGTTTTAATGGTGTTTACCTAGGAGGTGTAAATGGTGTATGTTGATTTTCAGATTACAATGTTTACATATGTTCGGGATCGACTAAGACTATCAGAAGAGTGTTATCATTTCACCACATATCACACATTAGAAACTCTATCTGCACAGTGTTGACCAGTAGGAGCCTGGCTGCAGACCTTGTGTGGCAGGGGCCTCCAGACCCCCCCAGCGCTGGCTGTGTCTCTTCTTCAGGGTGATGTCCAGGCGGGATGGGGTGAAGGAGTAGCTGCACTGCTCAGGCTGGATCAGGTTCCTGAAGCACAGGAGGGAGAAAAGAAGACAGGTCAGATAAAAAGACAAAGGGCAGTGAGGTGACGCCAACTCTCACCACCTATCAGCTCTCAGTGTTTCACCCATTAAAATATGAGGTTTCATATTGATTATTTTAAAACAGTAACTGTTTTAAGGAGATTTAAAACATTTAAATTGTGACTCAAAGGACGTCAATAAACTTGATTAATTCATGATGGGATGGATCAGATTAGACTTTGTGGTGAATAGAATTAAAGGACCGGTGTGAAGGATATAGTGGCATTTGGTGCTGAGGTAGCAGATTGCATCCTAATACATATACTACTATTATATACTAATATTAAAATTCAAACAGCCCCCTCTAAACACAGTGCTTGGTTTGTCTGTTCTGGGCTACTGTAGAAACGTGGCGTTCCAACATGGCAGGCACCATGGAAGAGGACCCGCTCCCTGTGTAGATATGAAGGGCTCATTCTAAGCTAATGAAAACGCAATGACTCGTAGTTTTAGGTGATTATACACTAATGAAAACATAATGATGAATATTATACTCAATTTCTGCCAATATATCCCCCTTAATCCTACACACCGATCCTTTAAATCAATGGCTTCCATGAGTATTTCATTAGCATTAAACAGGATAAATGTCTCAAAATAATCTTTATCACATTTGGGTCAAGTAAGCAATAAATCAAGTAAGTAATAAAAGTAAGCAGTAAAAAAAACAAAACAAAATAAAAACAATAGTACATAGATAAAAGTCTGATTTGACCTGGGATCACAGTTTACTATCAGTACATGTCAGGTACTCCCTTATCTATTTCATGTGTTTGACCTGACCTAGATTTGGACAAATAACTGCTCCAATTTGCCAGTGATACTGGCTCGGTTTCTTAGAAAAAAAATCAATTCAGCAAACTTGTACAGTTCATACAAACAACTGCACAGGAAAACATGCAATCTCTGCTGCTTAAATACTGAGTTTTTAAATTTGAAAATCATTTTTGAAAAACTGATGAATGGCTTACAGTGACTGCAACAGTTACCTGAGTTTGACTTGCCACTTGAAGACTGTGTTTGGTCCACAGTCTGAATGAAGCCGCAGAAAGTTAGCATCACTGTAGAAAGACGACACAGAAACATCTCCATCATTCACTGGGATAACTGGGATAACTGCTCTTTATTTGTAACATATGTACATTGACTACCTTGTCTGGAAGATGAGGGTGAAGTCCTGTTCCCTGAAGATGACCCTGGCTGTGTCCCTGCAGATCCCCTTCATGTAAACATTAACCACCATGAGGTCTGTGCCCTTTTCATACGAATCATTCTTCACAAACTGTAGGTTCACCATCGGCTCTGGGGCTGTGGGGAGTTAGGTATAGTTATATATCAGCAAACTCATATTTCATTGATGAATAAGTTAGTGTTCACAAACTATATGGACACTATACACTTTGTTATTGCTTCACCTATCAGCACACACTGTATATACATTGATATTTTCAGAAAATAAACCCTATAGAAAATGGAAAACACAGATGTAAAATTTGTATGGATTGTGATCTATAGTAAAGATGAAGCTTCTTGGATTAAAATCAGGGTCAAAGGTTTGGAAGGTGTTTAATTGTGTTCATTGGGATGTAGCCATTGTTTTTCTACCATCTATTGAAAGGTATGTGAAGGCATTCGCACACACGCACAAGCACACCTCGCCAGCAGTTGGTTTTAAATCCCACAATGACAATTTTAACACAAACGCTTGTATGATAAACCAACACCAGAGGCTTTCTGTATTTTCAAAGCCTTCAACACACCTTCCTGTTGTTTAATTTCCAGAGAGGGCTCCTCCTTGGACTGGTCCCGCTTCTCCTCTCCGTCACAGATGCCCTGCCTCTGGGCTACACCGGGTGACGGGCCTTGTTTGGCAGCCATGCCAACAGTTGGTGCTGGTACCGTCTCTTTTGATCCTTGCTGTTGGCAGATCAGAGTATCCTGCTCCGATTCCTGCTCAACAGGCTTTTTCTCTGGCTCTGAGTCTGTTCTGTCTCCTGGTCTTGCAGGATAAGCGGAGTCCACTTCACTGTTGAAGTCGACAGGTTTGAGGCAGTCACTGGTGCTGATGGGAGCTGCTGGTTGGCTTTCATTGCCGGGTGCTGTTGCTCCAGACCTGTCTGAAGACTGGGTTTGTTTCTCTGCCACCTGACCCAAAAGAAAGAAAAGAAATGTTATGTAAATCCTTCAGAGAATAATTCTCACCACCTAAAGCCTTGAGATTAACTCAACATCTAAGAGCAGTGGATTCTAAGGTTTCCATGACTCCTCTTCTCCCTCTCTTCACTGCAGTTATCAAGAAGAAAGTGAACAACTTGATTCCAAGGCCGTGCACAGTATCATAGCATCTTGATGCTAGATGTTGTGATGACAGCTCATTACACTACACACAGCAGACAAAGCAGTCTCTTGTCTGGTTCACTCCTCTAAACTCAGACAAGCTGTTGTGTGAACAAACTGCAAGACTGTCGTTAGTTGACAGTTCACAATAACGTTTAATTAAATCACAAGTCTCTAAGCTCGAGGGAAACTTGAAAAGGGAGGGCCCACACAGGCCAGATGGTGTTATTGGCTGCCACCTTATGAAATCATAGTGCTGAATGATTTGAATTAATTATTTGGAATTATCCAATTATGATTTATTTCTATAAATTTAAATCCAGTCCTGTAGTTGTAGAAGGTGTAGTTTAAAACAAGGTTATACCAAACATAATCACAACAATTCCTATTGTTTCTACATGAACAGATAAAACAATGCAGTCGCTTATTGTTGAAGTTCTCCCACGGTTCAAACCAGTCAGTCTGAGAGCAAGTTGAGCCCACACTTATTAAGATATTATAACATTACGGTATAATCTTAAATCATATGGCATTCAAAAGTGGAATTATATTTATTGATAGCAGCTATAATATTAATTTGTGACAGTCATAATTACAGTTACAATTTTAAACTGGTTATGGACAAGCATGATGTAAGTTACATATATATATTTTATAACAGAATAAAATTAAACACAAATCACATCTGACAGTTTTAGAGCTGACGTGATTAGCATTTTAATATACAATGAATAATTTAAGTCATTGTTTTACTCAAAAAGGCTGAAATGACTGACTCCAAACTCTCAAATGTGAATATTCACTAGTTTTCTTAGACTTCTGTGATAATAAACTGAATACCTTTAGATTTTGGAGTTAAACAATACACTCTGCACTCCAGCAGTTCTGGAAATGTTTCACAGACTGATCTTTAATAAACCATAGTTGTTTTTTTCCTTTTGTTTTATAGAACGATATAATGAACTGTGTAACTGCAAATTCTACTACCATGGCTAATAATCAGAAACTAATATTAAGTGTTCATGTAAATGAAAAAACAAGAAATAAGCAAAATAATTTAAGTAAATACATTTTAACATGTTACATGAAAGAAACGTAGTTGGAGCTATAACCAACCACAAGGTGACAACTTGTCTCACCTGAGTTTTGTTGGTATGGCTGGCAGCAGCGACAGCAACTCCAGGTTTCAGTTCCTGACCGCTGCTTAGTCTGTCTGCTCTGTTGTTTCCATCCCTGCGTTGTGTCTGCGGGCTCCGACCAGCGGGCAGGTGTGTGTGTGGAGCTTTACTATTAGACTTGACAGAGTGTGTGTCCCTGTCAGCAGCTGATGTAGCCTCCTTAGTGGTCTTGGGCGGCCGTACAATGGTGCGCTTGGCACTGGGTTCCTGAGGCTGCTGCTCGGCTTTTGTGATGGGAACAGGCTTGCTGGTGGTGGCTGAGCCTTCTCCAGCTCCACCTTTCGCCCCTACAGAGTCCATGGTGGCTTTGTCGCATGCGGGTTTGTTTTTCATACAGCGCTTGACACCCCGCTCAGCTTTGCCGCCTCCGCGTCTTGACTCGCTGTGTGCAGGTGACGAGGGAGGCTGGGGATGAAGTTGCTTGGGTTTCTCTGAAGACTCCAAAGCAACAGGCTTCATCTCTGGTTCCTTGTCATTTTTGGCCTCTGTGGGCGCTGCCACTTTCTCCTTCTCCTTCTTGTTTGACTGTAACAGCACAGACAGAAGCAAAGCCATTTTTATCATTTAACCAAAGGCTGAAGATTCTGTTCACCGTGTGAATGCTACTTTTCATTGTGTCTCAACTAATATTAAACATTTTCATGAAATAATATAAATAATAAATAATATTATGAAAAATACAAGAGATAAAAACAAGACGTAAATATACTCATGTATGGAGAAAGACTCATCTTATGTGACTCACCTTAAGTGATGGCCAGATGTGAAAGGGTATCTTCTTGTGCATGATGATGTGCAGGAAGCCTCCCTTCTCCTTGTACTGGACTCTGCTACACGAAGCCTCAATTTCCTCCTGCAGCTGGCAGCTCCACTGCCGTCCATCTGAAAGATGAAAACATGCATACAGATGTTATTGGAGCAAGACTGGACTCATACACTTGACATATACGGTAAAAGACAAGCTATACAAGTCAGACAAAGATATGTTTCAGTTAAAACATATGTGGATAATGCAATCTCTTAAGATAGGTTTAAAGTTCAACAAGGCCTAAACCCGAATGCACAACTGTGCCTGTTCTTCTTTTCTGATTTAATGTTAACAACATTGAACAGACTTCTTTCTATTTATGCTTCACAGTTTTATTTTCTGTGTTTTGTTCCATGCTTACATTTCTATGACTTACCTGGGAAGCACACATGGCAGTGTGTATCCGTGAAGGTTGTGCTTATGTCCTCTATCCTCTGCACCCCCTCCCCACAGCGCAGCCTGACAGTCACTTCATTGACATTCTGCTTCCAGTCCACAAATACATCTGAAAAACCCAAAGGAACCAACAGTCACATTGATGTACAACCAGAGCAGGAACTTGGGGAAAAAATGCACTTTGCACCATGATTATTAGAGTACATTCATTTTTCATTAGAATACATATTAGTCACAGGCCACTGCCCGAGCTACATGGACACTGCAGAAACATTTTAAAGTGAATCCCATCTGGTAAATATTCAATCAGAGAGTAAAAACAATGCAGAGTACAACAGACAAAGAACAGTTTTTCAGTAAGACCAATGGTGAACATACTGTACCTCTGCTACCCTGAGAGAACACACATGCTCACACACTGAAATGCACCTGCTCACATAGGCCATACCATTGCACTCATGTGCTCAACTGGGTCAGCACAGAGCACTCAGACACAGAGTGAAGCAGACAGTACAGTCAACTCAGCAATCACAGACGGGACATCTAAAATTAGTGTGCCACACAAACTGTATTCCAAGTAAACAAATGCATGAAAGCAAATGATTGACTTATTTCAGAAGACATACCACCAAACCATACACACACTTTAAGGGTACGATCAAGAGCAGAAACTCTGACAGAAAGAACAAAACAAACGTACCATTGTTCATAGTGACCTCAAAGTTGTGGCGACAATTCGAACTAAAAAATCATCCCAAAAAAGAAGCAGAAGGAGCAACAGACGCCCTGCTGGCGTATGGATCCTACACACACACACACACTTGTGTTTCCAGTCAGTCTTCAACGACGACGACTGGACAGCCCTTAACTTTCCCACTGTCACTCCTTAACTCTCTCACCCTCTCTCTCTAACTTAATCGCTCTAAAAAGGTCACAAGCAACACCCAATCCCTTCCAGCTGGTAGCAGTGGTATTCCCAGTGGAGTCATGCCACAGTGTACTCTCCTGACTGGGTACAACATTCAAGATATGAAAACAATAAAATATACAGTTGATTCACATAATTATAGTCCATTGATGTCACAAGAAAGACATACATACATATTGGACTCGCCATTTCTATCTGCACCTCAAGGTAAAAATCCATAATGAAAGCATAATCAATACAATTAAATCTCAATTAAATAGTATTAGTAGTATTGTTTCATTTTTATTACTATAATTATTAACAGACAAAGAACACCTTATTTAACCATTTATGTTTAAGTTAAATTACAGACATATCCAATAATTGAATAGCTCTGCATTGAGAATATACCCAGTGTCTCAGATTTACTTTAATCATAGGTTTCCTATGCTTCCTATGCTTTCATACAATTTTAAATAGTAGTTTTGTATGATATCTGTGGAAAGAGGACTGTCAGTCTGGAACTATTGTGGCTGGAGGATGTGTTTAGGCAAATGCCTGCTATATTGCCAAATAAAATTATTGCCTCATTAGAATAAGTGCAATAATTACATAGCATTTTAACACTATTAGTGGGCCTGAAAACTATCATATTGGCTTGAGTCTTTATCTGGCCTTGTCTCTACACTTGAAATGTACTAAGACCTGTCAGATGCAACACAGAGTATGTGGTTGAACGAAATCTAATAAGATATTCACTGTATTGACAATGACAACAATTTGACTCTCATCCCTTAAACCTTTCTAATACCTTTAAGAACATCCATGAATTTCCCCTAGGGGATATATAAAATATCTATCTATCTATCTGACAATAGCTGATCATGGACAAGAGTGCTTCTGATAGCAAAGTAAATGAACCACAGTTATGTGTACCAACGGGGTTTGACAGGTACTAGAGAAGGTGTTGTCGAGACAGAGAGAGTTGGGGCATTCTCATGACCTTGACAAACAAAGCTTCCCAGATTAGGATTCTCAGCCAGAATTACTGCACTTCAGGAGACAGCCAGCAATACAAATATTGTTACACAAATGGACTGTGTAGTGGGAAACCACACCAACATTCAAAACAGAACCAGCTTGACAAAGATAGACACACCCAAACAAAGTAAAGTTCCAGTAAATTAAGGAGTATCCACTAACATTACATAGAACTGGTCAATCAAAAGACAGCCCAGTTTTCTCATGTATAGGTGTTCATTGCCTAAAAAGTTATCTACTGTAGGTTATTGTTTAAAAAGCCCTCTGGTGATATTCAGCAAGACAGCATAGACAACAAAGACCAAATCCAGCAGGATGTTGTATCCACACAAGAATGCTTGGATCCAGTGTCGAGTATCCACACTGGAGGTGCTCCTGGTTAATTATGAAGTGCCGTATCAACTTCAATGACCCTCGGCATTGATTCTCCATGTCTCTGGACTCTACTGGAGGATGAACAGCATTCTTCCAAAACATATTCCCTCATTTGGTGTTTTGATGCTGGTGGTGGAGAAAGCTGTCCAACACGTCAATGACTGACTGTGAAGGCCATGGAATATGATTCACATCATTTTCATACTCAAACTATTGATCCATTGAACCTTGATCTTGGAAGAGACGACTACCATCAGGATAGAAATGTTTGATCAGAGGATAGAGTTGATCAGAACAACTTTGTGACTAAGGGGACCCAAACCATGCCAGCAAAATGCCCCCCACAACATAACAGCCACTGGATCCCTTCACTGTAGAGGTCAAGCATTCAGGCTTGTACTGTCCTCTCGTGTGCGCCACACATGCCCTCGCCCACTTGTCGACAGTGTGGTGAAGGATGACTCATCTGACCATATCACTTTTTTCCCCACATCTCTGTAGACCAATGTCTCTGGTTTTTGCACCACTGAACTCTCAAATGTGCATTCATCTTTGTAGTGAGGGGTTTACGTACTGCAGCCCTACTATAATATCCCTCTCTGTGACTGTCGATGGATGCCTCTTTCTGAGTCTGATCACGTCCCGTTTTTCCTTACATATCACACCAATGCACGAGGGTCAAGGTCCTCAAATAGACGCTGTCGACCACAATTTCCAACCCCATTTACTGACATCTTTCCGGTAGATCTAAAATTCAAATGTCACGTCACTGTTATTGAAACACCAGCCAGTTGAGCCGTCTTTGTGACTGTAGCTACTGTCATCCATATCCCAACAATGAACCCTCTTTCAGAGTCACTTAGATATTTTCCTGCCATCTTCATACAAAATAAACTGGGCCTTCAGCATCTTTGTATATGCCATAGAGCATGATTGGATGTTAAAAGCTTAATTGTACTATGCAGTGTACCTGTGTGGAAGCAAGTTTTTCCTTTAACTTGTCGCTTATCTGTATCATTAAAGCTTTACTTTGAGCTCTGATCTAAATATATTACTATAAATTTAAGTTGACAAGTTGGAAAACACCAGTTCAAGAAATATAGGTTAGTTACATGTACTCACACATGCTCAAAATGTTACACAAGCTACACAACTTATTTTCCACACACAGGTGGCAAATTCCTCATTTTATAACAGAGTGGTGGGTCAGCCACAAATGAGGGCTGCTTTTACCCAGTGGGTCACTTTAATACAATGTTTAAATCTCTACGGTTTTAATACATTACAGCCTATTTAACAACACTCAGTATTGGCAGATACTCAACATTTTGGAAACCAGTTCAGTGGCAACACATGCAAAAAGAAAGAAAAACTGCTTTGCATTGTTTACTTGCATCTTTACTGACTTTGGATGGATATGAGATGGTGTTGTCATGAAACAACAGGCTTTCAGGCCAAGGGCTTATAGGAAATGTGATGTTCCTTACATGAGCACATCTGCCTCCAGGGATGAACCAGTGTCACGCCTATCCATCACATGAAGCAACTCAATTATAGGTTTGAGTAATTTAGTCATTAGCAATGTTATCTCAATATTTTAATGATTTATGTGCAGGAAAAAATAAAGGCTGAGTAAGATATGTTTTTCACCAACATGTATAAGTGAGCTGGTTTTTTCCTTCTAGGGAACACAAGCAAATAGTAAATGGTATGGACACCTAAAGCAAAGGGAAAGCATGTCTCTCTCAAGGATTTTGCAGAGCACTTTAATACCCTCAAATACTTAAAAGGTCATCCCTAAAAACTCAGAGCACAGTTTACTGAGCTCTACCACTAGAAGAAGATGTTGGAACCAAGAAATGTTGACATGTTCTTACTGTCAAATGTGTGTGGGAGTGTTTTTAAAACAAGAAAAAGATGTCCACCTCTGAATGGCAACCCTCCTCCTCCTCCTACAATAAAATGCACATTCAGCCACAAGCGCTTCAATAAAAGACATGAAACATCAGAGAGGAAAGCTATACTCACAGCCGCACATGAGCATGTAAAACTCAAAAGAAGAAAAAAAAAAAAAAAACCTTTAATGAGACACATCCCACAACAAATGAAAAGTACAGTATGTACAAAGCAGCCAGCTCATACAAAAAAGCTTCCACGTAGCAAAGGAACAGTGGGACTAAATAACACAAGGCTGCATGTGTTTTTACTACTGATCACAATGTTGATCTTTGCTATTTGTAGATCAGACCAACTCCTTAATAACTGAAGTGAAAGGTGTTAAATGTTTCAATGCCTCATGCAGAATAATTAATATCATAAATGTATGACAACAGAATGGATGAATGACAACAAAACTGTAACACATCCATAACAGCAATCTCTATCTAGATATGTTTCTTTGATAATGATGCCAAATTATAAGCCTAGTATTTATACCTGGAGCAAGGTTTTTGCAATCTACACTTTATTCACACTAGACAAAGTAAAACTAGAAAATCCTAACATTTGAGAAGCTGGAGCAAGGTAATGTTTGACATTTATCCTTTAAAAAACACTTCAATGATCAAACCATTATCAGAGTAGCTGCCAAATTATTTTTCGTCAATCTGCTAATCGATAAATCAACTAATAATTCAACTTCATCTCAATATACAGACACTGTAAGCTGGAAGGTTAGACAACATCTAACATCTGACAGAGCTGACATCTAAACTGTCAAATGAAACTGTGTTTTCTGTTTGAGTTCCGCTGCTATGGGATTCCCTAGCCGAGGAACTTAGGTTAGCAAACTCAGCAGCCTCTTTTGAATCTCTCCTCAAAACTTACTTTTCCCAGAAGGCAGTAAACCTGTTGCTCATCTATTTTTGCTTGTTTTTATTACACATTATGTTTTATCAGGTCCTATGTTCTATGTTTTCTATCCATGTGTCTGTTGTTTATTTACTTTTTTAAATCTCATTCTGTAACGGACTTTGTAACTATGTTTTGAAAAGTGCTGCACCAATAAAGTTATTAAGATTATTATTGTATATTTATATTATTATTATCATTATTATTATTATTATCTACAGCAGCCACCAGATATGTCAATATGTCAGTTTTCATATTCATGACCGACATGTTTTTGCTTTGATTACAACAGGAGAGAGAACATATTCCACCTATGCATGACAATTAAAAAATAAAGAAATAAACAGTGTACCTAGATGATGTATACACAAACCTAATGCGACAATGCATTGCGTACTATGCAAATATGGCATGATATATTACATCAGTGAATCTCGTTATTCTGCAAGCAGCTAACAAATACTAGCAGTTGTTGTTAAACAACCAAAGTGTGTTGTTTATAAAGGACTTCTATGGAGATTTCTTGTAAACAAACAAAAGTTGTTTATATTCAGTCTCACAAAAACACGCTGTGTGTTCTTGTGGTCTAATAAACATGTTCTACCCATTTCTTTTCCTCATAAACACTTATATAGGTGATTTTGTAAACTGTGCTTTGTTTAAATCTATGTTTGCTTTGTCAATCAGTAATCAGCATCCTGCTGCCAGTGTCAGCATCATGACACTGGTGACAGGATGTGAATCGCCTCACCTGCAGGTTTGTGTGTGGAGATTTTGACCACTTTGTATCAAGCACATGTACAAAGACACAAAGGCACACACAATAAATCCTCCTGGTGTTATTTTTACACTAATCTGCTAACTGAACGTTGGTAACAATAACATACGAAGATATTAATATGCACTGATGTAAATAATGCACAATTGTAAAAGGTTAAAAAAACAGCTTCTACATTTTTTTATGTAGAAGGACATGCTTTCACTATGTTTGTGAGACCTCAAGGATATGCACTGTACAATATTGTGAGAATCACTGAATGTAAACATAACTTTGTTTACAAGAAACCTTCACTGGACACCTGTAACATAATGATGGTAGCTCCTGGACATTTCAGATACCTCTAAGTGAAAAACAAAATACACTCAGCTTCTCAGTTACAGGTGTGCTACAATTGTCAAATAAGTCTATACACTGCAATTTAACTGAAATGAACTTCTATATTTGCATAATGTACATTTAGTTTGGAAGATACTACAATATGTATAATGCAGTGTGGTTATAATGTGTTATTCCAATTTCATTTTTTTAATAATATTTTAACCTGACACATGATCTGCAAATGAATCAATAACAACTGTTTTATTGTCCTTACCTTTCTTGACTTCTGCAATGACCCCATCTGCCGAAGCAGCTGCTGCTGCTGCCCTCTTGGCCTCTCTGCTCTCCTGATTGGCCCTGTCCTTCTGCTTCTTCTTACTGGTATTGGAGGACAGGTCTGAGCTGCTGTCCCTCCCGCTGCCTCCTCTCTGCTGAGCCCCACCGCGACGGCCCACTGTCTCGCTACCACCGCTGCTGGCCATCTTCAGGCACTTGGCACTAACAGGCCGCCCGTCGCCGGAATCACTACCGCTGCTGGGGTCTGGATCTGAGGTGTGCCTCTTCCTGCCTGGCCCGGCTATCTTGGCGATGATACTGGTCTGAACTCTCCCAGAACAGAATCAGGAAGGCTAGTAAGGGATGGGGACCTAAGGCAGAAGGCAGAGAGACACTTAATAATCGTGACGAGAAACTGATGATAATCTACATGATTGCTTGGCATCAGTATGCGCGCTGTGTTCAGTGTCTAACAGTGTAATGTGAAACAACCCAGGTAAACATAATAGTGTTTGCAATGTTTGCATCATACAAACACAGGCGCGCGCGCAAGCACACACACACACACACGCACACACACACAGGGAAGGAGTGTAGTTCACTGCTTTTAAACTATTTATTTTTATTTTAGGTTATAAATAACAAGGCCAAACAATACTTGGATATTGTCTTACAGGATAAAGCATATGGCTGTACATAATGTTAGCCGAACGAAACCGACGTTGAGCCTTGCCTCGTTTCCTTAGCATAGCAACAACGAGTTGCTAGCTTGGACAGTCAAATGACAAACAAAGGACAACAGCTAAATCAGCCATTTTATTCGGCGTTTAACACAGCACATCTACAAAAAAACTCGGATAGTGTTCATTAAGCTAGTTCGCAAGCTTAACAATGCAGCTTTCCGTGCCCGGAGTTGTTAGCTTGGTAACGGGCAAGTTAGCCAGCCGACTGCAGGAGGTTCGTTTATTTTAAGACACACGTGTTGGAGGCTGTCATGTGCCTGTCATTATGAACTATACGCTCTTCCAGTTTATACTGCCAAGATGACGTTATTTTCCAAAGATTGTGTTTTGTCAACCCAATTTACTGGAATAAGCAAATAACCTTTACTCAGTAACATTAGCACGTTACTTTAATGTACCCGGTACACATTGGGCAGCGTGGAACAACACAATTCGTGTACATTGGTTTGGGGGTTAACTTAATATTATATACTGTAGCTAATTCAACCGTACTGGCTACACCGACTGAAATTATCCAGCCATAACAATACTTCATACTGTCAAATAGCATTATAAGGCTACAGTTAATCAGAAGGACCACTACACCTTAACTCCTACCCGTGTATTCCAGCAGAGCGCAAGACAAGTCAAACAATCCAACGCTCCTACAGTCTTCGAACATCTAATGTCATTAGCCACACATAGGCTAACGCTAGCTAACAAGAACGGGTTGATATGGTTACCTATTTTACGCAAACACCACAACATGACATCTCCTGACACCAGCCGCCCGTCTGAGATTAAAAGGCCCAATGGATACTGACACAAAAACGGGAGACTTACGGGGCTTCAATATGATGGGAATTCCGTTCCTGACACACAATGGCCGGCGACTCCTTCTGCTACTACCGGCTGCTAAGCTCCTTCACGGCCGTGGGCCGCTGTGCTCCTTCCCGCACTCGAAACCCCGTAGTCCACGGTGTTTCTGGAATATTCTTTCCTTTATCCGGGACCCATTTCTGGAAACTTAACGCTACTTATTTCCGAAATTCAAAAGAAAGATAACAGTAAAAAAAAAAAAACTGTTCAGTTTGTTGCTGTCATTCGGCCTATGCGGGCTGAGTCCTACTTTTAACAAAACACTCTACTGTCCGGCCAAACCTGAAATGAGTGCGCGCATAGACCACTTCCTGGCTTGCGCATTCACGTGATCTCTCTCTCTCTCTCTCTCTCTCTATCTCTCTATCTCTCTATCTCTCTCTCTCTCTCTCTCAGTTTGTACAGTACATTAAAACCAGGCTGAAACAACTGATTTAGTTTGCAAACATGGGAAGATGCACTACAGTACATGATGTGCTATAAGTCTATTTATCAAACCAGGATTATAAAGCAGGGAAGAGGGCAAATTCTCCGGGGCCCAGTTGTTTGTGCAGCAACTGAAATGTATGTGTTATTTGCATTTAATGAAACTTTAATATTTCCGTTTATAATATGCCCCTTTGATGCATATTCATAAATAAATCAAGGTTTATTTTAAATTAGCACCAAGAGATACACAGCACACCTAGGGCAGGTTCATATTCAAGTGTAGGAATGCTGGTTGGTTTCTGGAGCTCTGGTCAGGATGGTATCCCACGTCCACCACAGTCAACATTTAGTGGTACTCATAAGTCAGTTCTTTATATGGGTCTATATCCCCAATCAAGACCCTTACTATTTTTAGACAGGGGTCTTGTCCCATATGGCACCCTGGGGTCTGTCATTCCCTGACTAACATGACGTTGACAGTAGCGGTGGCTACACACCAAGAACATCCTGAGAAATAATCACAAAACTGTTGGCTGATTACTCAAAATATATATATATCAATATTCATTTGTTTATGTAGTGTTTAAAAATAAATCCATTATTTGCAGAAGTAGTTGTCATTGAATATGTAGAGAAGATAAAGAAGAGAAATGAAAACTAGACTAGACTACCACAAGTCAAGCGCCTACCTGATCTGTGTATCTGATGTTTGAATCTTAGGGGTAACAGACAGCTGCAAAGTCTGCAGAGATGCAGACTCTGCCAAAGGGCACATCAAGGTCTTACGACAGCAGACCATAGCACCCGTGCAGACACAAAAATAGAAATGCAACATCTTATAGACCTGCAGACCCTGCAGCGTGAACACATACACATTCAGACCACAAGACAGCAAGGTCACAAAACGGGACAGTGTCAAGCATAGAAACTTTTCATATGATCAGAATGTGTGAACTGAATTCTAACTGATGATGGTGATGCTCAAAGAAATTACTTCAACAAAGAGAAATGTTAAGTCATTTAAGCTTTATTCACAAAACTGTACAGTGTAAAACTTTACACAAAATTCTTTTTTGGTTGTTTTTTTTTTTTTGCTTTGGCAGTTAGTTATCAAAATCACGTAGCTGCCGGCTGATAGGCAGGCTGGGGGAAAATATGTGAACCAAGTTAGTTTTTTGGTTTGTTATGTTTCCTAAAACACACATTGTCATGCAAACACTACATGAGTAAATGTCCAAGATACTGGCACAGTATAAGGCACAATTCAACACTGTACATACTGTAGAATACTATGTCGTGTCAGTGACGCAACAATTGCTGCGGCTCGTAAATATCCCATCACAGTATATTTCATAATCAAAACACTCAATCTGTGGATCATGGGTTTGGCATTCACTAAATTAATCCCGGTAAAGGAATAGTTCATCTATTTCTTGGCCAGGAACAGTGCCGTGCTCAAGTCTTTCCTGGCGAATGTGTTCATTAGTGAGTTTGACAGGTGCTGGTAGGCTGATTGTTTAGCTGTGGACATTGCCAGGCTAGCTGTTTCTCCCTGTCTTCAGTCTTTATGATAAGCTAAGACAACCATCTCCTGGATCCAGCTTCATTTTGAACGTGGTATGAATCTTCTCATCTAGCTTTTTAGCAAGAAAAGCTAAATCAATCTTAAATCACACTGCTTTATCCTCTGTACAGTGGCCTCTTCAGAACACGTCAGAAACCACCATGTCTTGTTGTTGGGATATTTCATACAGACTGATACAGCATACAGCTCTGAGTCGTGCTGCTAACATACTGTATACGCTGTTAGCTAACACTGCTCTCTACATTATTTCTATACTACCAATGTACAGCCATCCTCCTACTGCAGGCGGAGGTGGTTGTGGGCAGGTTTTTATCTCTTGGCTTAGCAAGTCAAACAGTTCATTTCATTTTCACACAAAATGGTCAGATCATACCATTTGTTTCCCTCTTATTTGTATAAAGGCAAGATGTAATTCAAAAACAATTCCTAGCACCAGAGTAGGTGTAATTTTTATCTGAAGATCCTAAATATAAAATCCACATGAATGCGATAACCCAGTTCATCTCTTAATCCTTACTGAAAAGCCATGTCCTCAAAGCTACGCAGAGACTAGACTCCAGCATCTATACACTTGTCTCTGTTTTGTGGCTTATTTGAAAATACAACAAATTAAAATATTTGTAATGATTTGTACCAAAAATAAATTTGAACAGATTGTCACTCTGCTGTTATGTCCTCATGCACCCAAAGGTTGTTGTGTTTCCTGCTGCAAAAAGACAGTCTAGTGCAATTTAAATGACATCCTCTTGTGATGAGCACAGCTCAGAATACTTCCAGTAGTAACAGAGTTCATAGAAAAACTGGAGAAAATAATAATGACGTACTGATTATACAGCTGTCACTCAATGTAAGAATAAGAAAAAACCCAAACAATAAACATTTAAACTACAGCTTCTTTTCAAATCATTATTTTCACCCAAATGTATGTATTACTGACTTTTCTAAAACTTAATTTTTGTTTTTCAAATTCAAAATACAAATTTAATAGATTTTTATATGTATATATATCTATATATAGATAAATCTATATATAGATAGATATTCAGTCATGGGTATGTTCATATATCTCAATATGGTAGCAACAATTTTTAAATAGTCACAAGACAATTTGGACCATAAATATGCAAATTCACCTGCTGTGTGATAAAATAACTACCCCAGCTTTCTCTTTTTTTATTTCCTCAAAGTCCGTTGACAGTTTTCTGTATGTGAAGGAAATGGCAGAACAACACAATGATGGACCCGTTTCCATACGACATGTAGAGGTGAGTTACTGGCACGTGTTGTAGATCTGGATCTGTTTGTTGATGTCATTGAGGATGGCTCTCATTTTGTCCTCCAAGCCGTCCAGCTGGCGAGCTTTCCCCTCCAACCTCCTCTGGTTCTCCTCATAGTTTTTTTCCAGCTCTGTGACAACAGGGAATATCAGGAGTGGTTACACAGGCCAGGCAATAGCATGTGGTGCTAGTGTAACATGGGCCTCTGGCATGTAACATTAAAAACCTTTAAATGGTTACTATATATAATTGCAAAATCTTATAATATAAAACTGATTCTTGCAATTTTATCTTTACTTGTTTGTTGTAAAGTGTTCATGTTTGTCATTTTTATCTCGTATTTAGCGGTAGGTTACACAGTATCCAAGGTAACAATGCAACTATATAAAGTCTATTACCAGGGCAACAAGCCAGACCGGGCGGGCTTCTATCCCCCAGGTGAGTGTGTGACTGTCGAATGAAAATCTATAAATATTAATTTATTAGTGTATATCCTATCTGAGAGAGAAAGTAACTATATTGACTTACAGAATGATTATCTATGTGTATTAATTCATATTTATAATGGTTACTGAACTGGGCTACAGTTCACTCATTAGTATTTTCAGTTTCCTATGATTATGGTTTTCTTTTGGACTGAATAGGTTTCTTTAGACCGGGCCTGTCTGTGTCTCCTCGTTGGAGTCAACCAGTCAGCTGCCAGCTGTTCCTTCAACACTGTCTTCTACACAACGCAGAGACTGTAAGTATCGTCACTTTCAATGTTGTAAAAGAGATTTAATTTAAAAAAACCATAATGTCCTTCCTACAAACACATCCACTCCCCTTAAACCTCTGTATCTGTCGTCATAGACACATAAACACACACACACAGAGACACACACAGATGTTATTAATTACCTGCTAGTCTCTGCAGCTTGTTCTGGGCGTCTCTCAGTAATTCCTTTGCTTCATCTCTGAGGCTCTCAGCTCTTTTCTTGGCGTCCTGCACAGCTTTGGCCTTGGTGTCAACCCGCTGCTGCACTTCATGGTATTTATCTGTCAGCTGGCCATCTAGAATCTGGGCATCAAGACAGGAAGAAGGGTTTTCTATAATAGCCGTATACACTTTTAATGAGACACACACACACACACAAACAAACACACACACACACCTGCTTGGCTTCGTTGGCCTTGTCTCGTGCCATGGTGGCTGTCTCCTCGGCTCGGGCAGCTGCCATGCTGTTGTTGGCACGTTTGGTCTTCAGGGCATTGATCTCCTGCCCCAGTGTGCCCAGGCGGACCATGGCATCATTCAGGTCCTTCTCACTGTTGAACGTCTCTGACTCGATCTAAGGAGAACACGCACAAACAAAGTGTATTCTGATCCTTCTGAAACATCATCATTACAAGGTTTGTGTGGCCGTTATGAGCCAAGGTCTGATTAAAAAAAAGCAGAGTCCTAAATGTTGATAACCCGTGTGTGTGTGTGTGTGTGTGTGTGTGTGTGTGTGTGTTCTGAACGCACAGTATTTTAGAGGAATCACAGATTTTTTCACACCAAAAGTGAGCCAATCCCCATAGAAATAAACATGTTTACAGCCTGGTACAATAAATGGTTTTGGTCTCTAGAGCTAATTTCCTGCTCCAACTTCAACTTTTTATACAACTCTTAAATATATAATACTAGTAACAGTTATGCATGACTGAGGGTGAGGCCGCTTTGCGTGACATATGGGTGAACGTATGAATTCACAGAAGTCTTGGCTCCACACACACTCCCCTCCTCTGCCCATTTTTGGATTACCCGGGAGGTCGAGATGGCGACAGCAGAGCAGCCCACTTCAAAACCGCTCTTCAGAAACTTTATTTACAGTCTACGGGAGCAACCTAAGCTTTCATTTGAAAGGCAAAATATTACTGCTACTTTATGCTATTTTAACATCTGTTTTACTCTCCACCAACTCCTAAAGAAGATATCTGGCTCCGGGGATGGCAACAGGTTCGGTACATGATCACAAAACTGATGATTTATTTTTTGGTCCAGTGAAGAAAATGTTCTGCAAGGAAAATCTGACCACCTGGCCAGCTTCCAGAAAATCAGCAAAACAAAATGCTTATTAATGTGTTTCAATTAGTTTACAAATTAATTCATGTGAATATTAGGAGTTGAACGCGTCAAGATAAACAGTTGTATAAACAGTTGTGGTGCCAATTTTCCAGTTGAGTGCCATTAGACCTCTGCAGAAGAAGAGGTCATAATGAGATAAGGTAATTAAAAGCTCCAGTCAAACCTCAACTGATGAACAACAGTGTAGAAAATATGATGGAAACATTTCAGTTTTTTCTTTGATGCACTAATTCAAGGAAAGTTTCAGTCTCTTCACTGTTTCACACAGACAGATCCAAGTTTCATTCATTTCCACTCAAGGTTTTTAAAGCTAAAACTGAAAATATATTGGACTGCGATGTGACTGTCGAACAGGGTGTTGTCTCTCAGGTTTTTGGGGGTTTACCTGTGCCAGTCGGGCCTCCGTCATGTCAATGTCAGCTTTGGCTTTTGCTATGGCCTTCTCTGCTGATGTCTGGGCAGTCTTAGCATCCATCAAGGCCTGTTTCACTGTCTCCGCTGTGGTCTTCACCCCCTCAGCACGATGCCTTAACAACAACAACAACAACAACAACAACAACAACAACAACACAGTGATAGGGAGAGGATGAATAAACACAGAATACTCTATTCCTAAACCAATACATATGTTTTAAAGTCCGACTCTGTTCTAACTACCTCGCCCTCTTGGCGTCCAGCAGCAGTTGCTCGGCCTTGCGGACATCGTCCTGCGTCTGCTCCAGGATGGCGTCAACATTCGAAAGGCTCCGGACCCGCTCTTTGATTTCATCAGCAAGATGCCTGATCTGGAGGGGCGAGGCAGGGATGGATAGCTCCAGGACGCGGTTCGCCACTGCCTCAATACTGTCTGGATCTGCTCCTTCCTCTGTGATGGATATGAGAAACAGATGGGTCGATTAACAGGCGACATGATTCTTGCATGTGTTGTTAGAAAGCTTATGAAATGGAACTAATCGTAGACTCACGGGTGAGGAATTCTCTGATCTGTTTGATGAGGTCTCTCAGGTCATTGTTGGAGCGCTCCACTTTGTTTTTGGTGGCTGTGGCTTTGTCCAGAGCTGCCTGGGCTTTACCTTTGGCCTCCTCTGCCTTGGTCTTGGCCTCTGCCACCTGAAAGAAAAGGAGGAAATGCTGATAGAAGACACAAAGGGCTAACAGATGGAAGTCATTCACCATAGCTGCTATCTTATCTTCTCTTCACCTTTGGTTACTCAGTAAGTGTTCTTTTTCACTCAAATTTATTTTGTCTAAGTGCACACATTTCCCAGAATGCAGCTGCACTGCTATAAATGTGCACTCCTAAACATCAGTGTTTGGTCTGGCCTAACAGATGACATCCTATATATCTTAAACAGGTGAAGTGTAAAAGTCTAACTGTTCTCATGTGGCTGTAGTACGTACCTTGGTAAAAAGTCCCTCCACCTCTCCCATAGCTTTGTTCAGCTCCTTCTCTGCATGTCTGGCTCTCTCCAGTGCATTGTCAGCTACTGCCACAGCGCCATTACAGTTCAGGCCTCCGCAGTGACGGTTTCCCTCATCGTCACGGCAACCCGCACCCCCACAAGGGCTTTCGGCACAGGGAGCATCACCCGGGGCACCACACACCTGTCGGGAAAGTTACACATGTGATAGTATTTGTGTGGATATTATAAGCATTATTTATAATCACTCCTCTGCTGTCCTTACGACTCCTCTTCGCTTACCGACCACAATGCGACTTTTTCTCATCCGTCCGTCAGTTTATCCACTTCTGTAATTACTTCAGTGCAAATTCTTAGTGGCAAATCTAATCTCTGCTTTTTTTTTATAGCTGTATACATGGATCGCATCATATTTCAATCGGGCTGCTACAGAGATTAAAGAATACGATCAAACCTTCTCATTGATCTTCTTCATGTCCAGGCCCTGCGCCCTGGTGTTCAGGTCTCCCAGCGCACGCTTGTTGGCTGCGTTTTTACGGTTGAAGTCGTCCTTCTTGGCGTTGATAAGGCGCTCGGTGCGGCGGCGGGTGTCCGCTGATTGACTGACTGTGCTGGGCCTGGTGGTTGTTGATTCGTTGGCACGCCGCTCAGCATCACAAGACTTGTTGTAGGAGCTACGGATGCTGTCGTACGCACCTGGAGGAGGATCAAATTAATGTTGGAGTAAGTCTGAGGATTGTTAGGGACTACGGATTCTTGACTCTGGGATGGAAATGGGAAGACAAAGTTTAAATGAAATGAAACTATGGGCAGTTAAAGGAAACAACTCTATCACCTAGGAAGTTGGAGTTCTTGAGGATATCCAGCTGGCGGTGTAGCTGCTCTGAAGTGAGGTTGAGTTCTTTAGCCTCTCTCTCCAGAGCACTCAGCTCCTTGCTTGCCTCAGAGTTGCTGTCCTGGACGATGGTTAGGTCTCCTTCCAGGCGGTTCAGGGTGTCAGTGGTATCACTGATCTGCGCTCTGTGGGACAAGACAAGCAGTCGTTGGGGGAATCTAAACCGTGACACTGATATGATTGAAAATTCACTTTCTGGGACAAAACTGAATAAATCTGTGGACAGAAAAAATGACTGGAGATGAATATGTTTACATAGAGAACAGTTAAAATGCAGTGGAATGTAACAGCCTGTACCTAAGATCTTCAATAAGCTCCATTAGGGTAGCCACGGCTGCAGCGGTGGCATTGCGTGCGTTAACAATTCCCTGAGCTTGTGCCAGTTTCTCCTCCAGGTCTCTGAAGGCCTTTTCATAGGCCCCAGTAAGCCCAGTGGTCTGAATCTCATGGGCACGCTCTGCCAGAGCCTTGGTACGCACTGCCAGGTCCTGGAAATGAGACAACAATGTGAAAAGTAAGACAATGAACTGACCTATTCAGTATTTCACATGTTCTGCTGCTGTTATCCTCCACTATTATCCTCTCCAGCAGGTTCCTTTAACACGTGCTCAGTATGTGGATGAAAGTTTTGAATTGAACCATGTTTTGAAGATGGTGCGGCAAATATTGAGGAGTGCCAGACATGACAGCAAAAGCAAAAGCAATTGGAAAAAAAATAAAATAAAAGGGATAAAAATGAATAAATAACATTATACACACACACATATATATATATATATATATATATATATATATATATATATATATATATATATATGTAAAAAACTGGATTTATATGTAAAACAAACAAAAAAAATAATAAATATATACAGTATATAAATAAATAAATAAATGAACAACTAAATTTAAATGCTTATAACTATTCTTTTATTTTTGTCTTACTATTCGTATATTTTATTTATTCCTCATTATATTTCCACATTTATTTTCTTATTCTTTTACAGATGTATTATGTTTTATGGCATTCCTATAACTCAATACAGATTACACCCTCTGTTCTCAACCGCACCTGCACAATGCGATCCCAGTCCCCAAAGCACTGGTGACAGGGCTGACAGTTGGGGAACTGGCCAGAGAAGCCTCTGGCACACTGATCACAGCGAACACCTGACACCCCCTGCTGGCAAACGCAGTGGCCCGTCACGCGGTTGCACTGAGAGGTTTCAATGCCACGCCAGTCACAGTCACAAGCTGGAGGGGGCAAAAAAACAGAAGGAGGGAGCGTACAGTGAATGTGGAACAAAGGGACCTTGTTTATAATGAAATAAAAATCAAATTTGTTTGCACTTCTATGTCAGTGTTAAATGCAAAAAAGTGTGTGTGTCTTTTATTGATTATAATGCCACTGTAAGGCCACAGTTGTTGTCAGATTTCACTGAGCAGTCATGTTACTGTTCTCAGCAGAAGTTTTCCATGCAAACCTACATTGTAAATACATATAGTACATCATAAATCTAATATCTCAAGTGATCCCAAGGTTGTTGTACTGGGTTTACTGGGTTTTAGTGTTTGTTGAAATAAGCCTCTTTGCATACAATGCTTTTTGCACTGTTCAGAGATGAGCTGTCTGCAACCATCTCTCTGCCCGAGCAGCAAGAGCGCTTCACATTTGCATTGAATCCTGTCATCTTTTCATTATGTTCATAACAGCGACTGTACCATGTCCTAAAAACATGCGACTCTTGATGTTTCTAACCTCTGCACTGTGTCCTGGGGTCTCCCCAGTAGTTCTCCTGACAGTCTGTGCAGGTCTTCCCTCCAAAGCCGTCTCGACACTGACACTGGCCCGTAAACTGCAAGATAGAGAGTGAGAAAATCACATCAGTTCTGTTTGTGTCAATCAGGATTTGAACATATCCACAAACTGAATACAATGTGTTCAGAGGACCAACAGTCCCATACCTCATTACACGAGGAGGTGACAGAGTTGTTGGGGTCGCACCCACAGGATTCACAGCCCCTCCCGCTGGCCATGTTCCAGTGGTTGGGGGCACAGTGGTCACATGTCAGACCTATGACGTATGGCAGACACTGGCACTGGCCTGTGGCGCGCTGGCACACACAGTCCTCACGCTCCATACACTGGCTGCGTTCAGTACCCAGGAAGTTACATGTGCACTCTGAGGGGCAAAAAGAAAAATACATGCCAACATCATGATACAATATTAACATGTGTGTCAATGCTTTAACTTTTTGTAGACATTTTTCATTGAACATTTTTCTCACTCCTGCAGTTGCGTCGGGAAGCATCCCCGAAGTAACCGCTCTTGCAGATGCCACAGTTGGGGCCTTCGGTGTTGTAGAGGCACTTCCTGCACTCTCCAGTCTGCCTGTCACATGCATCGACGTCTGACATGTCTATGTTGTTGTTGCACTGGCACGGCTGGCAGCGCCCTCCAGGCTGGGAGGGGTTGCCATAATAACCTGGGGCACATTCGTCACATCGAGCTCCTACGTTTGGGGGAAAAATAGAAAAGAGCGTAAAAAGTTATAGTGAGAACAGAGCAGTGGAACGAGGTATGATAATGGCATAACTACTTTTATTTTAATTGAAATATATCTGTAATAAGAACAGGTGAAGTGTACCAAACAGCAGGAAGCAGGAAGTGTGAATTTACAGCAGTAGACTAAATAGGTACTCAAAAGTAATGAGGCCCCTCCTCATACAACAAGATTTAGCTAAATCCCAAACTAGGACTTAAATGTTTTTAATGGACATGTCCATTGAAAAAAAACATGTTCGTCCAAGACTTGGCTTAACCCATCTCTGCAAAGCGTGAACATTATTATATTAATACAGTATGTTGCTAACAATCAGTTTGTTACTCAGTGAGGTTTAATTAACCAGCTCTAATTAGTTAACTGTGTTTGCCATCACACCCTCAGTGGATTATATGTAACACATTATTATATACTACATGATAACAGACTATTCCATTAGTCAGCAGTCATTTAAATTTCAAGTTTTTGATATGAGGAAACTCCACAGAAACCAACGTAAGCATTACAGACACCTCCTGGTTTACACAATATTATCCCACACTGCACTGCACTACTGCTTACACATACATATACACATACGGTATATATGGTATATATTTGGCTCTAGCAGGAAAAGGAAGAAGTTAGAGATAGAAAGAATGAGAAGGTGGAGGGAGGTAAAGAAAAGAGCAAAGGGAAGTAAAGGCAGTAGTGACGAGAAGGAGGGAAGTTTGGATAGAAAGTAAAAGTAGACAGCTACAGTTTCTTTTAATTTTTCAGGTGAACTACATCCAGTTTCCTGTACTTTTGAAAGTCAGCGCCTGGTTGCTTAATCTAACAGACAGGTCAAAATGATACAGTGGAGACCTGAGGGTCAGTGGCATCCACTGTGCCTCATCTGAAAAGAAGCCAGACTGGATAAAGAAGTGACATCAGTGTGCCTGTCTCGGCTGTGAATATATCAGTATATATATTTATTCTATGAACTGAGCTCTCAACCACACCTTCAGATAAAGATGAACAGAGCTGGTTCAAATCTTGTTTTGAAATTATTTAACCAATTGTAATACCGTTTTAATATCATTTTAGGGACACTTACTTGTCCCTTTAGTGTCATGTAAAACACAGAGAGTCACAGAGAGGCATTTAATTTGAAAATGTTTGACATTATTCTTTGAGCCAGGTCTCACACATTGGCAGGAGCGCACTGTGGCACAGCACCACTGACAGGAGAGGTGCTGAAGCCATGCATGAGTAGGATCGGTGAAGTGGAGGGTTGGTGGAAAATGAGGAGGGAGGGGGAGGAGGAGAAGGGACTGGGGTCAACCATAATTACTCACGCTTAAAAATGGTCACCCCGGAGCGTTTAACAATCCCTGCGACAGTAATACAGGGGAGGGGGGAAATAACACAGGTTACCATTCACCGGAGCCTGCTGACAAAAATCATTCTTACCTCATTTGAGTTGCATCCTTTATAAGATTGGAGTTATCAATCACTGAGATTATTTTTACGTTAACATCAGCTAAAACAAAGTGAGGTGAGGCCTGTGGTGCCACGTCACAGAAACAATTCTTTGACTCCAATAAGGTTTTGTATTAAATGTTTGAGAGCTCAAACACTGAAACAAAGTGCACCATCAAGAGTAACACCATGAAGCAGCATTATTTTGCATCTGTTCAGGTGTGGAAGAGGTTTGACGAGTTTTCACCGGGTCACTGGTTCTGGAGAAAATCAATTAGTTATCAGCGTCTCCTGCTGATGATGAACAGGGGAAACATCAAGCATCGGTGGAACAGGAAAGAAAGATTGAGATAACAGAAAGAGATCACATATCTCAATGATAATCTGAAGTTTACCTGTGTAGCCCTGGTTACAGTTGCAGATAATTTGTCTGTTACGGTTGTCCTGGTAACAAGATGCAGCAAAGTGACGGCCACTGTTGGGCCCGTCCGGACAGGGGCACGGACGACACTGACCGCTGGATGCTATGCCCAGAATTGGATTACCAAAGTAACCATTGGCACACCTACAGAGATGACAAATGAGTTAGCTCAGGTAAACAGCACAGTTACAGGTGATACTGTTTTAACAGAGTAATACTCAAATGTTAGTTTTCTCATATCCAAAAATGAGTCAACTAACACCGTCTAAAAACTTTAAAAGTTTCAAAGTTGGTTGAAAGAAAATGTTTGTTTATACTAAGATTACACTTTTTTTATCCAGTAAAAGAGTCGATTTAAGTACAGTACAATAATGTTAATGTTTATAAATGCCTAATTGGCAAGGAAACAGATTATTTACTGATGTTTGAGTGTGCAAGAGACCAGTATGGGTATAATACTGGGTCAAAATTCAACGGCTTGATTTTTTGGGGGGGATTTAAATGATTTCAAATGTACAGGATCTTAAAGTTGGAACAGAACCAGATGATGTGAGATACAAATTAATATTTGTATAATGAGTAACATCTTCTTAAATTAACTCTGCATGTCACAATTTTCACTTAAATCTGTATGTAGCAGAGGATCAGCAGCCTGTGCTGTTATTGTGATGCTCCAGTTCGACACATAACATGTATTTTTCTCATCTCATATGTGTTGTGTGTATGTTGTTTATTACAGAACTAACATACACATAACACATTAACCAAACCAAACCAGTATCTTATGTTTAAACCTGATCCCACGCAGCTCCATCAGCCTCATACTTCGTCACCTGTCACACTTGTCTCCTCCTGTGTTGTCCCTGCAGTTGATGCAGGCTCCATTCCTCTGGTCACACTGGTCTGCGTGTCCGTTACACTGGCACGGCCGGCAGCTGGGGAAGCCCCAGTGACCCGCCTGGCATCCGTCACAGCGCTGACCAAACGCTCCCGGACGGCACTGGCACTGACCAGTGAACTTGTCACAGAGTCGAGTCACAGAGCCCTCCAAGCTGCAACCGCAGGCTGGACAGACGGAGGTTTAGGAAGGAGGAGAGGATGATGGGAAGAGATGAAGTGAAGACGCCAAGGAATCAATGGGAGAAAGAGGAAAGAGGGATAGAAAATAAATACTGAATGAATGAATTTTTACAAATGAATTTTAATTCATTTTGAACTTGCTGTTGTGCACTGAGAGACAGTAGAGGGCGCCAGAAGCGTAGATGCTAACTCATCAAAATGAAAGCACATGACTGAATATGGAAGCTCAGCATACTCCTCAGACTTACAGTAGTAACAGAATTAAAGATAAAATGAGAGAATAAAATATAAGAATAAAACTGAGCATAAATAGTCGTGTTTGAGCTCCAAGAATTCTGTGAAATTGCTTTATTAGTTTTGCACTGTCTGAACCTTAGCAGAGGCCTTACTGAGACCTTCCATGGAGGGTTTAAACACACGAAGGAAAAAACAAATAAACTGAGTGTAAAAATATGGAACGTGTTGTTATGTTACATCAAACAATATGCAACCTAAACAGGTCTTGGTTTCAAATGAAACTGAAAAGGCGCCGAGTTTTAAAACTACAGCTGTATCTGAGTTTCTCACCCACGCAGCCTGAAGGCCCAAAGCCGTAAGTTCCCGGAGCACACTGGTCACAGCGTCGGCCAATCACATTGGGCTTGCAGCGACACTGACCCCCGCGGACATCACACATGGAGCTGACGGACCCCTGAGGGTCGCAATTACAAGCTGGATGAAGACAGAGAGAAACAGGCATCAAGTCACTGAACCCTAACACCTGTGAACATCCTGCACATGGAACAGGAACCAAGAAACGCTGACGACTGAAAACATCTGTATGAATAATTATTATTACCTTCACAGCTTAAAGTCAAACTGAAATTTCAATTCTCCTCACTGTTTGTGTAAGAAAATATATTGTGCCTAGTTTTAAATTTGTCGATTGTAATTGTGGAGAAACCTTAAGCCTGTTAAACTGAGACCCAGTGTTGTTAAGAAACATGCTATCAACATCTGTGGTATGCTATTGGCTGCACTACTGTATGTCCAGGAACACTGAGACATTTTCAACAATTTTCAACCATTCCCCAGAGGTGTTAGTAACTATTGGTCCTGCATTATACAAAGGAGGGAGTCTAGCTAGCATTAGCTCCTTCATTTCTTTCAGGGGTCTGGTTGTGGTGACAGTAAATGACCAGACCGTCAAAACTCACAGTGTGTGGTTCTGTAACCACAGCGCTCCATACATTACTCCATGACTTGAATCATGACATGGACTAACCTACAGAGTGCTGATGGGGCTAAGCTTTTAAGAGCCTCTGTTTGAATCGAAGAAGTGTTTATCAGTGTGAAACTCATTGGCTTGGTTATGGTCTCCAGGTAAATTACCAACAGTCTTTGCTGAGTGTTTGAACACAATAAATAAATAAATAAATACCATATTTTCTAATATCAAGTTGATGGTAATGCAGAGGAGAAAAGCATCAGTGAACAAATACATGAAAAAAATATAATTAATAATGTAAACTTCACTGATCCCATAAACCTCTAACGGTAGTCAGACGTCAGGGAAAGGATCATGTGACCCTTCAGCCTCTTGCATTGTAAACAACACAAACATCGTTCAAAAGCACTTTAATAAGCCCTTTTCTCACTCACGCAGAGCGCCATCATTTATGATGGCTGACATGCTGGTGATTAGCTTGGCACAGGTGTCACTCATCAGTGGGCGGGTCACACTCTTCGCCCCCTCGTGGCAGCGGTAACGCTCGTAGGTCTGTCTCCTGGTGTTCGAGGCCGAATCGCCTGCATTGAACATCTCCATGGAGGAGTGACGTGGCATTAAGGCGATCTGGAGAAGAACCACAGGGATTTATGAAAAGGAGAGGAGGGAGATAAGTATGTATGTGGAATGAAAACTACAATTTATTCGTGACTCAGATGGAAAATAAATCTCACTGAGTCCACAAGGACGATAGCGTTGGCCGCTCCGTTGAGGATACTGTTGGCATCCTGATAGCGTGTGAACTCAAAGCGCAGGCTGTAAGTCACACCTCTCTCCAGACACACAGGCTGATGAGGGACCACAAACCTGGGGCGAACAGAATCAGCACACAGTTTATATTCAGTGATCGTGCACAGTATGTTTGAGTGTGTGTTCAAACCACAGACCTTGCTCCAGCTGGCAGCGAGACAGTGAGTCTGTCATCATCTGGGATGGTGTTTCCACAGGGGCTGCTGGTAGGAATTGGTCCTGGACGAATCACTGTTATCCGCACCTCCTCCCAGTCCCGTGGCATCTGGACAATATCAGTGTTGTATGGTTAATATGCGGCCAAAAGCTACTGATCATGAAATATGAGTATGAAAAGAGGAAGAGAACAATTACAAAGTAATGGCTGCCTGAACTGAAAATAGGAAGTCTATTTCTTTAAAATATATATTATATCTATACAAAGAGAAGGGTGAAAAGTTGTGGTTTTATGTTCGCATGTAAGGATTATGTTGGTGACTTTCTGGAGTCACAGGCAGCTAGCGGAGAGTCACTGATCCAGGATAAGAAATTCAGTCAACAAGCTCCTGGAAAAGATATGAGTGGTATCTATCTGCTCATCTAATTCCCAGCAAGAGAAAGAATAAAAATATTTCACAAGACTCTCAACAATCAACATTTCGATCTGAGGAGATAATAAACGCACAGACCTGCGCCTCGTAGCGAATAAGCAAGTCATATTCCATGGAGAAGGGGATGTCACTGATGAGGAACTCCAAAGTGCCACCCTCAGGCACCCGGGCGAACCCAAGGCCCGTCCAGGAGGCGGGGCGACCCGCCTGATGCTCCCTGGTCTCCAGCATACAACCCTAAGATATATTATTAGTTAATTAATTTATAATTATGTTTCCATACTTAAGCCCAATGTGTGTTGATAGAGAATACATGATGGCTCACCTGTCCCATTTTGGCCAACTCAGCCTCATAGAGGAAGTGATCCAGAGCCATGAAGTAATATCCGGACTCCACCTGTGTACACTGGCGTCCTGTCATGTGACTGCGGCAGCGACACTGACCGCTCTCCATGGAGCAGCTGCAGAGAAGACAAATCATTTTGTTATGTTACTGCTACAATTTATATTATATGGCTTAGCTGCCAATGGCGGATGCTTCACCTTCACCTAAACAATTACTGTTCCACTTTTTACATGTAAATCCCTTCTGAATCTGAGGTTGAAGTTATGACTAAAAACATTGCTTTCTTATAACAAGACTAAAAATCTACAGCCATGCTAAATGCTAACATCAACCTGCTAACATGCTACACAGTGACGCTGCTAACAAACTGATGATCTCTCCAAGTACATCATTTCATTTAGCATGTTAGCATGATAACATTGGATCATATTACTGCTGTAAAAGCAAAGTGCAGCTGAAGCTGATGGAACTGTCTTTAGTTTTTCAGGTATTTGGTAGGTTCTGACCTGATGATGGCGCTAGATGAAAAGTGAAGGGAAGACTAGAATGGTACGGTAGAATAGATAGAATAGAAGATATTTATATAAGACTACACACAAAATATATAGTAAAGTATAAAATGGATGAATATAAGCATGAATATAAAAACAATATGACTATTAAATGCAGACCTGACTACACACACAGACCCACGCACACACACCCACACACACACACACACGCACACACAGACCCACGCACGCACGCACACGCACACGCACACACACACACACACACACACACACACACACACACACACACACACACACACACAGTTTATGAAGTAAAGTGGTAATAAATGGTAGAGTATGATTTGAGATATTTCAGTCTGGATTAAAATGGTGGACTGACCGACAGACCTATATTGCTGTTACCATTATGACGGGTTGTGTGTCTGAATTTAGGGCACAGAAGATGAATTAAACTTTATCAAGAGGTTTAACAAATTACTACTCCAAGAATAAAGATGGAGGCCAATGAATCTGAATGTACAAAGCTGCAGCTGCTACTTCGGGGACAGTAATCAGTTTCTGAATGTTGTGTCTTAAAGACTAAAAACCTCTGTGTAATCTAATTTGTAACAGCCTCGCACTTGATTTATGACTCCGGGCTGAAGCTACAGCGCCACTCACTGATTGTCCAGCGCTCCTCCGATGTCACACTCGCAGCCTCTGCAGCCGTTCAGGTCGTGGCTCAGCGCCCAGTGCTCCGGCTAGAAACGCAGAGGGACGGACAGAGGACAGGGCGATTGACAGGCAGACAGACAGACACAGGAGGACAGAACAACCACCCAACAGACAGACAGACAGTTAGCTCCAGACAGACATCACCCTCCATGCTATTAAAGACTGAGGGGAACTTCCACAGCAGTTTGACTGTCATGACTGTGTGTGAGTCATACATACTGTATCCAGCGCTCTTATCCAATAAATCAACACTCATAGCTTTAGGTCATGTCATTACTGCCCCATTCCCTTCAGCTCACTTTGTGCGATCGTCTTTTTCAAAGAGAGCTGACTTGACAATTTGGATTTTATTGTAGTCAGCATTTTGCTTTTTATCTTAACTGTGTTTATCTGATGTGTTTTTTACTTTTGCCAAATTTTGTGGTTTCTTCATTAGTGTTATATCGGATTCTGTATCACATCCATCTGCAGTGATACTGGTCTGGCTTTTTCTCACTAGTGTGTTAGGCTTGAAAGCTATTTGGAACACTAACATGAGAAACGCTGTAATGACATTAAATGTACATTTATTCTGGTAATATTGCTTCAGTAGGATTTGTTGACATTATTGTTTCTAAAATGAAGCTTCACACGGACGATAGGATCCGCTTTCGGACCACGTCCAGGCCCTGACCATTTTAGGCCTGCTGAAACCCACACCAACCGGACAAGCCTCAAATCCCTGGGTTAAATTTAGACACAGAGCCCAGGAAGGAGCTCGCATTCCTGCCTACACTATTCCTGGCTGAGTAGGTTTGGGACAAGAGGTTGAATTATAGCAGGAAGCTTCACCACCTCACATCCCGGGCTGCTGGGCAGAGGGGGCGAGAGATAAACAGGAGAAAGAAACAAGAGTGTGAAGTGCAAAGTAGGCCAAGCAGCCTTAAGAAATCAGATTCAATGCTTACGTTCAACTTGAATTGTATCAAACACAGGATGATAAAGTGACTGAGGTAGTCAAAAAAAAAAAAAAAAAAAAAAAAAAGAAAGAGATGAACAGGCCAAATCTTGGAAAATGTGAGATTTTCCATTCAAGCCAGAAAACAAAAGTCTTACCAGACACTGGTCACAGCTGCGTCCGGTGACGAGACGCTTGCAGAAGCAGTCTCCACTGACTGGGTCGCACTGGGAGCTACCTGACACGGTTCCTCTGTGGTCACACCAGCAAGCTGGAGGGTGGAGGATAACAATAAATAAATCATTCAAAAACAAACTTAAACGAAACTTAAAAGCAATTCATTACAAAGCCTAGTAGGCAAGAGCCTGATCTCCACTGAGGATGTGGGGGACATATCCCCCCTCAGAGGAGATAACCTGCTGCCTTCAGTATTACCATGCACTCACAGTAATTAAACTTTATGAGCAGTAACGAGTCATTTGCAGACATTTTCCTGCCCCGTGTTTCAACTCTCAGGCAACACAATCTGCACAAACTTACGTTACTGTTCTTATTTTTGAAGAATTAAATGAACACCGGTCCAAGATAATGCAGTAAAGGACAGTACTCTTTGTAGTAAAGATGAAAATATGATTTTATATAACATTAAAACATAATTTCACATGAAGTATCAGGTGTCTATATACAGCATTTGTTGTATACTACCAGTATGATAACCAGTTTCATCATAAACTGTTATTTGATGGGTGATATGAATGTATATAAATCAGAATAGCTGAAGAACCTCTGACATGAAACTGATGATGATCTCATAGCGGACAAACTGGGTCTTTACAACACTCCTATGTTTGTGTGAGCTCGAACACAGAATGTACTCACGTTGGCAGCCCTGGGGGTTTTCAGCGCTCAGGCCAAAGAAGCCGGTTTTACACTTGTCGCAGCGCGGCCCCTCCACGTTGGCCTTGCAACGACACTGACCTCCCACCATGCCGAGGGAAGGGTCGGTGTGGCTGTCGCACATCCCCCCGTTCTGAGAACCGTCCGGGTCACAGTCGCAAGCTACGGGACAGACAGGCGGGGGGCAAGTTTTAATGCGTTAGTTAGAGGATAATAATTCATACTGACGCTTCAGTTAGTTGTGAGTTACTGTTACGAATGAAGTATTGGAATATAATTTTACACAAACACACACACACTCACCTACGCACACTCGTGGGTCCCTTATATCTTTGATGGGGTCTTTGTAGTAGAAAGGTTTGCACATCTCACAGTTGCGTCCCATGGTGTTGTGCTGACAGTCATCGCACACTCCTCCGCTGACGTTACCCGTGGCCAAATACACCGCCATGTCAAAGTGGCACTGGGTCGAGTGGCTGTTGCAGTTACACTCTACAAAACACATTATTATTTCAAACAGATGAGTCTTTGCTGACGTTCTATTATTCTGGTTTTTTTCTTCTCTCACTTTCTCCAAGTGTTTACTGTCCACAGGCACATGGGTCCGCGGCTCAGGTTATATTTTTAGACGTGTAAATACCCCAAAGTGTCAGCCACTGTGCTCGGTAGTTACATTAGTCTCCTCACAAATAATCAATAAAAAGCAGCAGTTTATGGACCTCTTTTTGCATCAGTATTAACTATCTTCAGAGATAAAGCTCTGATGTTTTTGCACAACACTTAACGCGCCCTGTGCTTCCTCCTCTGTACTCACTCTTGCAGGCGTTGGTGTTGCGTCCCTCAGCTGGTCTCCAGGGCAGGTCATTGTAAAAGTCATCGCATTGCTCACAGTTCAAACCGTTGGTGTTATGGTTACACACACACCTGCCGTGAACCTTAAAGAGAGATGAGAAGGAGGGAGAGTTACGGTAATCCATATGGGAAGTGAGAACAAATTACAGAGGGAAACTGTGCTAATTAAAAGGTCTATACTGTGAATGATTCTCATCACTCACCATTCCTTCTATATCATCCCTGATGCCATCGATGGGGGCGCACTCCGAGGCGTGGCCGTAGCAAAAGCAGTTTCCACGTACGACGAGCTCATATATGGCGTAGTAATACTTCTCCTTTATTTCTGCTCTTGGGTCCAGCAGGTTGTCTCCTAGCGTGTGAAGTTTGGTGAAGTTCACCCTCAAGTTGGTGATCTTCAGCTGGTCTGGTGGGAAGAAGAGAAGTGGGTCGGATGAGAGAAACGGGAAGGCATGGTTCAGGAGGGGCGGTTTAAATCCCATAAGCAGTTTTACCATTTCATAAGGTAGGAAGGTGCACAGCAATTGAAGATTAGCATTTTTAAAACAGAATCTATTAATCAACTTTTATATATAAAATTCTTTACCATTTGCTATAAATGGTCAGTTCTTGAACATAAGTGCCCCTGACTGAACTGAACACTCTCTTCATACATCCAACTAACGACATTTGTAACTTTCAAGTACATTTCCAGAAGATGGGAAATCGGAAAATGATGGAAAGTAATGGATTGTGGTGTTGAAATGGTTCTTCCTACACAAAGTTAACATGGATGGAACATCCGCTGCTGTTACAGTCCAGCTGTTCACCAGAAGCACTCAACACACACACGCATACACACACACGCATACACACACACACATTCACACACGCACACACACACACGCATACACACACACACACACACACACACGCACGTACAAACACACACACACATAATCCTGGGGACATTACATAGACTTACATAACCCTACCTAACCATTAGCCGACCCTTAACAGCTGACCCAAAAATGAAGCTTTTTCCTGATGGACACAGCTTTTGTCTCCAGTTGGACAAGCTGCCGCCTATTAACTGGTCTTCTTTCTGAAATGTGTCCCCAAAAGTAGCCTACAACACACACACACAAACACACCCACACACTTACAAACTAATGCATGTTGGCCTACCTAACATACATGCATGTCTCTTCCCGAGGGCCCTCAGGAGGAAGAAATGACTTCCAGTAACAATACCAGTAAGCAGAGAGTGAATACAGATTATAACCAATACTCCTGACTTCAAGAAGCTCATATCGTGGAAAACAAGTCTACTCTTAGCAAATGATGCAGAAAGTTGCACTGTAATTTTAGCATGAATTCATATCACTGTCATTATCAACATGATTATATATGATGATTATGAACATTCATAATCAGCATAGCATCATCAACTCCAGTCAGTTTGTTTTCTAAACTGTTCATCCCCACAAAAAAAGAAAAGAAAAAAGAACAAATCTCAGCCATGACCTGCATTTAAAAACTTTTAGCTTCCTGAGTTTCCACTCATTTTTCACTTCCTGTGGAGTCGAAACAGCAGCATTACAATGAGATGGATGAAATGGTTCATGAAAGGATTCCTTTTCTCCCAAATTCTGACCCTCTAACTGCACCCCACTGACTTTATCTGCAGTAATAAATCCCTCTCTGACAGACGAGAGCTAATCCAGCTTCACCACACTATGACAGTGTCTGTTTCTCCTCCTGTAGTAACAGCAGACTGGAGAACAGTCCTGCAGATCCCTTAGCAGCGACTGCAGCAGCCAAACAGCAGCTTTCAGCAGGCAAAGGGCTGAAACTGAGACTGACATATATTACCAGCTCTGTCTAACTGAACACATACAGAGGGCTGAGGAAGAGGTAGTGGATTGCAGAGTCTTTTTTAAAAGCTTTATATAGATTTGTGAAATCAGTGCATTTGATTGTAATGAATAAAGAGACTTCTAGAAAACCAAAAACAAGAGTCTGTGAGGCTGTGGTGCTAAATGCTAACACCACATGTTGATGTTTAGCAGCTAAACTGTTCACTATATAAACTAAAATTATTACTAATTTATAACATGACTGACAGTCTACAGCTATGCTAGCAGCCCTGTGAGGCTGTACTTGGACACAGCAATGCTTTCAGTTAATGCTTATATCAACATTTTCATGATAATGCTAACATGCTGATGATTTGCAGGTAATATTTAGCAAGTTCACCGTCTTGGTTCTGCATTTAGCATGCTAGCATTTGCTAATTAGCAAAAAACACAACCTATTATTTAGTAAAGTAAAAGTACTGGATAAATGAAATGTTGACTTAATGTTAGTGCAGGAGGAAAAATCAGAGGATTAGGATTCATCCTCTAAGCACCATGAATATCTGACAAACCAACATTAAGGCAAGTCGCAAGCATGGCTGAAAACGCCTTTAAAAACTGAGTTCACATTTTGACCTATTACCATATTTTACTCTGTTATTATAAGAGGAAATTTTACTGAAATTTTCTCTTTCCACTAGTGTTTTCTGAATCAAGGCCTCCTTCAGAGCATGATTATAAAAGAATATTTGGAAGTATAGTTAATGGAGCTCTGCTGCAGGTTGTAGCTAATCTGTAGCTGGTTGGTTGTATATGAAATGCTACCAAGTTTCAGAAATGCTGGGACTAAGATAGAAATCTTAAAGAAATTTGTTGGAACACAAAGAGGCAGTCAGACAGAAAGTCTTTAGGACTTTTTGTTTTCCACTGACACTGACTCCCTGAGTCTGCGTATTATCTCCCAAAGATGGTTAAGGTTAGAGCCAGCGTTGGGATTGGGGGTTATGGTCTGCCAATCAAGGAGGCAGAATATGTACTGAGAGGAAGTTTGACTGGAAGGTTAAACTCAGGGCAAACAGTAACCTATTCTCACTCAAGTGATGTAGAAACAAACAAACAAAAAAAGCTACACAAGCACAACTACATTGGATGGTGATTCATTGTCTTGACAACAGCAGCAAGTAAATACGGACAGTTCAGCTGTGCGGGGTCAGAGGTCGACATGTGGGTCAGTTACATCAAGATATTTAACCAGAGAACAAGTCAGCCTCTGCTGTTGCATTGGAAACCAAGCTCGGGCTTCTGGGAAAAGCTCTCAAGTCCTGCCAGTCTAAACACGAGGGCCAGGACAGCGAGGCTGTGTGGGAGAGAAACAGCTGCTTTTCACATCTCTCCATGCCTTCCACTCAGCAGGACCATGTTTCACACCCCAGAGAGACAGGCTGTTGCAGTCCGTAATGTGTCACAGCTGGATAACAAGAGCTAACTGTGCCTGCTGGAGTTTGAGTTAAGGTGACAAATGTGAATATAACTCACAAAGGAAAAGGCAAGAGTTTTCGGAGGAAAAAGTTTTGATTAAGTTTTGATATTTGTGTAGGATTTTCTATATTATGGCTCAGTTTTTACCACTATAACTATGATGTATTTCATGATATTATATAATGAAAGCTTATTTTAACAACAGGCACTGATCTGCAACATGTTGTAAAGCTCTTAAACTTTTATAATCCCTTAAACCAAGGAAACTTCTAGCTGTACAGTAACACACCAACGTGGACACTTTTATTAATTGGTAATATTATCTAATACTTAATAATAAAAAGAGACGCAAGTTCAGAATGTTTTTGAAAAAGACAGGTCATTAAGAGGGGTCTGATTACATAACAGAAACTGTTCACACCGATTCATTCATCAAAGAAGAATGGCCAATGGGAAACTCCAACTCTTTGCCGGCCGCCCAGCAGTGTAACTTCATCACTCAGTCAGTCAGTCACAGACATTCGCGTTTCTAAGGCTGACCTCTGCGTTGACCTTCTGCCAACAATATGTGTGAGTGAGTGAGACCTACTCTGGATGTTCGGGCTGTATGGATCCTCAATCCTGATGGCTGGCTCCAACACTCTGTAGATGACCTAGACCGGGGAATACATAATATACACAGATTAATTATTTGAACTGTGATTTGAAATGTTAGCAATTTATGGAGCATGAGTGTAAATTAGAGTCCACATATTATTGTATGTAAACTTGAGCCACATTCAGAGTGTGCACAGAAGATGTGAAAAGCTTGGGGTCTTATTTTCCTGTTGGTTTCTTGCAGCCTGGACAGGTTTTTCTTGTCTTTTTGCTTAACACTGCTTCCAAATGTAGAATCTGTTAAACAGTCAAGGCTTTAAAGGAGTGATTTGACATTCTGGGAAATTTAATATAAATTTCTATATTTAAACAGAATATGTTTTAGTCTTTATGTTGTGTGACTTATGTGACCTGTCAACCTGGGTAAATCCTTATCATCAAACACTCACCTCTCCCTCTGTTGATGGTTCAATATCCGAATAGCGCGACTCACAGATGACATCATTAATGTTATGCAAAGGACCCTGGGAGACTCCGGGAAAAGCGGCGGCGCAGTCATGAGCAAAGTAGCGGTAGACCTGCCAGGTACGAGCAAAATCTGCCGACCGCTCAATCACCATGGCCGCTGGACGGAAAGTCTGCAGAACAAGAGCGCCTTAGACAAAAGTTCTTTCATTTCATACATTTTTTAAGCACAATAATTACAACAAAACACAGCACAACCGTAGCTGCGAGTAATTCAATCAGCTGCTTGTAGATGAAGATGAAGCTGATGAAACAGCAAAAGTTTTTATTTTACCTTAAAGGTCATAATCAAGTGCGTGAAATGAAACTCTGCTTCCAAATCCAGTTGAATAAAGACCTCCGACTTTCCTGGAAGAGAGAGGACACAGAGTGAGTGACACACACACACACACACACACACACACACACACACACACACACACACACACAAATAATATACTGTAAATATATAATTAATGTACACATTATCAATTTTGTTGTTGCTTGTTGCAGTTTGTATTTAGTATTTTTGGAAATTGCATTTTGATGCTATGTCAGTATTGTTTTTCTCAACCTGTAAACCAGTAAAACAATTGAATTGAGTTTGAATTGAATTAAAATGAATTGAATCGAAAATGATATAGAGAGATGTTACGTTTACATGAAGCCAACCACTGTTTTTACAACTCATGACTATCGATTAGTTTCATACTCATTTAATTCCTAAACCACTTGAACTCATTTTCCATCTATATCATTCACTTCTGACAGAGTTTAAGGGCTATCAGCAGTAAGTGAAGTAGCAACCGTGCTTTTGGCTTGAGGAACTGCATCATGACAGGAAAACACATTCAGTCTTGGCAGGAAAAATGGAGCGAGTGAGTCGGAAAAGCCCACACATTTCCTGAGTTGTAGAGGACCAAACACTCTGAAAGGCCACTTTACTCTGAGGACCACTTTCACTCATGTTCTCTGTGTTTTGTATTACTTGTACAGTACAAAGCCAAGAGGAGTTTCCCCATTCCTGCATACTAACACATAAAAGCCACCCCACATGAATTTTATATCTTACAAATTAACACTCTATAACAGTAAGAGAAACCACAAAACAGCTCTTTCATACACACATGCAAAAGAAAATGCTAATGGATACAGATGCCACATGCCTACTCAGTTACATGTTTTGCAAAAACACATGTGCCTACACACATCCATGCATCGTGGGAAACCACCTTTTCAACATTTATAACTTGCAGGTAATTAAAGTGTGAATGTGTGTGGCACACTGTGCTTTCCTGAGGCATGTAGTCATTGCAAGAAAAGTTCATGCACAACATAAAATCTTAGTGACAGGTGCGTAGGATCAAAAACTACTGACATGAATAGAAAACCAAAAATTCAGACTCTTGCCTGCGGTGGGTCTGAGGACTGAGACACCACGTTAATGTGGTGAGTTCAACCTACCTACTTTAACTGAAGCTGTGCTGATGATGATTTCTTATATAAACAATGGCTTGAATAACTATGAGCAATATGAAGTGTGTTGCTCCTTGCAGAGAACCCACTGATTATCATTGTTGTGGTCTTACTCTATGTTCAGCCTGAAAGCGGAGAGAGCAAAAAATAAAAAAAATCGCTCTGGCTGCCCTGAAAAGGACGATGTTGAAGTTCGTGGGCGCTCTGCTGTAAATGACATGGATGAAATAGACAGCTAGGAAGTTTGTTTGGAAAGCTTGGTCTTGCAAACTTTATTTAAAGGGCCTACACAGTTACAGCCTGCAACACAGCCATGTGCGTTTGGAGGCCATACCAAGCTCATAGCTAAGGAAGCGTACCTTATGATAAAGGCTTAGCATTGAGTCCAAGTGTCCGAGTATAGAGATTTTTGTAGCTAGTTCATTTAGCTAACCAACAGGTCAATCTTCTCAACTACATCAACAAATGCATGCACTCATACACAAAAACAATCTGCCACAAGTCAAGAATTTTCAAGGCACAGGAAGGAAAGAGAAGGAAGGGTGTGACCCAGTTAGAGGAGGGGGAAACAGAGGGAGAGCAGAAAGGGAGTGAGAGGACAATTCAAAGCGTAAATTTTGAGCCTTTTTAATGGAGCAGTTTTTGAGAAAGTCACGCAGAATTCAAATGTAAGGAAAAAGACAGACACACACACACAATCAGTATAAAACACCGAAGCTGATACTCGCTTACAGTGCCTTGTAATGCCTGCATGTTTGCATGTTTGCATGCAGTCACAGGAAATGGCCGTACCAATTAGTGAGTGCGCACAATCAAACCACTGTAATTCATATCAAATAGACCCACTGTGCACACTGCCACTTTCACCAGAGAAATGCCACAAAGATGCCATGGAAAAAAAGGCAGCAGCAACCAGGAGTAAAAATAGTCTCTACACTTCCTGTCCCCCTTCTTCTTCTTCTTCTTCTTCTGTTTCTCTCTGTTCTATTCTGGGTCTGTTCGTGATGCGCAGTGCTACCATCGACAGCACTCCATTACAGTATCGGCTGAAATGAGCCTTGTGTCCATCTGGCTGCTCCACACAGAGCTTTACAGTCACTCCCTCATTGTGATGGAGATTTATGTGGCACCTGAAAATACAGTCAGTCGGTTTAACTTGGTCCCTCTGTCCTCACTACTGTCTCCAACTCTCTCAATTCTAATATTCCATTAACTTTCACTTTTATCTTTCCATCGGAGCTTAAACTTCTCTCCTTCCCCTGTCATCCCCATTTCCTCCCTCTGTTGATTTGCCAGAGCAGGGACTACTCTGTTATTAAGCCCATCTGTAGCTGGTCACAGGATGTTGGCCACGGCGTGTGTGTATGTATGTGTGTGTGTGTGTGTGTGTGTGTGTGTGTGTGTTTTAAAGTTTTCTATAGCTACTAGTTGCTTACTGCTTGTGGTTTCAATAAATTTTTAGGATCTTGTTCTTTCCCCTTTTTCCAACTAACTTATTTCTGCGTCAGGATCCACTACCTCGTCTTTTTGTGTCCTTTCATTCTCTACGCTCTATCCTGCCTCCTCTCCTCTCTCATATATTAATAGCTTTAACTATACATACAAGTAGAGGCCATATTAATTTTGCCATACTACCAATTTTGGCGAGCTTATTTGATAATGCTTTTAGGAGCACTTCAAGTAGCTTTAATTAAAGGTTCAGTGCAAAATTGGTAGCCATGAAAATGAAAGCTGAGATTACACTATTTATAGCACATTTATGATGCTGTGATGAAAATGACATACAAGGATTCTCTACCTTGAATAAAGAGAAGAAATAACAGTATGTAAAGCTTTTTAATATTTGCCTGATGCCTGTGTTTGTTTTCTATATCTCAACTATCTCTCAGTCAAGTTGCACAGAACATTCAACTAAACCCATCAGTCGGCTCTTCAGGAATAAAACTAAGCACAATTATTTAATTTACAATTACAGATTCAATTTTAATTAAGTCTCTATTTCACCACAAACAATGTGATGGAGAAGTTAAAAGAAGACTAACAGTTTATACTCATGCTAGCAGCTCTATACTTATAACATCAGCATGCTAACAAGCTAAGTATAACAATGCCAACATACTCTAGCCTGAATCAAAATGATGGACCAACCAACTGACACTGGCGTCTCAGAGCCATGCTGCTAACACAGCTAAAAACCAAAATGCAACACTGCTATTTGCTTCATTTGGACATAGCTGCATAGTTCTGAAATTGATGAATGTATACCTGAACAGATAACCCAAAGTGTTTATCCTCTCACACTCACATGTACTCATGCCTGCCAAAGACCGACTTATATATTTGCTCTATTCCACTGCAACAAGAAGTACAGGGTTGCACTTTCTAGTAAGGCACCCTTTGTTAATGGCTTCAAACCTTTTATCATTGGTAGATTATTAGACACCATTACGAAATGTTTGTTGTGAAACTGGAGTTATTTTACATTAGTTTGTATTGTACATGAGGAGTGTACACTCAGGTAAAGTCACTGAGTGCCAGCGCACTCAGTCTTCTCACCATTCTCAGACTGCCACCAGGACTTCTTGCGGTGAGGTTTGAAGGCGGTGATAACATTCTCTATCCGGTGATTGATGGTGTTGTAGACGGGGTCGTACGGCCGTCTGGAGTCACAGTCGAAACACTTCTTCTCATCCTTCAGCGGGACGGGAAAGGGTCAGTGTAACGAGGTCAGAGGAGAGAGGTGAGGGGTCAATGAGAAACACAGCAGCACAGACAGGAAGGAGAGAAAGGACACGGAGAGGCAGACACGCGCACTGACCTGAAGATGACTGACAATGCAGTAAGGCTCTTTCCTCCTCATCCCACATGTGGATGAGGCCTTCAGGTTTTTCTCTCGTCCAACCAGCAGGTCCCCGGTTGCCGGGTAACAGCTGCCATGAGCGCAGCCGTGGCTGTGGTCTGGCTCTTGGCCAACGGCGGCAGCCAGGGCTGAGGGGACAGAAAATGAATTACAATCAACAGGGAAAAAAACATGCAGAGTGATAATACACTAATACACTACAGCACACATTTACAAGCTTGTATTGGCACACAAAAGATTTCTTTTCTTTCTATCTTAAAAAAAAGAGGCAACATCAAAAGCTCTTATCACTTCCTGAGGAAGAAAGGCTCCAGGATAAGAAGTACTATAGGAAACTCTAGAACTAATTTGAGTTTGTCATAGACACAAAGAGGTGAATAAAGAAACAAATGCAGTCTGTCTGTAACGGCAACACTTTTTATTTCATGTTTTACACTCTACAATCTAGTTTATATCTGTTCTTAATTTATATTTATAAATGATTTAGTTTAATTGAAATTCGCTTCATGGTCTTTAAACATTTGAATGGGATTTGTAACACTTTTCTTTTTGGAAATGAGACATCACTGTTGGTGGTTACAGGTTCAACAGAGCACACACTTTTGACTTCACCCAACCACGCCCCCTCACTGATGCTGGGTGTGGTCGAAGGTGAAACAGGTTTGAAACTTTCAGCCAGAGAGGGCAGCAAAACACGGCTTTTCAACCTGGTGTTAGGTCGCTCTTTAAAGACAGATCAAACTCTGCAGAGGTAATCAGATCTGCTCACTAGAAGAAAAGTGTATTTGACAAAGGACTGAAGGCTTCATGAGGCTTGTTTTGACACAACATAGGAAAAGGATTTAGGTCACTGATTTACAAATGCAGACTGGGATCATAGTTGTATTAGATAGTAGAAGTATTTAGATTTAAAAATGAGACTCTTTCAGTTTAAGAAATTCAACTGTTTCTATTGAATCCACATGTTTAGACTTAAATGCAAATTGTCAAGAATCTGAAGGGATGTTTATTCATATGTTTTGATCATGCCCTTTAATTAAAGGTATTTATGATTTTTCATGTTATACTTTTGATTTCAACCCTACACTGTATATATTTTTTTATTGTATGATCCAGACTAACATGATGGTGGAGAGGCAGTTTTGGTTAAAGACTACAGGGGAACCATGACGTTTGTCCTTATTTTTTGTCATTTAAAAAAACAGAAATCTATGCCATTTTATTTCAACCTGCTTGAAATTAGAAGTAATATAAGGCACTGAAGCCAAAAATAGCCATATTTGTATGTCATCATTCTTTGTGGTCATCAATAGGCACATTTTGGTCAGTTTGTTTGTCAGGGTTTCTATCTGTTTGGAAAAAATCATTTTGCATAGACGCCTCATAAAGGTCATGGGCCACAGAGTATGAAGGGCTTATTGAGCTGGACACCGGCCCCTGCATCTACACGGCTCATGCCTGATCAAGAGCCGATTCAATGTTGAGACAACATCCAGTGGGAGGGGGATTATCTCAAGGGAGCCCTGCGGGTTAACAGGCTCCGCTGTCTGCAGGGGTCCCAAAGAACTGACCTGACAAGGGGCCCCAGTGACAGGCTAAATCTGGAAACTAACCACTGCAGGTCATACCGAGGTCAACTCAAACCAGCAGAGGTTGGAAGTACAAGATCTCGAAAATTAATGAATGATTATTTACCCGAAGCTAAAACTCCCAAATGACTTGGCATAAAATAAAGGCTTGAGCAGATAAAGTGTCTGTCTAGGATCCAGCACTAGAGCCCTGGTGTGACTGGGTAGCTGTGCTATGTGTGGGAGTTAAAATAAACCTTATAAACTCTCATGACAACCTGCAGCAGCCATACTGCATTCCACTGGACATCCTGACGAGAGTTTCTCCTCCTACACACCTCTGGGACCTGTAGTGTGTGAGTGTGTGTGTGTGTGTGTGTGTGTGTGTGTGTTACTATGAGGAAATCTTGGTATGAGGAAAGTGGAGACCCAGGGGTCCTGCTGTCAGTCTATAGTCTGTCCACAACAGGTGTTTCTAATCCTCCCTCCATACCACATGAACACATTCTACATACGTGTAAACACTCCTACACTGTGACTCAAATCCACAGGGTTTATATTCACATTCCCCAAAAGCTAAAAAAAAAAAGGTGAAGGCTTCATTTTATCCTGCATCAGTCCGTTTTATATCATCACAGTGTTAAACATTCACACCTGAGAGCTATGTAGAAACAAAACACAGCTTGAGCTGAGCAGCTGGGAGCTTGGAGCCTTGCACCTGTACCTGAAATTCTGTTTCTAAATTAGCCTGTATCATAGGCTACTTTACTAGCTTGTAACTAGCATCTTGGTAGCAAGCTAACTTCTGCCAGAGAAGCATTGACTCACTATGCTAGTTGGCTAATGAATATAGTGGCACAGTGAAGTTTTTTTTTAATGAGCTGCATTAATGATTACAATGCTTTAGCTGTGTATCTGTAAAGCAGCAGATTAGCCAACTAGCTTAGTTAGCCAGTATAGCATCACGCAGAAGTTAGCTACAGTAGCTAATGCAGATGGAACTTGAGTGAGGAAGGTATATGCACCAATTACAGTACGTGGATAATAGCATGCACACAAATACATTTGTTGAGCACAAAGTATATTGTTGTTTGCAAAATCTTTGTGTGATTATTTATCATTTTTGCCTGCAAAACATTTGCTTTGCCATACACATTTTCTAAGACATTTCAGAATCAGCAACCTTTCATGACTCTTTGGGGAAATGTTACCAACGTGTGTTTGGGCAGTCTGTCATATGATTTTAATCATTTTTTTGTCCATTAACATACTGTCTGATTTTACGTCTTTATTAATACTTACATCTGAAAAGCCTCTTTAAATATCAGTCAGCCTCTTGAATAATGCAAGCCTATTCCTGAGTCACAAAGACACAGCATATAACGCAAAACAGGCAATCGTCTCTCACTTGTAGACTTAATAATAAAATAATAATTTAAATAGATTGTTACTGAGCAAATCTTAACGTTGCGATCCCACCATGATGTCAGCCTTGTGTATAATTAGGCGCCTCTGCTGCCTACGCACTGTACACTGGTGAGACTTCATAACTTTTTACTGCTGACAGGCGCGAGAAGAGGTGGGCTGCTGTACCTGCCGCTTCCTGGACGCTCTCTGGAGGTCTACACTCTGTGATTAGGGTAGACAGAGACATTGCATTATCATCGCCTGACACTGCTATGAGGTCATGATAGGAAGCCTGCTGGGAACAGTGCGGCGAGGGAGTTCACACTGACACTCACACACACACACACACATACCCAATCTTGACACACACTCTAGAGGAAAACTGTGTTTGCTTGGCATCTGGACAGATGTCAGGTTGGTGCCAGCAACAAACAGATATGAGGTTTTGGATCACAAACACATGGCTACAGTACTGAGGCGCCTAAGTGCACCTGTGCATGCATGCAAATACAACTACCCCCCCCTTTCTGCATTTAGATACACTCATTCATGATTACAGTATTATAGCTCAGGATCCATTTGGCACTTAACTGACACTCAAACCTGACATGCTCCATGTTTAAAGTGAAGGTAAGCATCAAGTATGTGCTGGTTGGCTACACAAAAGACACACATGAGAGGATTTGCTCAAGTGCGAGGTAACAATCTAAGCTGCCTAACATTTATAATTACAAGCAGAGGCAACAGCTGACATTATGACCTGTGATAAATTAGGCCTGAGGTTGTTGTCCTTATCCTTTATCTAAAAGTGCAAGAGAGAGAGAGAGAGAGAGGAAGAGAGAGAGAGGAAGAGAGCGTGAAAACACACAAACAGAGCAGGTCAGATAGCTGATACAGTACAGAGTCTTTGTATGGACAGTGGGAAAAACCATGCAGACAAAACTTGATATCTGTTCTGGAAACTACTGGCACACACTCAAAGGTCTGTGTGTGTGTGTATGTGTGTGTGTGTGTGTGTGTGTGTGTGAGAGAGAGGGTGGAGAAGCTACGCAGACGTCTGATGTGTCGTTTAATCATTGGGTTTCTTGTTGTCTTTTATCTCCGTGTGTTTCTGTCTGTGTTTGTCTGTGAAAAACCACACAGGTTTCACACCTCCACTCACAACACAGGTTGAGCTGACACAACTGCAGTGTCATGAAAACCGTAGTGGATTACATTCATTATAGTGAAGATTCAACCTTTAGAAATACTGTTCTTTCTCCATATCTATGCTTACTATGGTGTATCCTACAATCTAAAATCATCATCAGCCTAAATGTGAAATTATTAATAATATAACAAGTGTAGGTGATGATGAATTTCTTGTTATTATGACGCTGAAGCTGTAACAAACAGGCCTGACAGGGTGACGTCATGGGTTGTAGAGCTGACAGTGATCAGACCACTGCTGCCTTGATGTAAACCAGGGAAGGAGGCAGGAAGGTATGAAGGAGAGATAAATGGAAGGTGGTATCTATCACAAGGGAGACACTTTATCATAGTGTGAAAGGATATACAGGTTCAGAGAAGAGGCTCTAACTGCAGTCGACAGACAATACGAGAAGAGAGTGAAGAAAATAGAGATGATGGTGTGGACAGAAAGGGGTAGAGAAGAGCCAGCATGTAGAAAGTTTGTTAAGACGCCGGTGAAAATAGGAGGTAGAGCTGTCGTCTAATAATTAGAGGTTCACACACTGTACTGCTAACTGCTGCGCCATCAGTGTGTGAATGAGACTTACATTGTAAAAAGCGCTATATGAGTCCATTTACATCATCAATTTTCAATATCTGTCAAAGTAATCACAATATGACTAAAAGCAGAATTCTTTCTTTTTCAAGACCTGTGGTGTTTTTCCAGATGCCCTGACTCAGTGTGAGTGGGCAGGCAGCTGATCAGCTGAGTGGACGTTTCTTTTGGAAAGGTTTATGTTACTCTCCCTGAAATTTTTAAATTGTGGCTTTAAGTACAAACTGTGATCTAGTGGTTGATTAGCCATCTGAGTTTCTCCATAAATGGAGAGGAAGGGAGGAATGCAGGCTGACAGCTGAGAGAAGAGAAAGGGGGCTGCTGGTGTGTGTGTGAGTGTGTGTGTGTGTGTGTGTGTGTGTGTGTGTGT